>NC_139000.1:96136698-96736698 GCF_964374135.1 Grampus griseus
ATCACATCCTCATACTGCATGAAATTAAAATTTCAAAACAACTCCTCATAGCCTAATGCAGACCCACGTCTACTTGAAGACAGCTTCGTTAGTTTGATATCTTTCATTGTGAATGGAGTCATTCCTGTCCTGTCTGCATTTGGCAAGCCTGCAGACTTGTACCTATCTAATCACACACTCAGTGAATATACTTTATGTCACCTGAATGTGCATGGTACTCACAGCAATTCACCAAGAAGAGGGAGCAGGCTTTCCTGGAGGAGTGTGGGGAGTCTGTTCACACTCAAGCACATAAGCATTTTTCTGAAGTTTTTCTACTGATTTCCCCAGGGATCTTAGAAAACACACTTGAAACAGAATAAGGCAATGGCACATGAAACGTTTCTCTGTATATTACATGTTTGTGTGTGCTCTTAAAGAAAAAATTAATGCAAATACATTACTTTGATAGCAAATGACAGATTCTTGTAAAAAGGGAAAAAATAAAATAAAAATGTGCATGTTCTCATCTAAGTTGCCTTCTGACACTCTGCTTTCCTAAGATTATTAAAGCATGCAGTTAAAACAAAATATTGGAATAAATCATAAAATGTTTACCAGAAGGAGTAAAGATTATTTTTGGAGAGTGTTGGAAGAGTATTGTTTTCACATTTTTATTAGATCATAGCCTGAATTGAAAAGTGTCCACACCTGGATTATGGTACGATCCCTTAGAGTGTGAGAACTATGGAGTAAAATGCAGTTAGGGATTGTGAGGTGTTTGGACAACATTTAAGAATGTACATACTGAGGAGGACACTGTACATAAACTATTTTTGTCCCCTTTAAAATTTTTTCATATCTCCTAGTGTAGAAAGAATAAAACTCATCAGAGCTTAGAGCTGTGTTGATCAAAGACTATTTTGCAGGATAACTAAATGAAAAATAATAGAGATTTAAAACCACAGACTTCCCAGAGCCACTGAATGAGGGTGGCTGTGGGACGGCTCCAGGTGATTCTCAGGTACTGACAAGAAGCATAGTCAGCGACTGAGGCCTCCACCATCTGGCTGTCTTTCCAACTGGTCCACGGTCCTCAGCTTTGGTGCACATCTAAATTATCTGTGGATCTTAAAATATCAGATGTCAGGGCTCCCACTCAGAGACCCTGTCTCAGTGAGTCCTGGATAAGATAATGGATATTGGCTTTTATTTTTTGTAAGAAAGAATTGCACATGATTCGTGGTTCACCAAAGTTTGGGACTCATCCTGCTGTCCACGCATCAGAGGACATGGGTCCTGGCCTCTGGCCTTGCCTCTGCCACTTCCAAGCCACATTGCTGAGCCTCTTCAAGTTTCTGTCTCTTCACATGTAGAATGGGCACAAATATACCTGCCCTGGCTTCTTTCAGTGAGGTAATCTGTGTGAAACCACTTTGTTTGGCACCAGATGTTAATATTACAGAGCATTCAATTCAAGACATCCTGACTAGGCCTTTGCTGTGGCCAGGAGCTATCCCTGGTCTTAGAAGCTGAACAGAAAAGATGTTCTTGTAGAGGTGAGTGTGGCTATTAGGCTGACAGGAGTTGCTCTCCTCTTTTGACAGTCACCTGTGGCTGGTTTTCTGGCCCCTTTTAATAATGTCTTGTCTTTGCTCTGCCCAGACCCCATGCCTGGAATGCCATCATCGCTTCTGCTGGGGAAGAATGGCGGTTCTCAGACACCACGTTCTTGCATCTCTTTTCTCATTACTGTTATGTTTTTTTTTTAATCTGTACATGTTTTATTTCTTTAAGTATTTTGTAAATCAGAACGCATTCTAACTTAGAAACGGGACTTATTTATCTTTGTATTATTTGTAAGAACTGAAGTACCATGTAATGAATGGCAAGCAGATAGCCATTGAGCTCATCGCTGTATGGATGGCTCTGTGCTAAGCAAAGCTCTGAGGGCTTACAAAGGTATCCTTACCGTGGGTGGGACACTAAGGCACATATACCAACAACACAGTTATTGATTAAATTGGTGAATGTAGAAAGAACACTAGGAGAGTGCTCAATGTTTTATAAAACCTCCTTTCCTAGAATTCAGAGATAATAAAACTTGGAAGAGAAGATTTTTTTTTAATGGACTAAGCCACAGTCACTATCGATAGGGACTTGTGGTTTCTCCAAAGGTTGGTTAGGAGTGAGGTGAGTGAAAAAGATGGAGAGGGATATTGCAATATGGGGAGAAAGCCAAAGGCTGAGAGTGGGGTCAAGAGACCATATCTGGCATAAAACCCATTCCTGAAAATCTGCGTATCAATCACTCAAATGTACTTTCCCATTAAATCACATTTTAATTTTAGAAGTGTGATCTTCTAACTAGAACTACCTGATATCCTATAAATAGAAGACAGTCTTGTGTTTAAAAATGATATCTGGCTGCCCACAAATAAAACCTTATCGGTTATAGAGTTGAAATAGGATATGAGCTGTGTCAGAAACAGAGAGCCACGGCCATGACGTACGTGGTGTCCTATGGCCTAAAATCCCCTTGACCTTGGTCTAGACACTGACATAGAGTCTAGAGGACTGAAAATTTGACTTCCCTGAGTCCTTGCCAGTTGCTTATGTTCTGCCAACAGGGTCCCTCGCACAAGTTAGAAGTTCTGCTTATTTCATAGGACTTATATTTTCCCACTTTTCAAACCCTGATGTTTACAATTCTTTCTTTAAGTGTCCAAATTACTTTGTGAAATTGTTTTGTTTTCTAGTGGGATTGTGAAGATTTTATATGCATGAATATAAAGGGAAGACTTAGGCTTTCAAATTTTCATCTAAAGCTCTGAAGATAAGACGCAGTTTGAAGCTACCAGAATGCCTAAACTTGGCTTGCTGATTTTTTAAAGCTTTAATTTCTCATCCTATGAATTATATTCAGAACTAGATTCCCACCCTCACTTCTCTACACCTTTCCTGATTCCGTGTTTTAGATGTTTGACCCTCCTGTCTTTCTCCTTGATTGTCAGCCCATAGAGGAGTTACGTTCATCTCTGGGGTCCAGGTAGGGAAGTAAGGAGATTGCCCAAAGTGTGCCTCATACTGTTAGCAGTAATGGGGACCGGCACGGTCCAGAGTACAGGCATGGACATTGCTTGGCAGGAAGGTTAGAACCACCCCCGCCACTGCAGCCAGTGATGTACCCCTGGATTCTAGACAGGACTGGAGAATCTGATGATTTAGATCACACGTCAGGGCAGGTCAGAAGTGGACAGTCCTGGGTCAAGACTGAGAAAGGGGCAGGGAAAAAGAGAGAAAGATGGAGAGGGAGGAAAGGGAGAGGGAAAGGAAAGAAGTTATAGATTAGAACCTGAAAGCCAAGGTACAAAACTGTCAAGCTACAGATGAAGCTAGATGATTTAGAGATTGTCCAGATGGCCTCAGCAGTGAGGATTAAAAAGTGTCATGGTGACTGTGCTTATGTTCTGAGCAGGACAGGTGCCTGGAGGTTTGGGATTCCTACAGACAACCCAGGTCTCCTCACCTGGAGACCATGGAGAGCCCAGAACCAAGGACCCAGATTAGAGCTTGTCCTCTAATTTCTCCTAGTGGAAGGGGTCAGGAGATAATGACTGAATATTAACTCATTATCAGGGAGGCAGTAGCTGCCCTTTGCCTTAAAGTTTGACTTCACTTGAAGCTGGGTCACCAGTCAGCCCTATGAGCGCTCTGACCATTAGCTTATCATGATTGTGTTGTTCTTTGAGTCCTCAGAGCTTGCAAAGCTAACAGATAAAATGCAGGGTGCCAGGTTAAAGTTGAATTTCAGATAGACAACAAATTTTGTTTCCATATAAGCATTTCCCACACAAGATTTGAGATACACTGAAAAGTATATTTAACTGAAGGCCCTGTATTTTCATTTGCTAAATCTTGCACCCTACTCAGAGGACATTTGGTCTACCTCCTCAGCACATCACCCACAAATATAATGGACTGTGGCCACATGACCCCAATTTTCCAACAACCCACTTAGAAAACCATGGCCCACTGTTAGATGACTTGTCTTGATTTCGGTTTGGCGAATATTAGGTTGAACAGCTAGAGACAGATTCTCAAGGGGGACTCTCATCTCCCTGTCTGTGCTCTTACATCGGTCCTATTTATTTTTTATTTTTTTATTTTTGCGGTACGCGGGCCTCTCACTGTTGTGGCCCCTCCCATTGCGGAGCACAGGCTCCGGATGCACAGGCTCAGCGGCCATGGCTCACGGGCCCAGCCGCTCCACGGCATGTGGGATCCTCCTGGACTGGGGCACAAACCCATGTCCCCTGCATCGGCAGGCGGACTCTCAACCACTGCGCCACCAGGGAAGCCCCACATCGGTCCTATTTTGAACTGCATTTAAGTGGACTCAGAATATACTCAAGGGACTTGGAAGACATCTCCAACAGTAGTGTCAGATAGGTATCAAAACAAGTAGCAATTGATATAATTCTTGTGAAACAAATGATGCTATTCTGAAACAGAAGGAAAAATCATTAGATACATTCTGTTGCATGAGCAACAAGAAGACAACCTATCTGAGGGTGCAAATATTCACTGCACAGTGTAGCTTTAGGGCACCGAGAAACAAGAAGGCTGTAATAACATCACAAGTCACCAAAGCCAATATTTTATTGCTTTTTCTGCTTCATGCAGTTCTTGAAGTTTTATGCCATATTTTACAACTCAGATACCTCCTATATATCTGTAGAAGGAGTTTCATGGATGTAGTCCATGGCATTTTTTCTTTCTCTTATGGGAAAAACACAAAAAAATAATAGTATTTTCTTTGTAGAAGTCTTTCAAAGCCTCCTTATCTTTTCACGATAAAATTCTGTTTCTTGGCACAGCCTGGGAAGCCCTTCTCCAGCTGTCCCCTCTATCTCTTGCGTTCTTCTCTGCTGTCCTCCCATGCAGGGTCCCCAAATACCTTGTTCTTCAATGTCTCACTGACTTGCAGGAGCATCACCTCTGTCAGGGGAGCTCTTTCCTTCCACATATCATCAGGATAAAATACATTTGGTTATCTCATTCTTCTCTCAATAAAACGTTCATACATTGTTGGGGTTTTTTTACATTTTTTGAATATGTTCCAATTTGCCTCCCCCTTTTCATCATTATTTTAACGATCCAAAATAGAATTTAGTCATAGACGTCAAGAAGGGGAACCCTCACATACCATACTATGATGAAGGACCAAATTAAATTAACACTTCTTTTTTTTTTTTTTTTTTAGCGGTACGCGGGCCTCTCACTGTTGTGGCCTCTCCCATTGCGGAGCACAGGCTCCGGACGCATAGGTCCAGCGGCCATGGCTTACGGGCCCAGCCGCCCCGCGGCACGTGGGATCTTTGCGGACCAGGGCACGAACCTGTGTCCCCTGCATTGGCAGGCGGACTCCCAACCACTGCGCCACCAGGGAAGCCCAATTAACACTTCTTGAGGGCAAACATCATTAGAAAATTAGCTACTATTTCACTGGTCAAAGCCTCAGAAATTCTATATTCTTGCATTTCCTCACATCCTGTCAGGTTCAGTATGGTTTCTTTTTAGTCAACTTGATTGCAATTTAATACAGTTAGAGGTAAGGAGTAGATGGGAGGATCTCAGTTTTCTCAGCTATTTGTCACGTCCATCTCTGTTCGGTTCGAGAGGCAGTCTTTCAGCTGTCAGTGTAGTCCAGACGCTGTGCTAAGTGTTTGGGTCTGCAGATAACGACACAAATTATTTAATAATGTTTAAGACAGAGTTAATATCTTTGGCAAAGTCAGAAGTTAGCAAGAGAACTGAACAATGGACATGGGATCACTGTGTTTCCTCATTTGAGATTGCAAAGGTGATAGAACCAAGCACTAAATACAAATTTGAGAAAGATAGAATAGCAACAATCCTAATTTTACTCCTATAATTTGCCTTTTGGTGTTTGACCATGTACAAATAAGTTTTATTTTTTTCTTTCTCAACAACTTAGCATAAATACTTTCTAGTTTCTACATATTCCTAGTAATTAACATTTTAAGGCTACACAGAGTATGATTTTGTTGTTCAACTACCATATATTTAATCATTTTATTATACTTGAATTACTAAATTTTCAATACTACAGACAATGCATAGAGGTTGACATTCTTTAGGAATCATTTCTAAAAGTGAATTTTCTGTGTGAAAAATTTTTAAGCATTTTATAGTCCTTGACATACATATTGCCAATTGATTTTCCCACCCAAAAGCATTTATAATTTAAAATGCCACCAGCAGGATTTGAATATTCCAGTTTCACTACAACATTTAAGTCATTGATTTAGGAGCTAATTTTGGCTATAAAATGTTGTTTCATAAGTTGATCTATTGAGTGAGGTTAAACACTATTTCATTTGCTTGTTTAATACTTTTTATTTATCTTTGTCTAAATTATTTATTCTTATCTTCCTCTCATTTTTTATTAGTGGGCTTGTGCATTTATTATAAACTTGAAAGATGAATTATTAAAGGCCATATAATTTTATTTTAGTCGTGGGTTGACCCTGGTAGAAAGGAATAGCTGGAGGAAGTGGGTTCCAGGTCAAAAGAACAGAAAGTGGAAACTTCCTGGTGCTATCATTTTAGAGAAACAGCAAGGAGACCTGGGGGGTTTACACAAATGATCAGGGAGAGACTGTCCAGAGATCAAAGTGCAGAGGGAGCCAGGGGCAAGATCACAGGCACTACCTTGCTAGCCATGGTTAATGAAGTCTTGCTTTATTCTAAGCATCTTAGGAAGTCATTAAGGGTTTTTCTAAAATCCTTTTACACACTCTTTTTATTTTATCTTCTTCCTTCTCCTCCTTCTCACTTATACTCACAGTTATCAGGGCTTAGAAGCTAGATCATTAGCAAATCTATAATGATGAGGGCAAGAATTAGTGCTACTATTGAGGGAAAAAAATATGTATTGGTATAAGGTTGTCCAAGGCCACACCACTGTTGGCAGAAATGGGTCCAAGCTCAGGGTCAGCCTGGCGTCTTCCCTGTCACGCCACATAAGGTGGTCTTAGCACCATGAAAATTGCAGTAAGCCTTAGCAGAAACACCTCTGAGCATGTTCCACATCCTCAAAAGAAATCATTGCCTTTTCCCCCATTTAACAGTTTGTATAGATTTTTATTTGCTTTTCATGTCAGGTTATGAGACTAATTCTGTAGCACTTGTGGAGAGTTTTCATGAATATGTTCTCTGCTGTATTAGATAAAATCCCAATTACTTTGTATTCTTTTTAGACAATATGCTTCCCGCTGTGGGTCTGGAGCTCACTCTGGGAACAATCATAATTGTAGGATTTATGATACACCATGAAAAGCTAAGACAAAACAGTATTTTAGTAGCGTCTGCTGTCACCGATAGAGTTAAGGCTTTTGTCAGCAGGGGTTTATGATTGTTAAAAAAAAATCACCGTCGTGTTCAAATTTAGCCTAAAAACTGATTGTGCAGGAGCAATTTTTCTGCCATGAAATACATGTTGTAAGTAGCAATTTGGTCACTTTTATAATTTGTTGTTATTCCCTAACTTAAAACAGCTTCAATAAATAAGAAAGGAAAGGCCTCAGCATTTTAGTCTACGCTGGTGACCAACATGTCCTGTTTATCAAAGCTACCCAACAACTTGGCAAAAAGACCGGAGAAGTACATGGCAGGCTGTTAATGAGGGGCAGGGAGACAGCCCTTTTTGGTGTGGGTGATGTACCAATGCTGTGGATTTGGCTCTGTTATCATTTAATCATGGAATTTCTGATTGGCACAGTTGGAGCTTAACATCCACACTGTGCATATATGAAATCCTAAACATTTCCATTATAGAAAAAAATGTTTCCATTAGGCTTAGATGATAAAATAGATTATACACCTAACATTATACCTTAGAAATCAAATAATTTCAAAGAAAAAGGTTAAGCCTGAGTTGTTCCTCTGAAGACATATTCCAAACTCTCCAACTTTTTTTTAATAGATATTTATTGTCGTATAACTGCTTCACAATACTGCACTAGCCTCTGTTGCACAACAAAGTGAGTCAGCCATATACATACATACACCCCCATATCCCCTCCCTCTTACGTCTCCCTCCCACCCTCCCTATCCCACCCCTCTAGGTGGTCACACAGCACCGAGCTGATCTCCCTGTGCTATGCAGCTGCTTCCCACTAGCTAACTATTTTACATTTGGTAGCAAACAGTCCAACCTTAAGAGACTCTCTGAGACCCAGTGATCTGAATTTATGAGATATTGGAGGACTTTTTATTTTCCAATGAAACAAAAATCAGTCACAAGACCAGACTGTACTGACGTTCATCAATGTTAAGTGCTCACAAGCACAGAAATGCAAAAGGATTGCTCTCAAGATTGCAGTTAATCCTGGAGGAATTAATTAATTCACAGAGGAAACAAGTAAAGAATAATTCAAGGCTAATGGAAGGGATTGAGTAGAAAGTGACCATTTGTGTTGTGTATTTTTCTCCTTTTGTGGGGGACAGTGGAAGCAGAGGCAATTTTCTGGAGGTGGGTGATATTCACTCAAAGCAACTAAGAGTGAAGGTTTGCTTTGGTTTTTCTTGACCTACTCATTCTGGTCACAGCCTAAGTTTCCCATGTGCAGTGAGACATCCAGGTGTCCCCCATGTGTCTTCCCAATCTTCCAGCCTGACTACTTCAGAACCCACCAGATTCAATCTGATGTCCTTGTTGGTTCTTCCATGACATTCTGTACATACCATGTTATAACACTAGGCACATAACACTTGAAATTGTTCCAGTGTAACCTATGGGAACACAAAGTATGTCTATTGTGCTCACCACTTTATCCTCTTGCCCAGCACTTTTCCTAAAAAATCGTAGGAGCTTAAATAGTATTTGGTGAAGACATGAATGAATACATGAATACATGAATGAAAGAAGAGCCGCCTAAGGGCTGAGAGTCAGATATTCCTCACTACTATCTGAGGATCTTCATTTCTGTCCTCCTAACTTATCTATGATGATTAATACTGCTCTTCAAATTACTGCATTTCCTTATCAATAGTTATTAACACCCAGTGACATCTTGCCCTGTTTTATCTTAGGATAAAGATTTTAGTGACTGCAGCACAGTTAGAGATATCCTCCCCACCTTCCTCAAATCAGTTGTGCAAGTTTTAAGTAAGCTTAGTTGTTGCCTTATTCGGATATATGGATGCTGGATTTGGGGAAGTACAGATATACCTCTACGTAAATGTGTGCTACAAAGGAGAAAGAGACAATTTCAAATTAGACAAATCATGTCTGTACCTCAGCATATTATCAACTATTTAGGAAAAAAAAGTGAAGGATGAAGGGATACATGCTTTAAAAAGACACTTGGATTCTATAATAACCTAAATGGGAAAAGAATTTGAGAAAGAATAGGTACATGTATATGTATGACTGAATCACTTTGCTGTACACATGAAACTAACACATTGTTAGTCAACTTATACTACAATATAAAATAATTTTTTTAAAAGACATTTGGTTCTCACCATAAGAAAAAATGTAACTATGTGTGATGATAGATATTAATTAAACTTATTGTGATAATCATTTTGTGATATATACATACATCAAATCATTATGTTGTACACCTAAAACTAATACAATGTTATATGTCAATTATATCTTAAATTAAAAATAAAAAACATTTATAGGATCTGCAGCATTAGGAGGAAACCAATATGGCAAATAGGACACGGACGTTGGAGAATTTCATGCTGGCTGATGACCCCTAGGGTCATGTGGCTAAAAACCCAAATTACTATTGGTTAGAATCTTCTATCATCCCTTTGAACCATGACTTCCATAGATTAGGAGGTAGCAGATATGCAGTGGCAAGCTTAGGTCAGAGTGGTGATATCATTGCAGATAATTGGAAAAGGCTAAGGTCAGTCAAGAGCTGAGCAATTGATACAATATTCTGAGTTATTGAGGCTACACAATAAATATGAATTTTTACACAGTAGAATTCAGCCATTCTGAAAAGCAAAATTCCATATGTTCTAAAATAAGAGGTGAGTCTTTTACATAGTTTTATGGTTTGGATTTTTTCTGGACAGATTGGCTTCTTGGTCATGATGTTTCTCCTTGTACATATTAGAGCAGCTTAAGAAGTCAGGGCCAGGAAAAAGCAATCTTGCCTTAATATGTGAGTAGTAAAATGTATTTTTAAATTTCCTTTTGAATGCCTAGTTTTATGTTTTAAAATAGCAGACATTTTCAAATTCCTCGGAGTCACTTTAGTGTTAGGGAGTCAGGCAGGGAGCACAGCTAGAATCAGAATCTAAAAGTATGGATTTCTAGAACTGCCAACTGCTAGGTGCTTTGCTTGAAAGGGAAGTAGGGGAATTTTAAATCCCTATAGTATCAGAAATAGTATCTTCCTATTCTTGTGAGTTTGTAGTTTGCTTATTGATCCTCAAAAAAAATAGTAATTTGGATCCAAAGAGATGGATGGAATCTGGTCTGTGATAATCTCTGCAAGATTCAGGAACTTAAGAGTAAATGGAAGTCACTGTTTCCTTGATATACTGATCATACACTTTATTATTCTAACATAAAAACTGGCTGAGAGAATAGAGGAAAATTGAAAATTTTAAATAAAGCAAGAATAAAAGAAGAAACTTCTAAAGTAAAATATTAAATTCTCATAAATGGTTCTAAGAAATATGGAGAAACAAATTCTATCCTATCTCTACCACCAGATGCAACTATAAAGCCTGGACAGAAGGCGTGAAGCAGCTATCTGAGGTCTCTGAAAAGTAAATGGTCTTTCACAAAAATTAAATCAAAATGGATCATAGACCTAAATGTAAAACAAAAAAAAAACAATAAGAAGAAAAAATAACAGAAAATCTAGGTAACCTTGGAATAGGGGATGAATTTTTAGATACAACACCAAAAACATGATCCATGAAAGAAAAAGTTGATAAGTTGGACTTTACTAAAACTAAAAAAAAACCCTCTGCTTTGTGAAAGGCACTGTTAAGAAAATGAAAAAACAAGCCATAGACTGAGAGAAATATTTGCAAAATGTTTGTCAGATAAAGGACTTGTATCCAAAATATACAAAGAGCTCTTAAAACTCAGCTATAAGGGAAAAAAAGTTTAAAAATGAGCAAGATACATATCACTAAAGATGTTGCCAATAAGCAAGAGGAAAATTGTTCAATGTCATTTGTCTCAAGGAAATATAAATAAAGTAACACTGAGATACCACTACCTACCTACTAGAATGGCTAAAACAATTTTTTTAAGTGAGAATACCAACCACTGACAAAGACATGGGACAACAAGAACTCTCTTTTATTGCTGGTACAAAATGGTACAGTTTGGAAAACAGATTGGTGATTTCTTAGCAAGAAAAATGTAGTCTTAACGCATGATCTAGCAATCATGCTCTAAGCAGTTAACCAAATGAGTTGAAAAATTATGTCCACACAAAAGCCAGAACACTAATATTTACAGCCAATTTATTTATAGTGGCTAGAAGCTAGAAGGAGCCAAGAAGTCCTTCAATATGTGAATGGATTGCTAAACCGTTATACAATCATACAATGGAATGCTCTTTGGTGATAAAAAGGAATGACTATCAATCCATGCAAAGACATGGATAAATCTCAGATTTGTATTGCTAAGTGAAAGAAGCCAATCTGAAAGGCTGCACACTGCATGATTATTTATAAGACATTGTGGAAAAAACAAATCCAGAGAGATGGCAGATGAGTGGTTGCCAGGGATTTGGAGTGGGAGGAGAGGTTTGAATAGATGAAGCACAGGGGAATTTTTAGGGCAGTAAAAGTATTCTGTATAATATTATATTAGTGGACACATGAAAATATGCATTTATCATAAACCCATAGAACTTTATATCACAAAGAATGAACCTTATGGTATTAAAATTTTTAAAAATCCTTTAGCGGGTCAGGGAACCTAGGAAAGAATAAAGAATGTGACATAAGAATATAACTGTTACAAATGTACAAAACAACCTCAGCAGAGTGGGGTTGGGGGGGACATGCTGACCTCAGTAACATTGGAAATACCTAAATGTAAAAGGAACTATATATAAGCAATTCTAGCTCATGAAGTTGTTTTCCACTGGGACATAGCTTAACAATTCCGAACACACAAAATATGTATACTGAAACTGAACCATAAATAAATGGATGGCAGTTGGTGGGAGCCAGATTTTTCATTGTTGGAGAGGGAGATTACACATAAGTAAGAGGAGAAGGTTGGAACAATCCATGTGCCGGTAGATTACAGTTGGAGACATCAGTATGAACTCATGTTTAGCTTAATATACAGATGGATAATTAGATATAGATATATGTGTATACATAGATTAGTATATACACATATTTTGTTGATCTATCAACTGAGAGGAGCTAGAAGCAATGACACTCCAGTAGCAGAGTAGTAAGGTGTCCATCTAGCACCCAGATTTTATTTTTAATACCAAACTCCAGTGAAAGGAACAGGGCTCCTTGGAGAATGTCTTATTCTAGGGCTGGGGAAAGAAATATAAAAGAAGACACTGGAACATCTTATAATGACAGAAAGTAAGGCAGTGTTCAAAAACAAACAAACAAACGAAAAAAATCTCACAATGGTGGGGGTATGTCAAAAGGTCAGACGATCCAAGTGAAAGAGTTTTGATGACCAAAGCTGGAACAATTTGGGTAACAAAATAAATAATCTTTAGGATATAAACAATAACAGAGTCTCATAACAATATTCAAAATATCCAGGATCACAATCTGAAATTACTTTACATACAAAGATAGAAAAATCTTAACTCTTAAGAGGCAACCAAAGACACCAACTCTGAGTCAACGCAGATTTTCAAATTATTAAGCAAAGATGTTAAATCAGCTATTAAAACCATGCTTTAAGAAGTAAGGGTGAACACTCTTGAAATTACTAGAAAGATAGACGTTCTAAGCCAGGAAATAGAAGATGAAAAGAAGAACACATTGGGAATTTCAGAACCAAAAATAATACTGGAATAAGAATTCACTGGATGGGCTCTATAGATAATTGAAATAACAGAGGAATGAGTCAGTAAACTTGAAGATATATCTATCAATAGAAATAATCAAATCTTAACAGAGAGAAAAATATTGAAAAAAGAATGAACAGATTTCAGCAACCTATTTGAGAGCACTAAGAGGTCTAATATTCATGTCATCAGAGTCTCAGAGAAGAAAAGAAAGCATAGCACAGAGTAAACATTTGAATAAACATTGGTTGAAAACTTCCTAAATTTGGTGAAAGAGATAAACTTCCAGATTTAAGAAGCTTAGCAAATCCTAAACAGGAGGAACAATGAAAACATCTATTTCTAGATAAATAATGATAAAACTGATAAAAATTAAAGAAAAATATAATCTGGAAATCTGCCATAGAAAAATGACACATTTCATATAGGAGAATAACAATTTGAATAACTGCAAATTTCTTATCAAAAGCATGCAGGCCAAAGGATGTAGAACAGATTTTGTAAGATTCAGAAGAGAAAGAATAATCAACATGGAATTTTATATTCAGCAAAAATAATCTTCATGAATGAAACTGAAATAGATATTCTGAAATAATGACAACTAAGAGAATTTGTTGCTACAGGACAGGATCTAAAGGAAATGCTAAACTAAGTTCTTCAGATGAAAATAAGATGACATTAGGAAGAAATTTGGAACACCAGGAATAATGGAAGAGCAATATAAGTGGTCAATTTGTAAGTAAATATAATAACCTATCTTTATCCTCTTAAAGTTTTTGATATATGCTTGCAGCTGAAACATAATTGTAACATTGTCTGATGAGGTTTTCAATGTATGTAGATATTATAACCACAGTATAAAAAAGTAAGGGTAAAGATTCCTATATGAGAGTAAGTTTTCTTCATTCAACTTGAATTGTAAAAGTAGACTGTGAAAAGTTAAGTTTATATATTTTAATTTCTTGTGAAACTCCCTCCCTCCAGATACAGAAGCATATAGTCAAAAATGAATGGGTAAGTAAAAATAGACTACTAAAAATTCATAGATTCCAAAAGAAGAAAAGAAAGGAGAAACAAACAAACAACATAGATATAGAATTTCCTTTAAAAAATTAAAAATAGAACTACCACATGATCCAGTAATCCTACCTCTGGGTATATACCCAAAGAATAGAAACCAGGATCTTGAAAAGATATCTGCACCTCATGTTCATTACAGCATTATTCACAATAGTCAAGATATGGAAACAGTCTAAATGTCCATCAACAGATAATGGATAAAGCAAATGTGGTATATACATACAATGGGATATTACTCAAAGTTAAAAAGAAGGAAATCCTGCCAATTGCAACAACCTGGATGAACCTTAAGGACAGTATGCCTGTATGCTTCCCATGCCATCTGGGATGCCTTCCTCCTTCACTTCCGTGATAGCACTGACCTAATGCTGTGTATCCATCTGCCCCACTGTCTAACAACAGCTAGACATCCTCCTCTGTGCTCCTTCCACACTCTGTAGGTGTCTCTGCCCTAGCCTTAGAAGATGGCCTTGATTTATTTATTTACATGTCTGTCTCCCCGGGAGGCATGAGAGAGAGGGCTAGATCTACAAGGCCTTGGCATGTAGCACTTACGCGTAAAAGCATAGAGAAGAAAACAGAACTGAAGAAGAAAAGGTGAAAATGGTTGTTTCTCATGTATATCATTTATATAGTGAGAAAAGAAATGTGCAACATAGAACAAACTCTCTCCTTTAGAAAATAAAAAAACAGGCACCAAACTGAAACAAATAAAAACCAAGAAGAATTTTTGGCAAAGGTTACTAATCTGTTGCTAGGTAGGTGGTCCTAGATTATTTAGGTTGTCCCTGTATAATCACATGAGCCCTTAATAGCAGAGAGGAAAGACAGAAGAAGAAGTCAAGGAGATTGGAAGCATGTAAAGTACATGTGGAAAGAGAAGTAACTGAATTCTGACACTATCCCAAATCTGTTTGGTAGTAGTTTCTTCCCTCCAGAAAGGAACAGCCTTGCCAACACCTTGCTTTGGACTTGTGACACCCTAAGCAGAGGATTCAGTAGAGCTGTACCGTGCTTGGACTTCTGACCTACAGAAGAAACAGTGAGAAAACAAATAGTATGTTTTTGAGCTGTATTAAATTTGTGCCAATCAGTTATGGCAGCAATAGAAAACTAATACATTTATTTCATTGTCAACCCATATGTAAGAGTTAATATCTTGTTCACTCCACAAATGAGAGGTTAGAGAGGCAGAGTTGGGGTATAAGCCCACATCATCTGGTTCCAGAGCTGCTCCTAAGCCCTGTTCTAGAACCAAAAAAAAAAAAAAAAAAAAACCTCACTAATATTAAGGTAAGCTCTGAACAAGAAATCAGTCCAAAACTCTGTATTCTCTTTTCCTGACAACCCAAAAGACAGTCAGTTAGGACCAGAGACAGTGAATGGCTTTTCCAGTCACAGCAGTCAGGTGGCAGAGGTGGGCACTGCACTGCCTCCTCCAGTTTGCTGTCCTGTCCCCTACACCACAGTGTTTATGGAGCCCCAGTTAAGGGGCCCTGCTTTAGAGCATTTTATACTTCTTTCTACTCTGTGCTCCCAGCATTATCAACCCACAGTCTTCAGGTCTGTGACCACTGGGCTATTCAGCCAGTTTTGCTCCAATATTACTCCTGTTACTGGCCATTGAGCCCACGGTGCTTCAGAAAGATTACTTTGTTTTCAATACAACTGGGGTACATTAGCTGTATTTCATTATTTTTATTTCATAAGAGACTCTATAAATTAAATTAGAGTTGACATTTTTACCATAATTGAAGAATTAATGTTGGGGGGAAAAAAACACGTGATAATAATGATGTTCAATGTTGAAGTTTAGATTGGTGATCACTAGATTACCTGTGATGCTCATTATGTTTATTGCTAAATGTATTACCACCATCCTAATTCTGGATGTAAAGTAAGTGTTTAAATCTTTAAACAGCTGCACTGTAAAATTTTAGATGCTTGTGTGAGGATAACATAATTACGTGTGTGGTTTTTTTTTTTTTTCTTTTTATTTGTGTGTGTGGTTTTTTTTTATCATCTAAGTGTCTGCACCAGTTCAGGAGGTTGTATCTGCGGAGGACCCTCGAATTAAGCTGGAAGCCTCCACAGAAATTTTCTCTGCATTTGGAGAGATTCTTCATCACCTGGGGTTTGCTAATAGTTTTTCCTGAAAATAATACAGAGACGTGTCATTTATCATGACAAATGATCCAAATATTTATCCACAGTTCTCCGACCCCTTCCCCATGACATTCCTTCATTTTCAATATAGCCCACATACTTGGCCTGTTTGTCAGCTACGGAAATGCACCACTCAGGTCTTCTGTTATAGGTAGGAACACTGACGGGCAGCTCCAGCTGCTGTCCTCAGAACACAATCCTGAGATTGCAGACCGCTTCTAGCCATTGACTGAGCACGGCAGGCTGCTGATGCAGGTCCGTTCCCACGAGACACAGGACTCTTCTAACAGCTTTGGCTCAAGGCTTCCCTTTAAGAAACTTTCTCAGAACTGGGTTGCAGTCCTGGATTCTTCCTACCGAATCCTTTTTCCTTCCCCTCCATCACAGTAATTAGACCTGTATCATGATCTGATCCCTCTTCTTGGCTCAATTAGATTTCATCAATAGTCACTAGGGCTTTTAGCTGTGAATGTTCAAGCTTTTAAAAAGAGTAATCTACAATTCTAAATGCATAGTCTTTTGCCCTGAACTAATTTCCTCCTTACCCTTCTAGAATATGGCTTTGTTTTCATAGTACTTCATGCATCCAAGTGTTACTATATTTTGTATGTACTATTTAGTATTATTCAAAACTCTCATACTAACTCTCAGTGTCTACCTTTGGTCTAAATATACATTAAGTGCATGGAACACATCTTATATGGATCTGTCTGTGCACCTAGAACTGTGCCTCAAGCGCAAAAAAACCTCAATGACTTAATGTTTCCTGAATGGGTAATGGATAAGTGACATCTCAAATGACACCTGAAACTCCGAAATCTCAGTATTGGCTCCATTTATTTCTGTATCTGTCACTTTCTCATGAGCCACAGTATAAATAAAATCTGCATATGCTACCACAAGCTGCCCCAAGTCCCTACCTAAAAACATTAGAATTGCCATGAGGAAGGATGGAAACAAGGGCCTGGGGAATGAAAGGCAGGTGTGGCTCTTCTTTTTCCTTTTTGCTGAGGTAATTTAAAAAAAAATCTACTAGTGCTTTCATTTACCACAGAAGTAATATTTAGAGCCTTGAGAAAGATTCTTGACAGTTTGAATATTACACCTTCTGGTTTAATGCTTTAAAACTATCTCAGAGTTTTAGAACTAAACTATACTTTCTTTTAAAAAACAAGCTTTGCTAATTTAAAGTCTATTATTTGAAATTTTTTTTTACATTTTTTTCTACATTAGATGTTGGCCACTTAAAAATATTAGCATTTGATTAGAAATATACATACAATGTTTTGTGCTTCTCACACTTTTAAGAGAATGAAAAAACTATTCAGCTACTTTAAGAAATTATGAAAAAAACTGAACTAGGAAATTGAACCTCAGAGGTCAAAAGGAAATTTGTGACCTTTCTCTACTCACTTGGCAACTGAGGCACCCAGAGATCATGACTGGTGCAGGTTACTGAGCTGGGCAATGACCAAACCTGATCTAGAATTTAGGTCTCATGACTTCTGGTGAAGTGCCTTTTCTATCTATGTGCCCTGGAGCCTGCAAGGAGATTATGGAGGAAGGTGAGGCTGTATGGGGCAGAGCAGAACAGCTTTCATCTGTTTTCTATAAAATGCATCTACATACAATTTCTTCTGAAGAAAGGGGTTTGAACTTAAATTGCACTTGATCCTTTAAAGCTATAATGCTTTCAAATTAAGGCAAAATTCAATTACTGGCATAGTATACATAGAAAAGTACACGTGGCTTATCTCTCTAGAAAGGAGAATGTATACAATTCCATGAATAACTCAGAAGACAATTAAGACCTCAATGCAATACTCTAAATGTAAGCAATGGATGATTTTGACCTTGTCAACATTTTTTTTTTATGCTCAGTGCTAATTGGGTTATCCTGGATGGTGAACTATCCCTTAGCACAGATTCTGCCTAGAGAGTCTGCTTCTTACTGGCTTGAGGCCAAGTCACTTTGCTCAACCAGAAATATGTTTCACATTTTGTTTAAATACTTGGACTATGCCCTTCTATTTTGCATTGTATTTATCCTCCTGAGTAAGGAGAATAGAAGAGAGAATCTAATAAATAAGTCTGCTGCTTGATCTGCTCAAACATTTAACTTCCTTAGGTCTCCTTAAGAGGTGACTTCTGACCTTATCTTCTGGTTGATTCTTTCATTTCTTTTCATAGAATGCATTGAATGGGTGAATTCTCTTTTTTTCTTTTCTGACTCTTTATTTCCTTGCTTAAACAGAGAACGTTTATATTTTAATTTGGTAAGTACATTCAAATAGACTTAAGTGGCTAGAACACATATGGAGAGTAAAATGATACACATAGTGAAGGAAAATTGGGTGATCTAGGCTTACACGTAAGTATATGCATTGAGCAAATATTAACACTGCCAGAATCATAGCAGCTTTCCTACCTAATGCTTGTAATTTTGTAATCTAACACCTTTTATCTCTTTTTCTCATGGTTGATTCGAATTTCTCTGGAAAAAATTTTCACATACCAAAAGACTTGTCATTTACACGTGTCTAACAGAACCTTAAAGGATATCAGCAAAGTAAACTAATTTGGTAATACGCACAGCACATTCTCTAGAAAATCTGCCATATGCTGGGAATGGATTGCTTAGTTTAAGCAGGAGTCATTGCACAAATAAGCGATAAAGGTTGATATTAGAAGCCAGCCAACACTCTGATTTAGTGCCACTTTCCTGGAGCCATAATGGTCTAGTGATAGCATTTTCCCAGTAGACGGCAATGACCCCAGTGGGACCTTCCCCTTAGGCTTATTCCATTTGCTGTTGGTAACGTACTGTGCTGTGCGTATGTAATTCCTATGGGAAGAGTCAAATAGAGCTGGAAAAATGCTCCCGGAAAAAGACTGCTTGATTGGAAAATCAAAACCCAGGAAACATGCAGAAGTGATGCAAGAGCAGAATTGGGTATGAGGTAGGAGATGGATGGGCCCCTGGGCTGGCAGCTGGTGTTTGTCAAGTGGAGTAAAACTGAAGCTTTGTTCTCACCCAGGTACTCCAAGGACAAAGCTAGTGGCAAAAGCTTAGCACTGCTGACGTAAAGAGATAAGATGACCAACTCCTAAGGTCAAGGAAAACTTCCCTGTCTGCACATGTGCAGGAATATTCCTTGAGGGTCAAAAAGGGAGGGGGGGGCTTCCCTGGTGGCGCAGTGGTTGAGAGTCCGCTTGCCGATGCAGGGGACACGGGTTCATGCCCCGGTCCGGGAAGATCCCACATGCCGGGGAGCGGCTGGGCCCGTGAGCCATGGCCGCTGAGCCTGCGCATCTGGAGCCTGTGCTCCGCAACGGGAGAGGCCACAACAGCGAGAGGCCCGCTTACTGCAAAAAAAAAAAAAAAGAAAAAAGGGATGGGGTGCCATCCCATAATACGTGTGGACATATCCTCACAGGCCTCTGTGGTGGGATCCATCTTAGCAAAAAGTTGCACAGGCATGTTAAAGAGGGTCCTAGGACCAGTCAGGTGTGAAAAAAGAAACAAGATAATTGGCCAAAGAAACAAAGAGCTGGAAGGACTGTCCTGTATAAGTGATTTAAATCATGTTTTTACTGCGCCCCTCATTCAGGACGCCTGCACTCCTCTCTGTGTGTGTATTTCTGCCTTGCTTCTGACTTACTGCACTCCTCATTAGAGAGGATGCCCATACCCTTTCTCTCCGGGTGTGTATCTCTGCCTTGCTCTGTCTTAAATAAACAAAGTGTTTCTCTGTGTGCTCTCCCACATGTTATGTTGTGTCTCTGATAATAAACTTTGGGACTGTTTTTATAGTTTTTGCCTCCTTGAAACATTTTTGCTTTCAAATGGGGAAAAGAGCTAGGGCCACTTGGCTTCTAGCCTCTAGCCCCCGATGGACTAGTGGTCAGGGTTCCTGGTTTTCGTCCACGTTACCCAGGCTCAATTCCTGGGCAGGGAACTAAGATCTCTCTTCAGGACCACTCACTGCTGTCTCTCTGAGATCAGGTATAGTTCGGACTTGCATTTTCCTGCTGGGATCCTGAGGGCACTTGAGCCTCTGAAAGGGCACCAGGCCCTGCCTTCCCAGAAGGAGCTGGACTTGTGTTGATGCAGGAAGACAGCCCTCCACACCAGGCGTGGGTTGCTGTGACTGCTTCTCCCAGGGCAATTCCTGAAGAAGGGTGGGAGGTAGCAGCAGGTTATGATGCCTTCCCCGTCTCTCTTTTCCTGGATGAGGTAAGTCCTGAGCTCAGCCAAGAGCCCCAGTGTGTGCTGCCAGAGAACTGAAAAAGAACTCTCAACATAACAACTCCTTGCAAACCCTGTACTGAGATGTCACCAACCCTAGCATGACTTCTGGCAGCCCAAGGCCACAGCCCTGGGACAATCCTTTTCAGTACCTGTCTGATAAAACTCAAGACTTTCAAAAGACCTTACCACTTTTTCTAGCCAACACTGGACAATAGGTCCCTAAGTTCCTTTTCTTAGAGCATTTACTAAGAAAATTTTACAATTATAAATCTTCCTCTGTTCCTTTGAGGTATATTCATAGGTATCTCTGTCTCCTACAAACCAGAAAGGTCTTTTTCAAGGGCCTGAAAGCCATTCCTTCAAAATGTAATCATTAGGAAGTATAGGGCCTCTGCCTCCCTGTCTCTGGGGAGGATAAAATCCTAACTTTGGTAACTGCCAGTTAGCAGACACAGTTGGTCCAATCACTTTCACTGACAAACCCGATTTACTTACTTACCTTTTGTGATTTTTTTCTACCTCCCTGACTGTACTTGAGCCCCTGCTTACTTCCCCTCCCCACTCCCTCATTCTCCCTTTAAAATGCCCAGTCACCACTGGACAAGTTGGAATGGAGCTCAGCTCTTTCCTATACTGTCAGGTTACTGAGTAAAATCTCAGCCATGTCCGGGGAAAGCATCCAGATAGTGACACTTCTTAGTTCCAGAATCAGTTGTGACATTTTAGAACATTTCAGATGTTCTAAGACTCAGCTCAGAATAAGGGGAAGTAGCAAGGGAGTTTGAGGGATATCTCTGCACTTCTAAAAGAAAAATTGCAGTTATATCTCTTGCGTTTAAAATACTCAAAATATACATTGATACTTCAAACTGGCAAATTACTAAGCTACTGCTTTTATTAATTCAATTTTCACTTCATGACAGGAAACATGTCTTCTTGGTGCTACATGTTATTCCCAGGAGAGTGCTGGACAAGTGCTAAATGGACATGATCTAAATTGAATTGAAATCTTTTATCTTACTAAAATATGCACAACGTTTGAAAATGATAAAACCAGAAAAGCAAACATCTAAGGTTTTCTTAATAGCAATGAAGATATCATACTCCATAGTTCAACTTTTTCTTGATTTTTCTTGGGGTAGAGGAATGTGAAGTCTTTCTTCAGCTTTACCTTTTTATGTAGGACGATCAAAGGGCATGCTGGGATATTAATCAACCAGTTTTAATTATACACATAAATGCAAGCTACATGTGAGACATCACGATACATAATTAGGCAAATATATTGGCATTTATTTTGTCAATGAGGTCATTTTTCCTAATGGAGATATTATTTTCATTTTCCTAAGTAGATGGAAGAAGATTCAGGGAAGTAAAATTACCTGCATGAAGTTGTAGAGCAGAAGATTGAGTCCAGAGAGGGTGGCTGTCTGTCTTTGAGCGGTGAGCCTGAGAGGGCACACCCATACAATACTTCAGTGCGTGGCGTCAACAGTGGTGTGTGTGTGTGTGCGCACGCATGTGTGTGTCTGTTCTCTGCCTCTCCTTTCCTTTTGTCATTGATTCCTTTTTTTATGAGGCTCTGTGCTGATGGGAGAATTTTAGTTGCTCTGACCAGGAAGAAGAAAAGCCCACCAACGGTGGATCACTACTGCAGTTATTGACCTTCAGAACAGATAGGCTGACCTTAACAGGCCATGAATGAATGTTGATTGTGCAGTTCACGGTTCCCAGCAATTGGGCTGTCTCAAAATCTGTGTAACAAAAGTTTTAGCTGATTATATCTAGTCCAAAAGAGGATCATATACATTTTGCCTCATGTTTTACAAACAGAAGTGTAAAAGGAAATTTTGGGAAAACTTAAAATCAAAATAAAGTACATAGGTATTTATGGAAGATACATTGGGTTCCTAGCACTGACCTATTCAGAAGAGAACAATACATATTCAAAAGCCCAAGAATTAAGCCTGACTGCTCATGAAGTTCAGGCATTATTGGTGAGACAAATCATACAGAAATATTACCAAGAACAATGGAGGTATTATTTTCTGGAAAGATAAGGAAGGACTGGATTCATTGTATGGAAGAGAAAGTGGAATAATCAGTTGATGATGAACAAATACTCAGTTGCCTTGGACCCTGGGCAGGTTCAAAATAGAGGCATGTGAAAAAGTAATCAACCCTTGTGGGAACACAGTGCCCCATTTCTCCTGCTCTACTCCTGTCCTGGCCAGGAATCTAGAAGCAGAAGGTGATACTGCTGTTGGAGGGGTTCTTGGAAACACCCTCATAGAAAGGTAGGATTTGAGTAGAACCTGAAGGATGAGCAAAAGTTAGATTAAAACAAGAACTAGTTCTTCCAGATACAAGTTATGGTGTGAGCAAGGATGAAGAGGGACACATTTTAAGGTAGATTTGGTTTAGTGATTTGTAAGAATAAAATTGATTGGGGCTAGTTTGTAGCATCCATCTGAATTTGGTATTTTTCCTCTGTATTATTCCACCAGTTCTTGCTGTATTCATTGTGCCTCACATTCTGAATGGCCTCTGTTTTAAATATAGTAAGTCTCCTACATACAAACCTTCAGGGTGTGAACTTTCAAAGAAGTGAACGTGTGTTCCATCAACATCAGGCATGAGTGACATTGCAGCTTGCCCTCTGTCTCCTATTGCTGATGATCCTTCAGCTCTACCATCTCCCACCTCCTCTACCTCCTCCAGTCAGTAACTCTTCTTGCCAGTTCACTCAATGCCAGCCCCTGTATGCCAGCTGTTGTAGTGCACTACTGTACTTTTCAAAAATGTTTTCTTTATTTTTTGTTTGTTTTTTATTTGTGTGAAAAGTATTATAAACCTATTACAGTACCTATTACAGTACAGTACTGTATAGCCGATTGTGTTAGTTGGGTGCCTAGGCTAAATTTGTTGGACTTACGAACGCTCTCTTGGAATGGAACTCGTTTGTATGTAGGGGACTTACTATATATATATATATATATATATATATATATATACACACATACAGTATATATACCTTTGTTAAAACAATTTCCAATTCAGCACTGATGGGTGCATTTCCATCGTTGTGGAATAAGAAGCAAAATTAAGCATCAATTAATATTAATGGACTTGAAGAAAAAGTAAGAAAGACATGACATAGATTTAGGAGTTTGGTGAAATATATATGTTTTGAGGAGACTTTTCTATTCAGCTTAGTAAACTTTTTTTTCTTCCTAAATCACTAAACAAAAAGCCAGATTGAAACAAAATTGCTTTATCTTTAAAATTCATGGGTCAGCTGAAATGAAGCATGGAGAACTGTACAGTGAAGTGCATGGACAAATATTTGACCGTCTGCAGGAGATCCAGGCCATGTACTGACCAGGACCCTATTAAAGTTGCAGCCATTTGACCTTATGACAATGGCCCTAGAAAATGTAGTGATAGAGAGACCTAAAACTGACAAAGCAAATCAACTAGGTGCTATGTAGGATGTAGTCTTCTATTTCATTTTTATATCTAATCAATGAGTTTTTGTAAACATTTTTTCTGTTTGAAATTATGAATTTTCAATGATACAAAAATAATTATGAAAAAATCTTCCGTTGATTTGAACTGCCCAATTTTTAAAGTTTAAAGAAATCCTCTGCTCAACCAAACACCAGATGTGGATAGCTTGGAACCCCAGTGTGGCCCTCTGGTGTGGACCCTGTCCATTTCAACATATCACACTCCAGGTTCAGGTTCTCCTAAGCATAAGGAAGTAAGAATTTCATGATATCACTTTCCTTTCTGCCAGCCACAGATTATCTTTTATTATAAAATGCCCTGGATTCCTGGATTGAAAAACCACTTGCCCACAGGGGCTGGACCAGCTTGTGTTATATGAAGGACACTTGGCAGAACTGAGTTCTACATTTTAGGGCCCTTATAATCTGAGTGAATGGGCTGAGATAGATGTTCCTCAGAACACTCTTGGACCTGCCTTTCTTTCCAGTAAACCACCAGTGGTAGAGTGGAACATTTATTCACTACCAATATTGACAGGGTTTCATGGAAGCTATTCCAGGTTAGGAGCTTCTAGATGCAAAATTGGAGTCTCCGTTCTCCAACACACCTCTTCCCCTTTACCTACAGACTTTTCATCTGAGCTGTTTAGGGGAAAAAAATCAGATGATGAATTTCTTACAGGCAGAAGCCCCAATTATCACTGTTCTGCATATGACAGGCATTTTGTTTAACACAATGACAATGACTTTTCTCCGTTACATATGACCCAGCCCTTTCTCTCATGGCTTTGTTTCTAAACTCATGGGATTTATTGCCCTATAGCTTTCTTGGTAGTCTATGGGCTCTTGGACAAATCCTTTGACTTAATTTTTGCTGGTTATTCAACATATATTTTTCTTCAGGAAAGTGTAATAGAAAGTACACTAGAGAAAGTAGAGCCTATCATAGTTGAGAAAATTATTATGATACCCTGCTATCTGAGTAAGTGTAGAGTATTTGTTTTTGTCTTAAAGTGAATTTGAGCCTTGGAGGGCTTGTTTCTGATTGTTTCCTAATAACAGAGCAGAATTTCCATAATGATTTACTATTTCTCTTTCCTCTATGTAAATGACTTTATCGAGATTATCATACCAAGTGCAAACATTATGCAGAGGATATTACAGTTTCTATCAACCCCCGCTGATAGTCTATAGCTTTTTTGAGTGAGACTGATTGAAGTGTGTTTTAAGAAGCCCTATTAGAGGATGATTGGCATTTAAAAAATTTTTATCTTCACTTATTCCTTTTTCAATATTCTATTTCTTTATGTAGATTCACACATGTGCTTTATGTTATTTCCTTCTATCTAAATAACTTCTTTTAACATTTCTTATAAGACAAGTTTTTTGGCAATAAATTCCCTCAATTTTTGTTTGTTTGAGAACGTCTTTATTTCTCCTTCACTTTTGAAGGATAACTTCCCAGGGTACAGAATTCTAGGTTGGTGTTTGTTTTTGTTTTGTTTCTCTCAACACTTTAAATATTTCACTCCACTCTCTTCTTGCTTGAATGCTCTCTGAGAAGTTGGTTGTAATTGTTCCTTTATAGATAAGGTGTTTTCTTCCTCTGGCTTCTTTCAGGATTTTTTTCTTTTTCTCTGATTTTCTCTAATGGAAAATGATATGCATAGGTGTAGGATTTTTTGGCATGTATCATGCTTATTGTTCTCTGAGCTTCTTGGATCTGTGGTTTGGTGTATGACATTAATTTGGAAAAATTCTCAGTCATTATTGTTTCAAATACTTCTTCTTTTCTTTCTTTCTTCTTTTGGTTTTCCCATTATGTGTATGATACATCTTTTGCAGTTGTCCCAAAGTCCTTGGATATTCTGTTCTGTTTTTTTCCATCTTTGTTCTCTTTGCTTTTCAGTTTTTGTGGGTTTTATTGAGATACCCTCTAACTCAGCAATTCTGTCAGCAGCCATGTCCAGTCTGCTAATAAACCCATTTCAGGGGAGACAAATTTTTACTTCTACCCTCTTAGAGTTTTTCAGCTGGACCTGAGAATTAAGCTGACATAAGACAGATTAACAGGTGAAAAACATACAAATTTATATGTTTTACACGACATGGGAGCCCTCATAAGGAATGAAGACCCAAAGAAATAACAGAACCTACATGCTTTTATATTAGGTTGAACAAAGAGGTGCAAGTGTGAAAAAGTAAATTATGCAGGGAGGCTAAAGGAATACAAGAATTATTTTTTATCAGTGTCTGTTTGTATAGAATTTTCTAGGTCTCAGCTTCTTGTTTTGGATGATAAGAATGTTACTTACCTTATGTTGCAGAGAGGTCATCTATCACATCAGAATTTCATCTTTAGGAAAAAGAAGAAGGGTTAGAGCGTTTTTCTTGCATTTGCTCTTTTCTAAGTACCTGTAACTCAAAATGATCCTATGCCAAAGTGGCATATTGGGGAGTGGTATATTTGACTATATTTCACAATCAAAGGTATTCTTCATTTCTGTTACAGTATTTTTTTTTATTTCAACATTTAAAAAAATGTTTTTCTTAGGTTTTCTATTCTTCTGCTGTATTTCAAAATTGTTCCTTTCCCCCTACCCCTGCCAGAAGCAAGAGGGGATTTTTCTCTAATACTTACTGTGGGAACCTGGTAGAGCATCTGGAGGTAAATCTCACAATATTGTGGGGGCCCCTAGGACGGGGCCCCCTGGAGTTTTTAACTCTCAGAATTGTCTGCACCGAGCCTCCAGCAATTCATCAACTGCAGTTGAGGTTTTCCTACCTCAGTACTTGTTCCCACAGCAGTTTTCACTGGTAAATCTCTGCCTCAGCAGGGGAGGGTTCTTTTTCCATTCAGGTTCAAATAGGTGAATAATGAAACCTAAGCTGAAATTCACAGAACATAAGCTTTATTCAGTGGCCAAAGAATGGAGAAGCAGGAACTAAGCTCACAGATCAACTTCTCTCCCATCTGGTGAGAGGGATTTAATATTAAAGAGTAAAGACAAAGGGAGGAGGAGTGAGACTAATGATGGGGAGGCACATGCATTAGTCTATCAGGGAAGGGGCAGAGCTTTTCCTGAGGGAGGGGTTGCCACACGCTTTTTATCCTTTTCTGGTCCTTAGTGTCTGGTACGGGCCAATGATAAGTGTGTCATTTAATATGCTAATATAGTAAAATCAATGTCTGATGAGACTCAGGGTCTGTTGGAGGTCAGATTTGTTGCCATCTTTGTCCCAGCTGGTTCCATCTGGTGTTTTGTTTGTTCATTTGTTTGTAGCTTCCTTGCTTATATCTGGACCCTTTAATTTAAAGATTTATGTTAACTCCTGATAAAGGTGGGGATTGCAGGGTTGGGAGCAAGGACAGTCCTGCTAAAGGTGAGGGTGTTGTTGGGTTTTGAGCAAAGACCTGGAGCAGCTCTGGCAACACCTTCTCCAATGGATCCAAGAGGAGTTGATTTTTCAGTCTGTTCAGATGCTTCCTTCTTAGGATGGAGTGGTGACTTCCAAGATCCTCAATTGTGGAACAAAATACCAAAAAAATTTTTTTAAATATAAATAATTATTTACCTTATGTAGTGATTAATAAAGATTTAAGAAGAATGAAAAGCCAGTGAGGTCCTGTCCACTCTAAAAATCATTTTAAACAGTGAGATATCTATGTACTGCCATCTCAGGAAAGGTGTGCCCTCTAAAACAATATACACTCTCTACATTGCTGAAAATTTCCTGCTCTATTAAAAAATAGAAAAGAGTTTCTATAATTTAAATATATTTTGCTTTGTATAGTTCTCATATTGGTTCATGAATATGTTGTATTCATCTTCTGGGATTATTACAGTTGTCAAAAGACAATAGATGTATTCAGCTCACACAATATTCATATGTTTGTCATGCAGAATATGGGGAGTAAAATGTGTAAAAGACTGAGCAAAATAGGTTAAACATTTCTACAGCAGTGCTCCCTCTGTCGGTATCTCCTTATATTTTAGTATCTTCTAAATCCATTTATTTTGAGTATACATTAGTTTGCAAATAACATTTTATGATTTAAACCTTCCTTTTCCATTGTTTCTTTCCTCAATAGGAAATGATCTATTTAGTCCATTGTTTGATGATGGCTTTTATTTTGTTGACATCCCTGAGTTCTTTTGTTTTTCTTATTTTTCACATCATTTTGTTCTAGATAGTACTCTTAAAAACCAAATAGAGTATCATTTTGCTTAAAAGTCAAACAGAGAACAAATAATAATTTACATTTTTTGGTAGGTGGCAGGTTTAATAAGCAGGGAAACTTACATACAAGGCTTGTCTTGGGCAGCTGCAGCCTCAAGATGAGTAGATCTCCATACCTGCCTGATAGAATCTTTTTTTAAATTAATTTTTTTATTGAATTAAAGATTCCTCAAATTCTATAGTGCTTTACAATTTTCAAAAGTTTCTCACACATGATTTCATATAATCCCATAATAACATTTTTTTTCTCCCTACCCCTATATTGCTCCTCCCCCTTCCCTCTCCCCATTGCTGAACACTAGTTTGTTCTCTATATCTGTGAGTTTGCTTCTTTTTTGCTTTATTCTCTAGTTTATTGTATTTTATAGATTCCACATATAAATAACATTATACAGTATTTGTCTTTCTTTGTCTGACTTATTTCACTTAGCATAACCTCCTCCAATCCATCCATGTTGCTGCAAATGGCAATATTTTATTCTTTTTTGTGGCTGAGTTGTATTCCATTGTATGTATATACTACATCTTCTTTATCCGTTCATCCATATTTTGGACACTTAGGTTGCTTCCATACCTTGGCAATTGTATGTAAGGCTGCTATGAACATTGGGGTGCATGTATCTATTTGAATTAGTGTTTTTGGTTTTTTTGGCTATATACCCAGGAGTGGAATTGCTGCAAAATATGTTAATGTTCTTACCACATCACTATTTTAACCAAGATATTTAAAGACAATGAAGAATACCAACAAAAGTTGTATTACTAAGTATTTGTTCTTAAATTTGGCTACATGTTACAGAGTAACCTGGGAAGCCTAAAAGGAATACTCATATTTGGTTGTCAGCTCCAGAAACTCTGATGTAGCTGCCTAGAAGTGCCTTCCCAGAAACTGGCCTCCCTTTTTCCTATCCAAAATCAGAAAAAGATTGATATTAGCACTGCAGATTTAGACATGATAAATTTCACTATGCATATTACAAAGCCAGTAATAAAAGTGTCAGATGATTTTCTAGGTCTAATGAAGATTCAAGAGATATCAAATCTCTCTCCATCCCCCTTTTCCCCATAGTGCTTCTGAGTTCAGAGAATCCCCAAATCACTGAGCTCTAAAATGAATAAAGATTTCAGACTCTTTTTTTTTTTTTTTTTTGCAGTACGCAGGCCTCTCACTGTTGTGGCCTCTCACTGTTGTGGCCTCTCCCATTGCGGAGCACAGGCTCCAGACGCGCAGACTCAGTGGCTATGGCTCACGGGCCCAGCCGCTCTGCGGCATGTGGGATCCTCCTGGACCGGGGCACGAACCCGCAGCCCCTGCGTCTGCAGGCGGACTCTCAACCACTGCGCCACCAGGGAAGCCCCAGACTCTCTTGATATGACCCACTTTTATCTGTCAACCTACCTTGAAGTTAGCAAGTTGCATTTGTGAATTCAAATGTCAGCTCAATATATGGCTCTAATAGTTACATGCCATTTCCTTTATCTTGTGATACAGATCTGAAGAACTTTAGTCATGTCAGAGTTACACTTACTTCACTCCAAAATCTGATTTGACATGACAGGGGAATTTGATTCTCTAATCACAGGTCAGAAAGTGCAGATAAAGGATTAATTCTTAGGGAGCAGCTCCAATTCCAGGATGATCACATTTACCATTTTCAAATAGCTACAGAAGTCTTGAGACTCAATCAATCAATAAAAAGTGTTTATCTGGTACTGACTTGAGTACAGTATTCTGGAGGAAGAGCGGGGGAATAAGAAATATATATGAGTCCTTAATGGCTCTCTGGTCAACTTGGGAAGCTATGAATATACTAAAAGACAGCTAACAGCAGTATGTTATTGATATGCCAAATGACTTATAAAGAGAATAAATGCTGTGTGTTAATTTATTTTTTGTACTAGACTGCTTTGGTAAGAAAAGTTCTGCAGAGGCTTTAGCCTGGGATTAAATAAAACTTTAAAAATACCCTGTTACCAAGAATTATGACTCAAGGGTTCTCTTTTGAATAATTGTCCAAACCCAGTTGCCTGTCAGAGGCTGACTAAAGACACATTGTCTGACTTAGGTGGATCAGTCAATCTCAGGAGCAAAAGAACTCCTAGAACCAGAAGAAATAAACACAATGAGTAAACATAATGATCTGAGCAATTGATGCTGCCAGTGTAAGTTAAATGATGTATGTTTCAACAACTTATGATAAAAGCAAAATAACCTTAAAGTGATATAGTTTCATTAAGAGAAGTCTACAAAAATAAATGTTATTTTTTTTTTTTATTTTTTATTTTTTTATTTTTTTTGCGGTACGCAGGCCTTTCACTGTTGTCGCCTCTCCCGTTGCGGAGCACAGGCTCCGGACGCGCAGGCTCAGCGGCCATGGCTCACGGGCCTAGCCGCTACGCGGCATGAGGAATCTTCGCGGACCGGGGCACGAACCCGTGTTCCCTGCCGCGGCAAGCGGACTCTCAACCACTGCGCCACCAGGGAAGCCCAGAGTTTTAAATAGCAGAATGCACTTTAGGTCTTCAGACCTTACCTCACCTTGATTTCCTACTCTCCAAAACCATCCATTCAAATAATCAGACAATAAAAATTATTTGATTGCTTTTCTGCATGCTATGAACAAACAACACAAATGTGAGTAAGGTAGAGTCTTTGAACTCTAGATTTTCTTTTTTTTTTTTTTTTAACATTTTAACCTTCCTTAGTTTTTCTTTTCTTTTTTTTTTTAAATTTATTTATTTATTTATTTATGGCTGTGTTGGGTCTTCGTTTCTGTGTGAGGGCTTTCTCTAGTTGTGGCAAGCGGGGGCCACTCTTCATCGCGGTGAGCGGGCCTCTCACTATCGTGGCCTCTCTTGTTGCGGAGCACAGGCTCCGGATGCGCAGGCTCAGCTGCCTTGCCTCACGGGACTAGCTGCTCCGCGGCATGTGGGATCTTCCCGGACCGGGGCACAAACCCATGTCCCCTGCATCGGCAGGTGGACTGTCAACCACTGCGCCACCTGGGAAGCCCCGAACTCTAGATTTTCACAACCTATGCTGAGGATAGACAATGCTACCAAGTTTACAGTTTGAGAGGGCTCTCATGAGCTTGGAACATAATAATATGGAAACACGGGATTTCTACAGTTTGCTGAGAATATAGTCAGAGAAGATTTCACATGGGAGATGAGATGGTGCTGGGATAAAAGTGAGGGTATGGAAAAAAAAGGCTTTTCTCAGGCAGACAAATTGAGGCTGAGGCATTGCCAGGAATCAGAAACAACAGGGTGAAGGCCTGAAGTACAGTATTTGCTGTGCCTTGGCTCGTCTTTAAACATTTGTCTAAAGGTGAAGCAATTGTGAGTCATGGAGCTGCAGGGAGGACACCACAGCTTTGCAGAACCTCAGGAAAGCTAGATTCACTTTTCTTCTATACAAACTAGAAATGATTTTGCCTGCCAAGTCTGCAAAATATGCAAAATAAAAATTTTAAAACCCAAGCATTCTATAAAGTAAAATAGAAAAGCATAACCAAGCATGATCTGTTTCTGAGTTTTTTCATTAATAATTTTTTACAGCTTTAATGAGATATAACTGGCATTCCACAAAATTCCAATTATATGTGTATAATTAAATGATTCTAGTGAATTTATAGAAATGTGCAACCATAACAATCCAGTATTAGAACATTTCCACCACCTCAGAGAATCCCCTTGTGCTTATTGACAGTTAACTCTTGCTCCTACCCTCAGCCCTGGCTGCAAATGATCTTTCTACATCTGTAAGTTTGCTTTTTATAGACATTTCATAAACATATAATCTTATAATATGTGACCTTTTGTTTCTGGCATCTTTCACTTTGCATAATGTTTTTGAGGTTCATCCAAGTTGCAGCAAGTTTCAGTATTTCTGTCTTTTTAACAGCATAATAGTACTCCACTGTATGCATACACCACATTTTGTTGATCTATTCAGTAGTTGATAGGCATTCATATTGTTTCTAAATTTTAGATATTATGAATACTGCTGCTATGAATACTAATATACACATCTTTGTGTGAATACATGCTTGCATTTCTTTAGGGTAATACCTGTAAGTGGGACTGCTGAATCATATAATCAAGGCATGTTTACCTTTAAGAAATTGTTTACAAAATGACTATGCTATTTAAATTTTCACCAGCAATGAAAAAAGTTTCCAGTTTCTCCACACCATTGTGAATCCTTGCTATTATTGGTTTTTTTGTCTTGTATGTGTAGTGGTATCTCTTGGTGGTTTTAATTTGCATTTCTCTAATGAGCAATAATGTTCAGCATCATTTCTTGTACTTATTAGCCATTTATATATCTTCTTTGGTGAAATATTTTTGAACTATTTTACTCATTATTTAATTGGATTACTTATCTTCTTATTTTTAAAAAATTTGTATTGGAGTAGAGTTGCTTTACAATGTTGTGTTAGTTTCTGCTGTATAGCAAAGTGAATCAGCTACATGTATACATATATCCCCTCTTTTTTAGAATTCCTTCGCATTTAGGTCACCACGGAGCAATGAGTAGAGTTCCCTGTGCTTTACAGTAGGTTCTCGTTAGTCATCTATTTTATACGTAGTAGTGCATATATGTCAATCTCAATCTCCCAATTCATCCCACCCCTCCTTCTCCCTTTGGTATCCATAAGTTTGTTCTCTACATCTGTGTCTCTCTTTCTGCTTTGCAAATAAGTTCATCTGTACCATTTTTCTAGATTCCACATATAAGTGATATTATATGATATTTGTTTTTCTCTTTCTGACTTACTTCACTCTGTATGACAGTCTTTAGGTCTATCCAAAGACTATTAGCACAATTTCGTTCCTTTTTATGGCTGAATGATAGTCCACTGTATATACGCACCACATCTTCTTTATCCGTTCCTCTGTTCATGGACATTTAGGTTGCTTCTATGTCCTGGCTATTGTAAATAGTGCTGCAATGAACATTGGGGTGCATGTATCTTTTTGAATTATGGTTTTGTCTGGCTATATGCCCAGGAGTGGGATTGCTGCATCATACGATAGTTCTATTTTTAGTTTTTTGAGAAACTTCCATACTGTTCTCCATAGTGGCTGTACCTGTTTACATTCCCACCAACGGTGTAGGAGTTTCCCTTTTCTGCACATCCTCTCCTTCTTATTATTGAGTTTTAAGTATTCTTTACGTATCCAGGATGCTAGTGTTTTTCAAATAAATTATATGCAAATATCCTCTCCCTACCTTCAACTTGTCTTTCCACGTTCTTAATGAATCTTATGAAGTACATAGTTTTTAATTTTGAAAGTCCTATTTATCAAGGTTATCTTACATTGGGTCATGCCTTGATGTTGTATAGAAGAAATCTTTGCCTAACTCAAGATCACAAAGACTTTCTGTCTTTTTTTTTGTTTTGTTTTGTTTTTCCTGGACGTTTTATAGTTTGGCTCTTACATTTAAACCTATGAGGCATTTTGAGTTAACGTCTGTATATGGCTTGAGGTAAGAACCTAAGTTCCTATTTTTTACATGTGAATATCCAATTGTTCCAGCACCATCTGCTGAAAACGCTATCCTCTCCCCCACTGAATCATCTTTGTACCATAGTCAAAAATCAATTTCCATAAATGAAAGGATTTATTTCTTGACCTTTGATTCTTTTTTTTTTTTTTGCGGTACGCGGGCCTCTCACTGTTGCGGCTTCTCCCGCTGTGAAGCACAGGCTCTGGATGCGCTGGCTCAGCGGCCATGGCTCACGGGCCCAGCCACTCGCAGCATGTGGGATCTTCCCGGACCGGGGTACGAATCCGTGTCCCCTGCATCGGCAGGCGGACTCTCAACCACTGCACCACCAGGGAAGCCCCTGACCTTTGATTCTTATTCGTTAGTGTATGTATCTTGATGACTGTGCCTTTAGAGCAAGTTTTGAAATCAAGTAATGTAAATCCTCCAAATTTGTTCTTTTTCAAAATGGGTTTTGCTATTCTAGGTTCTGTGCATTTGTACATAAATTTTAGGACTACCACGTAAATTTTCACAGTAGACCTGATGAGGTTTTTTTGTTTGTTTGTTTTTGTTTTCTGATGAGGTTTTGATAGAGATATTATTGAATTTATAGATTAATTTAGAGGGTATTGCCATGTTGACTGTATTGAATCTTCTGATTCGTGAATATAAAATACATATTCATTTATTTAGATCTTCTTTAATATCTATAAGCAACATTTTTTAGTTTCCAATATGTACACTTTTTATTTCTTTTGTTATATGTATTCTTAATTATTTTATTCTATTTGAAGATATTTTGAATTAAATTATTCTTTAAATTTTATACTTGGATTGTTTGTTGCTAGTACATAGGAATACAATTTTTTTTTGTATATTGATTTTATGTGTTGTGACCTTGCTAATTTTATTAGGGTGTTTTTGTGAATTCCCTGGGATTTTCTATTTACAGAGATATATAATCCAAATTAAAGACACTTTTATTTTTTCCTTTTCACTTTATGTGCTTTTAATCTATTCTTACTTTTATGTCCTTTTAGTGTATTAGTTAGAATCTCCAGTACAACGTTTAATAGAAGTAACAAAAAAAATCATTCTTGCCTTGTGCCCAGTCTTAAGGGAAAACATTCAATATTTCACAACTAAGAGTGATATTAGTACAGGGTTTTGCAGATTATTTAAATCATGTTGACATTTTTCCCTTCTCATTCCTAGTTTGTTGCAAGTTATTTATTTATTTATTTTTCAATCATAATTGGGTCCTGGGTGTAGTCAAGTGCTTTTTCTATATCTATTAAAATAATGTAAATTTTTTTCTTTACTTCTATTATTATGGTATATTACACTAACGGATTTTCAGGTGTAAACCAACTCTGAACTCAAGTGGATAAATTCCACTTGATCATGGTATGTAATCATTTTTATATGAACAAAACATTAATTAATATTTTGTTAAGGATTTTTGTATTTGTGAGAAATCTTGGTCTGTAGTTTTTGCTGTTGCTGCTTTCCTGAGATATCTTTGTCTGTCTTTGCTATCAGGATAATTCTGGCTTAATAAAATGATTTGGGAAGTATTCCTTCTTTCTGTGATTTCTTAGAGTTTATAAAGGATTGAAATTATTTCTTCTCTAAGTATTTGTAGAATTTCCCAGTAAAACCCCAAGGGCTAGATTTATCTTTGTGGAAAAATTTTTAATTATCAGTTCATTTTCTTTAACTGTTATGGTACTATTGAAAAATTCTATTTCTTCTTGAAATGATGTTTTGATAATTTTTGTTTTGCAAAGGTTTTGATCATTTTATCTAAGCTATCAAATTTATTAACATAATGGTGACTGTAATATTCCCTTATAATCTTTAAAATTTCTGTAGAGTAGGTAGGGATGACCCTGTTGCATTCCAGAGTCTGATATTTTTGTCTTTGTTTTATTTACTTGTAGCTTATCTAAGAGTTGCCAATATTGTTGATATTTTCAAAGAACCAACTTTTGTTTGTATCGATTTTTTTTAGCATTTTTATTACCTTTTCATTGATTTCTGCTTTAATTTAATTATTTTATTTCTTCAGCTTCACTTTGGGCTAATTTTTCTCTTCTACTTCTTTAAGGTGGAAGCTTAGGTTATTGATTTGAGACCCTTCTTTTCTTATATAGACATCAAAAGATTAATTTTTTAACTGCATCCATTAATTTTGATACTCTGTGTTTTTCTACTCCTTCAGTTTCAAAATACTTTCTAATTTCTTTTTTATGTCTTCTTTGATCTATGAGTGATTTAAAAGTGTGTTTTTAAGTTTCTAAATACATGGGAGGTTATAAATTCCCCAATTGTTGGTTTCCCATTTAGTTTTATTGTGCTCAGAAAACATTCTTTGTATAATTTCAATCGTTTTAAGTAACAAGCTTTTAAATTTAGAGCTATCCAGGATGATGATCATGGTGGTCTTTTTTTTGGCTGTGTCAGGTCTTCTTGATGCACACGGGCTTCTCTCTAGTTGTGGTGTGCAGGTTTTCTCTCTCTAGTTGTGGTGTGTGGGTTTTCTCTCTCTAGTTGTGGCATGCGGGCTCCAGGGTGCGTAGACTCTGTAGTTTGCGGCATACAGACTCTCTCATTGAGGCACGTGACCTCAGTATTTGTGGCGCATGGGCTTTGTGGCCCTGCAGCATTTGGGATCTTAGTTCCCTGGCCAGGGATCAAACCCATGTCCCCTGCATTGTAAGGCAGATTCTTTACCACTGGACCACCAGGGAAGTCCCTCATGGTGGTCTTGAAAAAATATATATTATTCATCAGCCATTGGGTAGTACATTCTATGTTGGTTAGTTAGGTCAAGTTGGTCAATAATGTTGTTCAAGTCTTCATTCTTCCTAGTTTTCTGTATAATTGTTCTTCCAATTATTGAGAATATCAAAATCTTTTACTATAGTTTTCCATTTGTCTATATCTTCTTTCCATTTTGTCAGGCTTTACTTTGTACCTTTTTAGGCTCCATTGTTTTGTGTCTATAAATTTATAGTTTTTATGTCTTCCTCATTTTTTCACCTCTTTTTATCTAATGATATTTCTTATTTAAAGTTCATTTTCTCTGATATTAATATAACCACTCAGCTCTCTTATGATTACTGTTTGTATGGTATAGCCATTTCCATCTTTTACTTCCAAACTATTTGTATCTTTGAATCTATGTGTGTGTCTTATAGACTGCATATACATAGATACTGTTTTTATATCTAGCCTAATAATCTTTGTCTTTTTATTGAGATGTTTAGACCATTCACATTGAATATAATTATTGGCATGGCTGGCTTTAAAGATGCCATTTGCAGTTTTTTTTATGTCTCCTATCTTTTTTTGTTTCTTCATTCCTCTTTGACTACCTTCTTTTACTATAAATAAATATTTTTAGTTGACTATGTTAATTCCATTCTTGAATGTTTTACTATATAATTTTAGTTATTTTCTTAAGGTTGCTCTAAAGATTACAAAGTGTTTCTTAAGTTACATCTGAGAAATCATGCTCTAATTTTAAGTTAGATTTTTCAGCTTCCTCCATGTTGGATGTCCCAGGGAGCTATGAAACCATCTTTTCCAAAACAGAATTTGTCCCAAATTTGAGCTTTGGGGAATGGGGAGATATCACCAGCTTCACTACTGACTCCCTATGTGTACCTCAGGGACTGGAACTTCCCTCATTTTTGACATTCCAAGTTCTACTTATAATAACTATCTCATTTATAGGTCATATGTAAGAACAAATGAATAATAAAGTAATTTCTAGAAAGAAAAATCACAGATAACCAAATGAAGCTATCCTTCATATTTTCAGATGTAACTATCACTGCATACATTGTACTAGTACGAAAGTACACTCAGTTTTTACCAGTATAGGGAGTCACTCAGACAATTATTTGCTCTATTTAGAGCCTTCATTATAACTCTAACAACTCTCAAGATTGACAGACATCACCTTGGAACAAATAAAACACTTCCAAGAATAATGTGATTTAGTACTAACACAAATCCTGCATTAATAATGATTCATATTTAGATTGTGAATGGATTATTCAGTTATAGTATGCTCAGACCAAGCTCTAATGTAGCAATTTTATATTCATGATAATGAAACAAGCTCTGCCCAGATCCTTGGGGGCTCAATGGCATTAAAGCAGCAAATCACATACATCTTCCTCCTCTAGTTTACACCATTATGGCATAGACAATTGCTCATACACAGCAAAAAGGGGAACAGAAAGGGCAGGCTTTAAACTATATCAATCTCTAACCTCACTGTATTTTTATCTTTCAAGGCCCACCACTTCTAAGTGTATATCCCAAAACTTACTGAGAAAATGCTAATCACCTTATATACTATATAATAGACAAGCACTTAGTTTATTAAAATCTAATTCTATATCCATTAGATTTCTATATGTTTTCTATATCCATTTAGGAAACATTTATTATATCTTTCTATAATTAATTATGCTTCAATATTATAGAAGCAAGAGTATGGATTTTCAATGAACTCTCAGTAGTCACATTGATTAAAGTTAAATGAATGGTCTACCCATTAATGACCGCATTAAATTCCACTGTTTATTTCACTACGTCATCATGAAAACAGCAAAGCCAATGTTTGCTAGACTATTAACATGGAAGAAAGTAGATACGTACATAAGAAAATTAAAGAACACTTTTCCCCTTGATGAATAGTGGACGTTCATATAACAGTCATATAAACATGATGTTTACCAGGTTAATTGTTATTGCATTCTGTGTAGTACAGTCATTTTACTGATAATTTGTTCTTCTGCTGTGTGTGTTTCAAAATTTTGGTTGTGTACACCAGGTTAAAAGTGGCTCTTTTTCTAAGATATTTGATCTCCTGATCAAACGTTGATTTAGTTTTGATAGAGCTTACAAATGATTGCCTTAAGTATGAGGTGTATGAAAGTAATTAATACTATGGATGAGAAGTATGACATCCACCAGCTGTCTGACCACATAACACAATCATTTGTGGACATCCTTCTGGAGCGGCAGCTCTTCTCCACCAGCAGAAGCACTGCAGACTGCAGTTTGGAGCTAAACACCCAGAGTCAGATATAGAATCCCAGTTCTGTCAGGTATTAGCTGTGTAATTTGGATAAGGGAGTAAACTTTTTCCATCCTCATTTTCTCATAATGTTTGACTTTTAGGGTGGCTGTGAGGACTAAATGACATAATACACATAAAATGCTACAGACCATGTCTAAAACATGGCACTGTTATTAGATATATAATTATTACATGTGTTATTAAGACAAGTCCAGATCTATGACCTTAAGCACTTGGATGATCTCTGTGGGCCTGAGTTGCCTCATGTGTAAAATACAGGAATTGCCTTAATTGAGCTTTTATCCCCTTCTAAGAGAAAAAGTAGTGTCTGACATCCAGAAACTGATTTAGTCTCATGCTTAAACCTCAAGGTTACTACAAACTGACCTAATGCTTATGACTGAACCATGTTATTTTTCTGTTGTACACACACACACACAGCATCCACTTGAGATAAGATGACATGCAACTCACAAAATATTAGGGCAGGAATGCAGAGATTCACAGCCCTTCTTAGGATGGTTCTGCCTGAACTGCCCTGGCACATGGTGTGCATCTTAGGTGAGTAGAGAGCCAACATTTGAATGCTGTCCTAAACATTTTCTATTTAGGAATTCTAAACAATGATTAGAGGGCACTTTATGTTTGTGGAGTATTTTTACACTAGAATCACAAAGCCATAACCTTGCTCAGTTTTCACTGCCAGCTTACTTTCAAGTTCAAATGTGGTAAATGTAATCCACATTAATTAATATGCATTTAATTTAAATGCAAAATCACTTTCTTACATTTTCTATATACATGCTTAGGTTTGTCTTAGAGATAAAATATTCAATATACTCAAAAATTTTAAATAAACCTCTAGTATTCTAATATTTTAAAATCTAGCTGGTGGTAAGAAGTAATTTATCATGTTTTTGCAGCAATCACGTTGATCTCGCTTATCATTTAAGGCTTAATGATGATTAAGTGTACTTAGAAAATTCAGGAAGGCTTTGAGAAATGGACCTTACCTTTTTGTTATGTGTTCAAAAAGACCCTATGATAAACAATTTAAACATTAGCAATTGTTTTCTCCTCTGGTCAGGTTCCCAAAGCATTTGTTTTCTAACAAATATGGTAAAAATATAAACATTTCCATTTTGAGATACTTAGGGATAGATGTAAATTGGGCGTATTTCAGATTTCTAATAAGTTTAGGGATCCTGTTTCAGACAGGGAAATTGAGGCCAAAGAATATTATTTCCCTCATTTTAGAAATGAGCAATCCAAGGCTAAGAGTAGTAAGTAGCTTAGGCCATATCTGTTGGAGCAGGGAATTTAATCTGGCCCTTTGGAGCTATAGCCCAGGGAGATTTTAACTAAGAGGTTGAACAAGGATGGAACTGGGATGGAATGGTTTCTCCTGGTCAAAACAACAAATTATCTCACAAAGGAGGCTTCCAACCTGTATACCTCAATTTAATGATTAGTGAACAAGAGGCTTTTCCCTGAAAAATATCTTTTAAGATTACTATTATTCATCTTATATTTAATAAACATTTAAGAAATTCTTACTATCCTTAAGATAAAATAGAACAAGATAAAATGTCTGCTTTCAAGAAGATGGTAAATTAAGAGTCCTGTGATATGCACAGTGCAATTAGGAAACCAGGTAGAAAGCAAAAAGGACCTTGAGAGAGTTCCAGAGAAGTAGAGTGCCCCATTCTGGGGAATTCTACCATTATTTCCTTCTGGGTTGGGTGAAGTTGTTCTGGAGGAAGCAGCATGGATCTGCACACATAGATGTGAAGAGGTTCAAGTCTGCCTGATCTGAGGGGCAGAGAACTGGAGCAAGGCACATATAAAAGAAATGATGAGTAGGTCTGTTTGTCTGCAGAGGACTAAAAGAAATTAAGCCTGAAGAGAGGCACTGAAGCCAAATTTAGTATGGCTTTGAAAGCGAAGATAAGAAAATGGAAAGTCATTGAAGAATTTTACCTGGGAAGAAGTGTCAACTAAAAATATTATATATACAGTGGATAAAGAACAAGGTCCTACTGTATAGCACAGGGAACTATATTCAATATCCTCTGATAAACGATAATGGAAAAGAGTATGATAAAAATGTATATATATGTATAACTGAAACACTTTGTTGTACAGCAGAAATTACCACATTGTAAATCAACTATACTTTAATAAAATAATTTTTTTTAAAAATTCCCTTACAGAACTTTCCTGATGGTCTAGCAGGTAAGACTCCATGCTCCCAATGCAGGGGGCCCGGGTTCGATCCCTGGTCAGGGAACTAGATCCCACATGCCTCAACTAAGACACAGAACAGCCAAAATAAATAAATAAATATTTTTTTTTAAATTCCCTTACAATAAAGGGGGCACCCCCTTGCTCTGTTCACCCAAGTTTCCAAGATTTTCAAATTCAGAACATTTGCCCTGTCTGTAGCCTTTCATAACACCTTGTGCATGGCTTTATCTCAGGATTTATAGTGTTAATATTCCTTTCCCCTTTATCAAAAAGAAGATAAAAATCAAAAGTCTCAATATTCTTAACCCTAAGATTCCATTAGTGGGGATCAATACTGCTAAAGATCTATGCAAGAGACCAGAGGAAAAAGTTGGGGTAGGGTGGGGAGCGTGGAGAGATTTAAGAAAGCAAGAGAGGAAAAAGGAATGGAATAGATGCTTTACATAAGTGAGGAACACAGTGCATGATGCAATTAGCAGGGTAAGGGTGGGATCCATACTTCATAGTGCTTTGTGTGCCCCAAGTAGTCCTCCCATGCTCAGCCAGCATACTGAGGTCCCAAACCCAGAAGTTGAGTGTCAAGTGACCAGAGGCCTCAGAGTTCTGATGTGCCCATCAATTGTTGCAGGGGTAGGAAAAACATCACATTATATCACAAGACATGATAAGGAAAACTAATACTCATTTCATCTCATTTTAGTCAGGTGGACACACAGTTTCAGGACATTAACACTGAGGCATTCATTTCAAAGATATCCATCTCGAATAAACACACTGCCATCTACACAACTACATAAAGAGCCAGTCCACGCCCCCCACCCATGAAGCTTCCCTTGTAGAAAGCCCTGGGTGACCTAGATAACTGACCTCTTGAGTGACCCTGCTTTTCTCTTCCTTCTTCCCTTTTAATTCTTGCTCTTATGTATTAAATTCACCAATAAAGAGTAAAGATGTGAAACCCAAGACACCACACTCTCAATTCCAATAAAGGCAAAGACCCAGGTCCTTGTGTTTTCTCTCCACTCGAGACCTTGCTGTGTGGGCCCAGATGTGCTAAGTACTCATCAGGAAGTGAGAAAAATAAACCTTGTTTTTTCAAAGTTCCCTGATGATTGTTGATGTGGCGCATCCTGCAATCATAATAAGGACCACCAGGACCAGTCCAGCCACAGCATTGGCTCTGGTTGGGAAATGTCTGTGGGAGTGGCCATAGGCAGCAGTAGAGCCCAGGTGAGTGCCCCAGGTGTTCCTAACCAATGGCATCATTATCAAGCTAAGACTGGCACAAAACCATACCTTTATATATAATATAGATATGGGAAAAAAAGTTACAAACCAGTATTTTCAGTTCATTATGGGCAAATCTTATATCTATTGTATATCCTTCCTAGATCTTTAAATAGTACATTGCATATTAAAGCTCTCAGTATGTACCTTTTAAGATATAATTCATATGCCATGCAATTTACCAACTGAAGTGCACAATTCAATATTCTTTAGTATATTCACAGTGTTGTGCAATTATCACTACAATCTAATTTTAGAAAATTTTAGTTCCCTCAAGAAGGAATCATGCACCCATTAGTAGTTACTCCCAATTCTCCCTTCCCTCTAGGCCCTTACATAGATTATTCTACTTTCTGTCTCTATATTTGCCTATCTTAGATAATTCATATAAATGGATCATGCAATAAATGTTCTTTTGTGATTGGCTTTTCTTACTCAGAGTAATTTTTTCAAGACTAATCTATATTGTAACATATGCCAGTACTTCATCCTTTCTTGCTGCTCATTTTATTCCAATGTACAGATATACTACTTTTTGTTTATTCATTAGTTGATGAACATTTGAATTATTTCCACTTTTTGGTTATTATGAATGATGTTGCTATGATCATTTGGGTACAAATTTTTGTGTGGACATATGTTTTCAGTTCTTTTGAGCATATACTTAGGAGTAGAATCGGCGGGTCATATGGTATCTCTATGGTTCACTTTTTGGAGAACCACAGTTTCCCAAAGATAGACTGGCCTTTGGGGAACAGAAGAATCAAGCAAACTCCAAATTCATATAGCATTGGAGCTACTATAACTCACATCACCTGTATTTTAAGTGAAACACGGGACCTGTGAATGTGAGTCAGATCAAATTTTGGAAAGCAAAGGTAGGGAAAATCATAAGATCCAGACAGAACAAGACAAACCTGGTAAAAGAAATGAGGACCGCTGGGAAGAGAAAATTTGCTTTTTCATCTTTATTTTCTTAAAACTCCTGCTACTGGTAAATTGTAGCTTTTAGTTAGTTTTTTGTTTTGTTTCGTTTTCTGACAAGAAAAACATAATTGGCACTGACACCTAATACACACAGTACTAATCAGACTTGTATTTAAGAACTCTGGGCATTTATGATAGACAAAAGAAATGCCTTTTGAGCACACTCTGAAGCTTGGATAGGAGGTTTCAAGCTACTATGTTGTATTCTTTAGGGAGAACTAATATACTTTTTGAGGTGCCCATATGCAAATACAGGCGAGATTGACTGCCAGGGCTGCAAACCATAGGAGCACCAACCCAGGCGCCCCCTGTGCACAATCAGCAAGAGTGCAATGTGGGTGGTTATACATTGTTTCTGCTCATTTCTCTTCTCCTGCTGCAGCTCATTCCCACCCACAGTCTCCCTATCTGGGAATACTCCTTTGGTTTCTTTTAGGAACTTTTTTTCCTTTGGTACCCCTCGTCAGGAATGTTAAGTAAGTTCTCTTTTGGATAATGTGTGCTAAAACACCTTAGAGGCTGTTAGTGGAAGGATCTGTCTTGGGGGTGTGTAGAGGAAGATTGCACATCTCACTGAGATCTATTGGCGTCTGCAGTGTGTAAGGTGATAGCCATGTCTGGGGGCAGATTGCAAGAAGCCTATTTGTGGACCTGTTCTGCACAAAAATATCTGGTGAGTTAGGAGGTAGCCAGGGAGCAGAAAACCCAACCATCTACAGATGTGGATTTGAGTAGGGACTTGGCTCAGATGAGCTGAGTCACCTTGCATCCCTCCACTGCAAAGTGAAGCATTAGAACAGATAAGCTTGATAGATGCCCAGATAAAAATATTCTATACTTCTTAATAGCAGCTCTTCTGTCTGGACCTCAAGGGTACTCCCTGATTATGTCATGGTGCTCACAACTCCAGTGACCTTAAAGATTGACCCTGCCTCCTCAAATACTCAGGATAAGAAAGGCCATTTTATGAGTATTCAATACTCAGTTTGCTTCTTTTAAATAATTCTAGATTCAGAAGTTGAGAAGTCAGCCCTTTGTTCTTTATTATTTCTGTAAACATTTCAAAGGAGAAATAAAACACAGTCACCCCAAATATTTACTCAAATAATAGAATTAAGCATCTTTAGCCAAATAACTGGGCAAATACATCTAGCACTGCAATCTCCTCAGTGACCAGTTCCCCAATTCTCTTCACCTTCTGTCACTGTCTTGCTGCCATCTCTCCTTGATTACACCTCCTAAATCCCACAGTTTGTGGCTCTATGCAATACGTGCACTCTTGTCCCTCTCTCACCTCCTAGAACTCACTGTGGAGACAAAACCACAACCCTGGTTAACCCCACCCTTCCACCTTTCCTTTGTCTGCACCTGAGCAGCCAAATAGAATAGAGAAAAATGCACAACTATGTTGAGATCAAGTGAGCGGAAACATCTGTGTACACTGAATTTTGCCAAAAAACACTATGCTTCTGTGTCTCTTGACTTCTTTCTTCTCCACTTTTTAAACCTTCCCTCACTCTTCTCTCTCCCCACATCTCCTCACAAACCTCACTCTCAGCTTCTTATTTTTCTTCTGACTTCACTAGAAGCGAAGAAATCAGTAGAGAATTTCCACAAGCCACTTATCTTGCATTTACCTGCCCACCAGCATCTGCTCCAGGACACTGGGTTTCCCCACCTTACAACAGGATGATCTATCCATCCATGTACCTAATTAAGGACAAAGGTCCATTAAGGATTTCCTCTCTCTCCTCTTGTAATTTTTCACTTTTCCTTGAATTATTTCTAATATCATCCAAGTTTATTATTATATGTCCCATCTTACAATAAGTAAATAAAACCCTTCTTTTGGCCCACTTCCTCAGCTATTTACTGGCCCACTTTGCTCCCCTCTACACCGAATTGTCTGTACTTACTCTCCCCAAATCTTCTCCATCCATACTTTCTTAAACCCACTCCAGTCAGACTTTTGACACTCTACCAAAACTACTCTTGTCAAATCACCAATTGTCAAGTCACATTTCCAAAGCCAATAGTCAAGTCTCAGTTTTCATATTTCTCATTTGACACAGCTCATGACTCCTTTGCCTTGATGCACATTCTTCACTTATTTTCCAAAATAACACCCGTAGGTGATTAAGTTAAAATGAGGCTACTAGGGTGAGCTTCAATCCAATCTGACTGGTTTCCTCATAAGAAGAGCATGCACTCATGGGGACATGAGTGCACAAAGAGGACGTGTGGGGACAAGGCAGTGACAAGGCAGTCAGATGTAAGCCAAGGAGAGGGGCCTGGAACAGATCCTTCCATGACAAACCTCAGAAGAAACCAAACCTGCTGACACTTTGATCTTGGACCTCCAGCCTCCAGAACTGTGAGAAAATAAATTTCTGTTGTTTAAATCACCTGGTCTGTGGGAATTTGTTATGGCAGCCCTAACAAAATAATGCATTCCTAACATAAGATCTTCTTGTCTTAATTTCCAAAGATGTTTTCTTCTGCTATATGCTGTTATATAATATGTCAGCACACACACACAAAAGAAGATCCACAACAGTTCCCTGTTCTGATTATTTCCCAACTATATTCTGATAATTTTCCATATTTTGGGTGGCCTCATTGCCTAACAAATGGCATCGGTTTCCCTTAAATATGCACTTTACATTTATTTTCATGTGTATCTATTTGTGATGTTTAGTTTTCTGTGTCAATTTGACTGGGTCGCTGGGTGCACAGATATTTGCTTAAATATCATTCTGGGTGCATCTGTAAGGACATTTCTGGATAAGATTAGCATTCGATCAGTAGACTGAATAAAGCATATTGCCTTCTCCAATGTAGGTGGGCATCATCCAAACCATTGAAGGGCTGAATAGAAAAAAAAAAAAAGATGCAGTAAGAGAAAAATTGCTTTCTCTGTCTGACTGTCTTCAAGTTGGAACAGCGGTCTTCTCCGGCATTTGGATTTGGCCTGGGACTAGAACTTACACCACCAGCAATTCTGCTTCTCAGGCCTTCAGACTTGGACAAGAACCATACCATCAGCTTTCCTGGGTTTTCAGCTCGCTGGCTGTAAATCTTAGGCCTTCTCAGCCTTGATAACCACATGAGCCAATTTCTTATAATAAACCTCTCTCTATATATCAGATTGTTTCTACTTCTCTGGAGAATCCAGACTAGTACACAATCATTCATTATTTGAGTGAAAAATGGGGCTGTCACATTTGAATATGAACAGAAAGCAAAGATCAGATAGTTGGAAATCCCATTTCCTTGGGTTGATCTAATCATACAATAGGCCACGTTCTTTCTCTCTTATTAAAATAACAAAATGTTATACAGTTGCTTGCCATAAACCTTCATGTGTCACAAAATAACCCCATCGTCTAACTAGAATCACTGATGGACTTGATGCCCTAGAAGATTTTAATTTATGGTCCAATCATAGAGAGCCTTGAAATTAGCTTTTCTAAAGGAAAGCTGAATTAGGATAATCCATCAGCTGGTATTGAAAGACCAGAATCAAACTGCTTGATTTCTAAGAACATAGATGTTAACCAGATGAAAATTGCCAAAGCCCCCCCATGGCATGTGCCGCACTTATCTTCCCTCCTGTTATGGCGAATGACCTGTCCATGACATCTTGGGGCAGCCCCACCATCTGGGCATGACATCCTTCTCTCTCACTCACTAGGTATTCTCCCTTCCTCTGCCTCATTTTCCCCTTCCACTAATCTGGAGAGAATACAAACAAGAAATCAAACATGCATCCCCTTCTAGTTTCTTCTCCCCATTTCCCTCTACAGCTCCAGCCCTGTTTCCCCATTTCTTCCCTTCCTTTACAGGAAAACATACACAAGAAACATATGTAATTGTTTTTGTTTTTGTTTTTTGCGGTACACGCGCCTCTCACTGCTGTGGCCTCTCCCGCTGCGGAGCACAGGCTCCGGATGCGCAGGCTCAGTGGCCATGGTTCACTGGCCCAGCTGCTCTGCAGCATGTGGGATCTTTCCGGACCGAGGCACGAACCCGCGTGCCCTGCATTGGCAGGCGGACCCTCAACCACTACGCCACCAGGGAAGCCCTGTAATTGTTTTTAATCATTCTTTCATTCTCCCTTGAACTCAATCCAATAACTTCTCCTGAAGCTATTCTTGTCAAGGTCACAATGATTGCTAAATCGGAAGACTGCTTCTTAGGCCTCATCTTCCTAGAATTACCAGCACCATTTGGGCTGTTGAACACACTCTCCTCGTGGATGCCCTTTCCTGACTTAGGTTCTTAGCTTTCCTTCTGACACACTGACTGCTCTTTCTACTCTCTGTGCTGCTTTCTCCTCATCTCTGTGATCTCTAAACTTGGAGGGTCCAGGGTTCAGGCTTTGGACTTCTCCCCCCACCTCCTACCCACTGCCTCTTCCTCCCATCCTTCCTCGTCTTCTTCTCCTCCTCCTCTGCCTCAGGCCCTCCTGGCACCATAGAAGCAGAACAGCTGCAAATTGGCCCCCGGCACCCTCTATGCCCTGACTGGCCCTGACAACTCTACTCAGGCCACAATGTAGCCACCAAACAGCACGTGCTCGCCCTGCGCCACCTGAGTCACATAGCTTCCTTACAAATTACTTAACCCCTAGTATTTACCTCTGATCCAAGGAAAGACTGAGGGTGTGAGCCCCACAATACAGAGCCTTTGGCTTCCAAGATGATGGTATTGCTTTTTAGAGCCTGACTGAGGACCAGGGGCTGCTCTCCACACTATACGGGACCTCAGGCTGGGGGATCTCCCTGTCAAGTGCACAGACCCCTGACTCATCTTTGTGGTAGAACAAGAAGACCGTGGTGACCCGTGCAGAGCAGCTAATGGAGACAGAGGAGGAGGCTGTCCTACTCTTGGTTGGAACTTGGCCTACGACAGGTCAAGAAGAAGCCTTCAATTTCCATCGTGGGCATGGTCTTTAGATTATAGTCATCCAAAATACACAGGATGCTTCTGGTCTATAGATATCCAGGAATTTTTATTCAGCCATCTGGAGGAAGGCGACAAAAAACCATCTCCTATTTTTGAATTCCAGAATGTCCTTCTCTGCCTGGCAGTCTCCTCCTGGCCCCCTCAGGAGTCACCTCAGATGCTGTCTTCCCCAAAGCCATTCTTCACTTTCTGTCTCAGCCAGCACATCTTGTGTTCTTTCAGCAAGACGATGAGTCAGTATCATACTGGTTTCTCCTCCACACAGGGGCTTCCCCCATGCTCCTTTAAATTGCTACATCTAGTCTCATTCTAGGAACCACCCCCCCCACAAAATGCATGGCTTACACTTGGGGGAGAAGAGCTGACACAGAGCATAGAACTGGGTAGACAGGAGGAGGAGATGAATTGAGGAGATGAATGTGTTTCTGAAGCTCATGTAAGCCAGATCACTTCCATTTTTTTAGAGCTGTAATATGTTTTAAAAATTAAAGAAATGCAAAACAAGATTACAAAAAACTGGGATATATTTACATGTTAACATTAAACATTGAACAGTTTAACATGAATCAGTATATAATTGTGCTGGTCACAAGGTAGTTACACAATGAATAAAACAACTGGATCCCTAGAGTAATGCAAGAATTCGGGTCCAGGCCCAGGACACAGGTTTCAAGTTGACGATGACAAGCATCATCATTCTGTCTCAAGGATATTTCTGTGGTCATATGAGTAACCTCAGGTGAAGATGAAATCCATAGTATAAATGTGGGCACGTCATGAGTATCAAGCTCCAGATCAGGAGGTTCTGGTCTCTCCCTGTGTAGGGCTTGGGAGTAGAATCCAAGCTGGCTGTGATGAGGGACCTCTTCATGAACTGGGAGGGGCTAGTATATCTTACTGGAAGAGGTGATACATCTTTATAGGGTGGTTCTGCATTGTGTGCCTGTACGAGCATATGTGGTGAAAGCACATGCAAGACAGGGACTTTTTCCAGATCAATAAATACAAAGGAAGGGTTTATTTCTGAAATATGTGTAAGATAGAGGTAAACTCTCTCAACTGTTAAGATGATTCTGGTTTGTAGGCATACTTTCTGTTTTTAATCTGGCCATATCACAAAGACATTCATTACAAGTTTGTGTGTAATTTGCCATACAGTTAAACTGCATGGGCACTGCCCTCCATCTAAGTAGAAAATAGAGAGAACTGACCCTGCTGTGAGCTGGCGTGAGATAAGATCAGTAGCCTCTAGGCTGCCAATTTTTATTCGCTATTCAAACATGAGTGTGTTTGACTTTATAAACATTAGTTAGCTTGTTGACTTGAGGAAACAGTTTTCATTGCAGCATTATTTGACTTTTTTTAATAAAAGGCAACTTTCAAATTAATCACAGTAGCTAGATTCCCTAATCCTAGCCTCTAATTAAATAAAGCTGATAAGTACTGATACAAAGAATTCAAAGTATTAAAGAACAACACTGATGATTCTGTACATGACAAATTATCTTTGAAGAAGGAGAACTGTGAATGAATCTGATGCAGAGGAGACCACCACTCTGCATCTGAACACGAGGGGTGAAGTTACTACTTACTAAAGCCAACTGGGAGCCCCATTTGTAGCTCATGGCCACACCCACTGGAGAAAAGAGCTGGTCTGACTCAGAGGCCATGGCAAGCGTGTATTTCAAGGGGTCGGTTGATTCTCAGAGGTGCGTATGCCAGGCCTTATTGAGCTTGGCTATGGGAACATGATTACCAGCAGCAGTGTCACTAGGTTCTGTCATTATAATGATTAAATGGGTTAAAAACTGGTTTTAGGGGCTTCCCTGGTGGCGCAGTGGTTGAGAATTTGCCTGCTAATGCAGGGGACATGGGTTCGAGCCTTGGTCTGGGAGGATCCCACATGCCGCGGAGCACCTAGGCCCATGAGCCACAACTCCTGAGCCTGTGCATCTGGAGCCTGTGCTCCACAACAAGAGAGGCCGCGATAGTGAGAGGCCCGCACACCACAATGAAGAGTGGCCCCCACTTGCCACAACTAGAGAAAGCCCTCGCACAGAAACGAAGACCCAACACAACAAAAATAAATAAATTAATTAATAAACTCCTACCCCCCCCAACATCTTAAAAAAACAAAACAAAACTGGTTTTAGTAGTTGCTTGTCCCCCTGGCTACAGAAGAGTCAGTTTTTTCTAAGGACAGTGAGTTATTTTTTCTCCAGTACTCTTTATTGCATAGGTATCTAGGAGCCCTCAGCCCATGGTTCCACGTGCACCTTCCACTTGTGGCTCCCCACTCCTTGACCCTCATTCATCATTTACTCTTTACTCTTTCATGCTCTCACACTCTTCTTAAATTGTGCTTAAATAAAATAAATTGTGTTTAGAATTTGCCTATGCACCTACACACACACACACACACACACACACACACACACACACACACACACACATGCACACACACACACAGAAGAAACCTCAGGGGCAATAACATCCTATCCTTCATCTGATCAAAACTATGTTTGACAGTAGTCCTCCCACTCCACTTTTCACCCTAAAAATTCAAATAAATTATTTCTTTCACTTGGCCATCCTATAGAGTAGAAGAGCATGAATTCAAACCACAGGGGGAAATCTAACTCTACACTATTACTCTATTTGTAGAGCATTTTGGCATCATGAAGAAAAGGAAAAGACAAAATCACAGAGAAAAATGAAGAGATTTTTAAAATTGTTTTGCTATGACCAACACACCTAAATCTCTTGAAAAATAGAAAATTATGTGTAAAATTTTGGAAATAAAACATATACTATTATTAAAATAAATATAAAGAAACTTTGGAAATATAATGTATAAAACATGAAACAAGAAGATATTGAGATAACTTGAAATAGACTAAAAGGACTGACAATTTAAAACTGAAAATTAGCTAACTTACATAAAAATAAAGTTAAGCAATATTTTTACTAAAAAAGTATAGATATATACATATATACATATACAGACAGAATGAAAAATGAAAATGAAGGGCTCTTTGTTCAAAAAGCTAGGAAAAAATTCTGTTAAAAATACTAAAGTACAAAGCTTTCTGCTTTCTTCTGCATCCTCTCTCTCTCTAGATGTTTACAGTACTTTTCATTTGCTATGTATCATTCTAAGTAAAGAAAAATTAAAATTTAAAATATTAGTATAAATTTAGTATTCATTTTTATATTATGCAATGACAGTTTTAAATGCAAAAAGAAGAGCATTTGACTTATATGTAGAATCACTGAATTTATACAATTTGTATTTTGTAGCTTGTCCTCCAGAATGCCTCAAACTGGCTAAATGAGACAAGTGCAAACCAGACTTGGAAAGGTTGGAAGGAGGAAAGAGAGGATCCCTCAGGTACCAAGTTGGTAGCAAGGCAGTGTTTCCTGTGCATGGGTAGAGAACATGACACCTGGGACTCTCCTTGAGGTTAGTTATATGGGACCCTGAAATCCAATGACTTAAGAGATGAATCAAAATAAAGGACACAGGGAAGAAAGTGAAGAATAAAGAGGCTGGGTATTGAGCATTGTATTCATTTAAATAGATAACATAGTACCAAGTCTAAAAGTTGTGGAAATCAGCGTTAGAGAGAAAAATGAATGCCTTAGTTCATAACAAGTAAATACCGTGATGGGATCAAATTGGGTTGGGGGGAACTCTGTATGCTAAAATCTCATATGTCATATAAAGAAGTCAGTAAATGCAGTATAAAATCACAATGTGTAATTGAAGTAAGACTCAATCCTATACCAAAAGCTCAGGCAACAAAAGAAAAAAAGAAAAAGTTTGACTACATTGAAATTAAAAACTTCTATGCATCAAAGAACACAACCAACAGAATGAAAAGACAACCAATGGAATGGGAGAAAATATTTTCAAGTCAAGAAAGAGATTAATATCCAGAATATATAAAGAATCTGTTTAATTCAAAAATAACAATAAATGTTTAAAGATGGACAAAGAACTTAAATAGACATTCCTCCAAAGAAAATATACAAATGGTCAATAAGCACATAAAAAAGATGTTAAATATCACCAATAATTATGGAAACTGTAAATCAAATCTACAATGAGATACTACCTTACATCCTTTAGGAAGGTCACTATCAAAAACAAGACAGAAAATAAGAGAAGTATTGGCAAGGATGTGGAGAAATTGGAATTCTTGGGCACTGTTTGTGGAAATGAATATGGTGCAGCTGCTATGTGAAACAGTATGTTTATTCCTCAAATAGTTAAAAAGGGAATTACCATATGATCCAGCAATTCCACTCCTAGGTATATACCCAAAATAATTGAAAGCAGGGTCTTGAAGAGATATTTGTATACCCATGTTCATAGTAGCACTATTCACAATAGCCAAAAATTGAAAGCAAACCAACTGTCCATTGACAAATAAAAGGATAAACAAATTGTAGTGTATACATACAATGGAATATTATTCAGCTTTTAAAAGGGAAGGAAATCCTGTCATATGCTACAACATGGATATCCTTGAGGACATTATGCTGATTGAAATAAACCAGTCACAAAATGACAAATTGTACACTTCAAAATGGTTAAGATGGCAAATTTTCTGTTATGTGTATTTTGCCAAAAATTTTTTTAAAAAGATTTGAAAGTCTAAACAAGAGGAAAACTCCATCCTATTAACATTCTTCAAAAAATTTTATTGGTCTTAATAAAAAATTTAAAAAAAATTTTAAATACAGAAAAATTTTTTTTAAATACATAAATTTTTATCAATCTTGGTGAGAGCAAGGTAAGCATACTGGTAGGGACAGAAGTCAGACTTAGTAGGCTGAGGAATACCTAGGAAATGAGAAAACAAAGATAGGTATGGATATATGTAGCTAAACTTGGCCATAAATGGTAGGAGAAAGGACAGCTTCTGGGGGAATAAAGGATATGCTTTTTGAAGATGGGAGAGACTTGAGAATGTTTTACTGTTGATGAGAAGGAGCCAAATAGAGAAGATGGATGTCATGGCATGGGGAGTAAGAAAAATAATTGATGGAAAACAACCTCTACAGAGGGTTGCTTATAAACACAGATGGAGAGATTATTGTTCAACTGAAGGAAGGATGTCTTCCCAAAAATAGAAGGAAAGAAAAAGGGCTGCAGGCATTATTTGCAATAGCCAAGATAAGGAAGAAAACTAAGTATCCATCAACAGACAAATTGGTAAAGAAGTTGTGGTATATATATTCAATGGAATACTACTCAGCCATTAAAAAAATTAAATTTTGCCATTTGCAACAACATGGATAGACTCGGAGGGTATTAGGCTTAGTAAAATAAGTCAGACAGAGAAAGACAAATACTGTATGATATCTTTTATATGTGGAATCTAAAAAATACAGCAAACTAGTGAATGTAACAAAAAAGAAACAGACTCACAGATGTAGAGAACAAACTAGTGGTTACCAGTGGGGAGAGAGAAGGGGGGAAGAGCAAGACAGGTTTAGGGAATTAAGAGGTACAAACTGCTATGTATAAAATAAATAAGCTACAAGGGTATATTGTACAGCACAGGGAATATAGCTAACATTTTATAAATGGAGTATAACCTTTAAAAATTGTGAATCACTACGTCAAGAAAACCAAACAACCCAGTCAAAAAAAAGGGCAGAAGATCTAAATAGACATTTCTCCAAAGCAGACATACAGATGGCCAAAAAGCACATGAAAAGATGCTCAGCCTCACTAATTATCAGAGAAATGTAAATCAAAACTACAGTGAGGTATCACCTCACACCAGTCAGAATGGCCATCATCAAAAAGTCTACAAACAATTAATGCTGGAGAGGGTGTGGAGAAAAGAGAAACCTCCTGCACTGTTGGTGGGAATGTAAATTGGTGCAGCCACTATGGAAAACAGTGTGAGGGTTTCTCAAAATACTAAAAATAGAGCTACCATATGATCTAGCAATCCCACTCCTGGGCATATACCCAGGGTAAACTATAATTCAAAAAGAAATATGCACCCCTGTGTTCATAGTAGCACTATTTACAATAGCCAAGACATGGAAACAACCTAAATGTCCATCAACAGATAAAGATGTGGTACAGATATACTATGGAATATTATGCAACCATAAAAAAGAACAAAATAGTGTCATTTGCAGCAACATGGATGGACCTAGAAATTATCACATTAAGTGAGCTAAATCAGACAGAGAAAGACAAATATCATATGATATCACTCATATGTGGAATCTAATTTTTTTTAAAAAAATATACAAATTAACTTATTTAAAACCAGAAACAGACATACAGGTTTATAACAAACTTATGGTTACCAAAGGGGAAATGTGACAGGAAAGGATAAATCAGAAGCTTGGAATGAACACACACACTACAATATATAAGGTAGATAACCAACAAGGACCTACTGTATACCACAGGGAACTCTACTCAATATTCTGCGATAACCTATATGAGAAAAGCACCTGAAAAAGAAGGAATATGTGCATATGTATAACTGAATCACTGTGCTGTACATCTGAAACTAACACAACATTGTAAATCAACTATACTCCAATAATTATTTTTTAATTGTGAAAAAACATTTATCATAATTTGTAGAAATAATTTGGGCACTAACATGTATTATATTAAAGAAATATTTCATGAAACTCTAGCAGTTCCTTTATACTTAATTAAATTACTAATTATTCTGCTCATATAACATTATTTTCACAACTCAGTAAAATTATTAAATTTGTAAATAAAATTATGTTTTAACTATATTTTCATGCATTCACAATAAAAGACACCTGGAAAGTGAGGTATGAAATGAAAATGGTTTCTGGAATTGGGATTGGAATGATTCTTTTAAAATTTATCCCCCATAGTTTTATATGTTGTTTGAACTTTAAAAACAAACTGTGGTTCTCCACTTCCACCCTTGCCCCGTGTGCAGGTGGTTCGGGGCTCCTGGTCAACGCAAGTGCGGGGCTGGGCTGCCGGCACCACTGTCAGGTTGCCAGGATGATTATGCAGATCTATCAGATATAGGGAAAAAAATCAGCCACCTCACCCAGATTCTGCAGTCCCTATGAGGTTGCATCTGAAATACTGAAGAGCCGTGTGGCTGACAGGGTCTTGGTGCTCCGGCCGGGTGTCAGGCCTGTGCCTCTGAGGTGGGAGAGCTGAGTTCAGGAAATTGGTCCACCAGAGACCACCCAGCTCCACCTAATATCAAATGGCAAAAGCTCTCCCAGAGATCTCCATTTCCATACTAAGACCCAGCTCCACTCAACAACCAGCAAGCTACAGTGTTTGACACCCTATGCCAAACAACTAGCAACACAGGAACACAATCCCACCCATTATCAGAGAGGTTGCCTAAAATCATAATAAGGTCACAGACACCCCAAAACACACTAACAGATGCGGTCCTGCCCACCAGAAATACAAAACCCAGCTTCATCCACCACAACACAAGCACCAGTCCCCTCCACCAGGAAGCCTACACAACCCACTGAACCAACCTTACCCACTGGGGGCAGACACCAAAAACAATGGGAACTATGAACCTGCAGGCTGTGAAAAGGAGACCTCAAACACAGTAAGTTAAGCAAAATGAGAAGACAGAGAAACACACAGCAGATGAAGGAGCAAGGTAAAAACCCACCAGACCAAACAAATGAGGAGGCAATAGGCAGTCTACCTGAAAAAGAATTCACAGTAATGATAGTAAAGATGATCAAAAATCTTGGAAATAGAATGGAGAAAATAAAAGGAATATTTAACAAGGACCTAGAAGAACTAAAGAGCAAAAAACCAATGATGAATGACACAATAAATGAAATTAAAAAGTCTCTAGAAGGAATCGATAACAGAATAACTGAGGCAGAAAAACGGATAAGTGACCTGGAGGATAAAATAGTGGAAATAATTACCACAGAACAGAATAAAGAAAAAAGAATGAAGACAGTCTCAGAGACTTCTGGGACAACATTAAATACACCAACATTCAAATTATATGGGTCCAAGAAGAAGAAGAGTAAAAGAAAGGGACTGAGAAAATATTTGAAGAGATTATAGATGAAAATTTCTCTAATATGGGAAAGGAAATAGCTCATCAAGTCCAGGAAGCACAGAGAGTCCCATACAGGATAAGTCCAAGGAGAAACATGTCAAGACACATGTTAATCAAACTATCAAAAATTAAATACAAAGAAAAAATATTAAAAGCAGCAAGGGAAAAACAGCAAATAACACACAATGGAGTCCCCATAAGGTTAACAGTTTCAGCAGAAACTCTGCAAGCCAGAAGGGAGTGGCAAGACATGTTTAAAGTGATGAAAGGGAAAAGCCTACAACCAAGATTACTCTACCCAGCAAGGATCTCATTCAGATTCAATGGAGAAATTAAAATCTTTACAGACAAGCAAAAGCTAAGAGAATTCAGCACCACCAAACCAGCTTTACAACAAATGATAAAGGAATTTCTCTAGGCAGAAAACACAAGAGAAGGAAAAGACATACAATAACAAACCCAAAACAATTAAGAAAATGGTAATAGGAACACACATATAAATAATTACCTTAAATGTAAATGGATTAAATGCTCCAACCAAATGACATAGACTGTTTGAATGGATATAAAAACAAGACCCATATGTACACTGTCTACAAGAGACCCACTTCAGACCTAGGGACACTTACAGACTGAAAGGGGATGGACAAAGATATTCCATGCAAACGGAAATCAAAAGACTGTTGGAATAGCAATTCTCATATCAGACAAAATAGACTTTAAAATAAAGAGTATTACAAGAGACCAAGAAGGACACTACATAATGATCAAGGCATCAATCCAAGAAGAAGATATAACAACTGTAAATATTTAGGCACCCAACATAGGAGCACCTCAATACATAAGGCAAATGTTAACAGCCATAAAAGGAGAAATTGACAGTAACACAATCATAGTAGGTGACTTTAACACCCTTCCTTCACCATTGGACAGATCATCCAAAATGAAAATAAATAAGGAGACAGAAGCTTTAAATTAAACAAGATGGACTTAATTGATATTTCTAGGACATTCCATCCACAAACAACAGAATACACTTTCTTCTCAAGTGCTCATGGAAAATTCTCCAGGATAGATCATATCTTGGGTCAAAAATTTTCTTGGTAAATTTAAAAATATTGAAATCATATCAAGTATCATTTTTCACCACAATGCTATGAGAATAGATATCAATTACAGTAAAAAAAATCCATAAAAAATACAAAACGTGGAGGCTAAACAATACACTACTAAATAACCAAGAGATTACTGAAGAAATCAAGAGGAAGTCAAAATGTACCTAGAAACAAATGACAATGAAAACATGACAACCCAAAACCCATGGGATGCAGGAAAACAGTTCTAAGAGGGAAGTTTATAGCAATACAATCCTACCTCAAGAAACAACAAACATCTCAAATAAAAAAACTAAACTTACACCTAAAGCAATTAGAGAAAGAAGAACAAAAAAACCCTAAAGTTAGCAGGAAGAAAGAAATCATAAAGATCATATCAGAAATAAATGAAAGAAAAAGGAAGGAAACAATAGCAAAGATGAGTAAAACTAAAAGCTGGTTCTTTGAGAAGATAAACAAAATTGATAAACCATTATCCAGACTCATCAAGAAAAAAAGGGAGAAGACTCAAATCAATAGAATTAGAAGTGAAAAAGGAGAAGTAACAACTGACACTGCAGAAATACAAAGGATCGTTAGAGATTACTACAAGCAACTATATGCCTATAAAAAGGACAACCTGGAAGAAATGACAAATTCTTAGAAAAGCATAACCTTCCATGACTGAACCAGGAAGAAATAGAAAATATAAACAGACCAATCACAATCATTGAAATTGAGACTGTGATTAAAAATCTTCCAACAAAAAAAAACCCAGTACCAGATGGCTTCACAGGCTAATTCTATGAAACATTTAGGGAAGAGCTAACACTTATCCTTCTGAAACTCTTCCAAAATATAGCAGAGGGAGGAACACTCCCAGTCTCATTCTATGAGGCCACCACACCCTGATACCAAAACCAGACAATTATGTTACAAAAAAAGAAAACTACAGGCCAATATCACTGATGAAAATAGATGCAAAAATCCTCAACAAAATACTAGCAAACAGAATCCAACAGCACATTAAAAGGATCATACACCATGATCAAGTGAGGTTTATTCCAGGAATGCAAGGATTCTTCGATATACACAAAACAATCAATGTGATAAACCATATTAACAAATTGAAGGAGAAAAACCATATGTATTACATTATTAACAGCAGCAACAAAAGGCTTCCAGTTATTTCTATAATGTAGCCCATGAAAATGATTTTCTTAAGAACAAAATTGGCACTCATTTCTCTCTTTCAATGAATGAAAAGGATTTGCTTTTTAACCTTCACTTTTTAAAGAAAGTTAACTTTCTCTCAACCATCAGGAAAAATACCACTCAGTGAAACTGTGAAGTTAATAAAGAAATATGCCTTTAAATTTACAACCAACAGCAGGCAGGGTTTTTTATCTTCAGAAAGGTGAGAAATAATGGTTAGTTGCTTTATTCTCACTTTTAAATAGCCCAAAGTTCATAAATAAAAAGCTCAAGTGGCAGCTGGCAAGTGTTCCAGATTTCTTGAGGCAACTGTCATTGCCAGAGCAATGCACTGCTCTGGGTGTAGATTATTCCTGATGATTTATAAATATTCTGAAACTCCCTCTAGAAGTGTCTGAACCAAGGGTGACAAATGTCTCTGCTCCTTCTTGGAACAAAGGAATATGTGTCATTTAGCTGACTGCTACCATTGTTTCCTTTGACATGAGTATCCTTTTACTGGATATAATATTCTCAAGAAATAAGCTATGAGATTCCACAAAGAAATGTAAGTGATGAAAATGTCACTACATAGTTTTGTGTTCCTAAAAAGATCACTAAATATTTTGGAGATTAAATACATATATATGAGAGAGAGGGAGAAAGCAGTTTCTTATTAAACCTGAAAGATCCCTGGAAAGCAATTATACATCTGTTCTACTTACTAAGTTCTTCAATAGTACCAATTGGACCAAGCACATATTTTTGTTGTCAGTGTAAAATTCAAGACATTAAAAATAAAACTCAACAGATATATAGGATAAGCACATGCCAAAGACTTTTTTTTTTTTTTCCATTGGTGAGGAGCCACCATGTATGGTAAATCAGACTCAAGACCATTTGAGGAAATGGGTATTTTTAATCATTTTTAAAAGAATGTTTTAATAAGATTTCTAGATTAGATATAAAGCAAGCTAATGTCCTACAGACCAATAAAACAATAAAGAATTGTAATATCTTTTAGCCTAGACAAAATCACTTGCATTTCTAGAAGACGCAATTCTGTAAATTAACATATAATTTCCCAGGGGCTGGGCTCTAATCAAATAATAGTCAAACACATTCTTAGAAAATTAAATAATTCTTGTATCTTAACAATGTCTATTAAACAATGCTCTGATATAACACCGAATGGACATGCCAACTCCTTTAGCCTTATTTCAAGTTTTCTTAACACCGTCTGTACTTAACACCATCCCTATTATAATGTCACTATTTAATAAACTTGTATCATAATAAGCCTCATGATGTGATAAGCAAGCATTAAAAAACCTGGTAAAAACCCCACAGTCGTTGGAGGTAAATTCTTTAGGACACTCCAGTGCTCTTTGATTTATTTAAATTTACATGAAACTGACTCCTCCCATTCACCACAATTAGATTAGCTTGTGTCTACAAAGAACCAGCATGTATAACTAATTGCCCTTTCTTTACTGTCCACAGAAGCAAGAGCACAAACAAAGAGAAAAGCAGCTCAGCCAACTAAAATGAATGAAAATGTTTCCCAGTGCAAATGAATTGCTTGGTGGGAGACTCTCTAACCTGAGTCACACAGTTGTTTTACTGATCCCGCCTGCTGGTCTCAGAGCACATGGTGAGCAGTGATGGTTATTACATGTGTATAACCAGGAATCCCATTTATACAGGGCTGGATATTTCAAATAGCATGATCCACAGGCACAGATAACCAGAACATAGTTTAGAGCCCGGTTCAGAGACATCAAACAAAAAAATGTGCTGGTTGTTAAATGTAAAATAATTTTTTTTATTCTTAGGTAAATAACCAAAGTTTTAATAAAAGATAACATTAGGCATTGAAGCTTTTATCACCTGAAAACCAAAAGGATGTTGTACTAGAAGAGCATAGTATTTTTTTTATGAAAACTTTATTCAAGTTCTAACTTATCAATAACAAACCTCAATTTTTTTGATTCCTTTAATAACTTGATATTGAATATGTTGATATCTGTGAAAATGCACAGTGAATTTTAAAATGCTATACAAAGATTGATCACTATATTTAACATTTTTACTTTAAGTCCAAACCATGTGAAAAACTCTGTAGTAAGAGTGCATGATAATAACTTAAGTTTAAAAAAATACTATCAATCTTAAAAAATAATTATTCAGTTTATGTCACTTATAGAAAAAATAATAGTTCACTTAAATATCTTGCCTTTTGGAATGTGTAATTGGGAGTAAACTCAAACAGATTCTGATTAGAAACCAGAGTTAGAAACTTTTACTTCCCTGTCCACTCCTGAAATATCTAATATTTACATAGAGGATAAATGAATGAATTGAAGCATGAATTCGGATATCAAAAGATAGTGGTACTACATGGACCCGTGATTCCTACCAAACCCTGTGCACTGGTGCTGCGATTCAACATCAGAAGTACAATTATGAAGGTAATTATATAGCCCAGATGGTGCTCAGACTGTGCAGTTTAATTGGCTTCTGTGGCTGAAATGGCTACCAAATTAGTAATTAGTTTTTGCTGTTCTTGTAAAATTAATTTTACAGATCATCTGGTACAGGTTATTCCCTTGACCTCTAAGAGTCATTATCCTCACCTTAAAAAAATACCTGTTTGCTGTTTGCACCCTAAACAAGGAGAGAATACCTGACAAAGGCTAACCTATAGCTGTGGCTTTTCCTGTATTTGAACAGATTCTCAGGAAACAAACAGGAAACAAATCTATTTTTCTTTCTTCTGCTTGATTTGGGGTATTTTACTCTTCCTTTTCTAGTATCTTAAGGTAGAAGCTTAGATGTTTGATTTAAGATAAAAATTCAATACTTTTATCTTTTAATACTTTATTGGCCATGATTTTTTCCCTCCATGCATGTCTATTAATTTTTTACTATATACAGGACATTTTAGATGATGCATTGTAGATGCCCTGGATTGTGCTATTTTTCTCAAAAGAGTGTTGAGTTTAATTCTAGAAAGCAGAAAAATTATCATCAGATCACTGTGATCATATCTAAGCCTGGCTTATGCTTTTTAATGATAAGCTTATTTTAGTTTCGCCTTTATTCCAAGGGTATAGACATTGCTCTTAGGGTGAAGCCTTTTTAGGGTTTCAGCTGGGACCCTTAACGCTAGAAGTTTTCACCAAGTTCTCTACATTTATGGTAAATCCTAACCATGATATTACTCCAGCATTTCCTGACATATAATTTATCTTAGCTCTCGGCTTACCAAGCTAGTATCTACCAATCCTTATTGAGTTTCTCGACAAGCTTGTGCAGCCCAGGTGTTGGCCATGGACTTGAGCAGAATTTACACACAGACTTTTGAGGTTCCCTCTCAGTACCTCCAATCACTTTGGCACCTCACTCCCCAAAGCCATCGCCTTGGCAGCCTCTCACTCTGAGTGCTTTTTCACTCTTTCACCCCATCAATGAGATAGCCATTTCTTGCTTGAGCTCCACCACCATGTGCCCAGCCAAGAAAATGTCCTCAGGAGGAAAATTGGATGAATCACTTCACATGTCTCCTACTTTTAAAAATTACAATTTTTTTTAATGCACAGTTCCTGAAAATAGTAGTTTTGTGTATTTTTCCAAACTCTAGAGATGTTTGTGATAGTTATTCAATTCAATATTTATTTGTTAAAGTCCTTTAAATCATCTCACAAATATCTCATGGATTTGAGCATAGGCAGAAACAGGGCCCTTTAATTAACTTTTGGAAATGCGAAGAGAATCTTTTGAAGAGAGAGCTATAAATTATGAAATACTCGTCGTAAATCATGTTAATTAGCGCAATGGACAATGATGTCAAGTTATCCACTCAGTGTTTTTATTTGGCATAGGGTTTTGTAATTTCTGTGTCATATAATGTTCTCAAAAAGTCCTATTTTCAAGGAGATCTAATATTTTTTCTTACACTCTAACAAGAAATGATATTTTCAAAGTCATTTGAAAGATACCATAGTATAACAGATGTTGTGTTTTAAAAACCTCTAGCTTGTGAATATTGCAAGCAGATTGGAGAAGGCTTATTCTCACTTGTATTTTGAATATTTTCTTTTGTTCTGACTGACACTTTCTATTGATGAAAGAACAATTTCATAAAAAGCAGAAATCACAAGATAGCTGGTCATTTTCTTTTAAGCTCTCTTCTTACTAATATAAGTCATTTCTGAAGCTATTTAGTCATAGGTGTGCCAACTGAAATTTTGGCTACTAGAATCAAGATTGAACCAGAAAATGTATCTTAAAAGAGTTTTGGAAATAACTCTGTGATTATATATGTGATTAGATATCCACATATTCAGAAGAGAATAAAACATTGTGTTAGGCTTCTGAAGACAAGATGTTGCAGAACTGGCCCATCAATAACTTTCAGTAGAAATAGCACGATGCAGTACAAATTTTAAAACTAGTAATATTAGAACATAAAATCATTTTTATTCTGACAATTATATAAAAATATAGATGGACATAAAATAATTGAATGTTTATTTGAGAAAATGCTCATGACATTATCTTTGAAGGAAAACAAACAAAATATATGTTATAGCATTGGGAGATCAGCTTGGTGGTTTGTGACCACCTAAGGGGTGGGATAGGGAGGGTGGGAGGGAGGGAGATGCAAGAGGGAAGAGATATGAGAACATATGTATATATATAACTGTTTCATTTTGTTATAAAGCAGAAACTAACACATCATTGTAAAGCAATTATACTCCAATAAAGATGTTTAAAAAAAAAAGAAAAAAAATAACATTTTGTGAGGCTTTAGTTCTATATTTACGAAAAGAATTTTCACTGATTGTAAAATAATAGATGCCCTCTTTTGGTCAAATGTAATGTTTTCCATAATTTCCAAAATATATAAAATGACATGTATTTACTTTTATTTTGACCAAATATCAGAGCATTTTACTTAAAACAGGTATTTTAGAAAGAGTTAGTTTAAAAACATTATGCCAAGTGAAAGAAGCCAGACACAAAAGGCAACGTACTGTATGATTGCATTTATATGAAATGTTTAGCATAGACAAATCCATAGAAAAAGAAAGTACATGAGTGGATTCCAGGATCTGGGGGTGATGGTGGCAGTGAATATGGAGTGACTGCTATTGGTTGTGAATTATATCTCAATAAAAAAGTTTGTCAAATTAAAAAAATAGGTACTTTAGTCATTATCTTTTATTACTACTCATTTGTTTCTTCTTTTAAGAAAAGACTTTATTAATACATAATTCACAATTCAGAGATTTTTAGTATTTTACAGAGTGGTACATCCATTAACACTATCTAATTACATATTTTCATTTCCTCCTTGCAAACCCATACCCAGTAGCAGTCACTCTTGATCCTCTCCCTAACCAACCACTCAGCCCTTGGCAACTGCTAATTTATTTTCTGTACATACGAATTTGTTTACTTGGAGCAAGTCATATATATAAATGGAATAATCTAATACATGGACTTCTGTGACTGGATTCCTCTACTTAGCAGAAGGTTTCATCATTCATCCATGTTATAGCATGTATCAGTACTTCATCACTATTTATCATTAAATAAATTCTATGGGTATACCATATTTTCTTTAGCCATTCATCAGTTTATAGACTTTTTTTGTATTCAGGTTTTGCCTAAAATAAATAATGTTGCTATAAGTATTTATGTACTGGTTATTAAGTGTTCTTTTTGTTTTGATTGGGAAGCATACACCTAGATGTGGAATGTCTGGGTCTTATGGTAACTCTGTGATTAAGATTTTGAGAAATTGCCAAGTTGTTTTCCAAATCAGCTATACCATTTACATTCTCACCAGTGATATATGAGGGTTCCAATTTCTCCACATGATCATAACACTTGTTTATAGTCTGTCTTTTTAACTATATCCACCTTAGTGTGTATGAAGTGTTATCTCATTGCAGTTTTGATTTGCATTTTCATAATGACTAATTACATGGAGCAGCTTTTCATGTGCTTATTTACCATTTCCATATTTTTTGTGAAGAAATTCAGATACTTAGCTCATTTTTAAAGTGGTTTATTTATTTTTGTAAAAAAGTTATTCATTTGTAACAGTTCTTTATATACTCTGGATGTAAGTATCTTTTGAGATACATGATTTGCAAATATTTTCTCCCATTCTGTGAAGCATTTTTCACTTTCTTGATGATGTTATCTGCACACAAAAGGTTTTAGCTTTGAAGTATTTTATCTATTTAAATTTTACTTCTTTTTCATGAGTTTTTGGACTGTGCTGGGTCCATTGCATCTCTATATAGTTTTAGGGTAAGTTTTTCAATACTTGCAGAAAAACAACTGTGATGATAAAAATTGCATTGAATCTGTAGATCATTTGGGGTTATCTTAACAATATTAATCCTCTGATTGATGAGTATGGGATATCTTTACATTTACTTAGGTCTCCTTTAATTTCTTTCAATTATATATTACAGTTTTTGGTGTACAAGTCTTGTGCTTCTTACGTTAAATTTATTTATAAGTATTTTACTTTTTGATGCTTTTGTAAATGGAATTGTTTTCTTTTTTATATTATATAAGTTTTATATTATATTACAATTTTTAATTGAAGTATACTTAATTTACAATGCCATGTTAGTTTCATCTGTACAGCAAAGTGATTTGGTTATATATATATATATATATATATATATATATATATATATACACATACATATATATATATATGTGTATATATATTCTTTTTCAGATTCTTTTCCATTATAGGTTATTACAAGATATTGAGTATAGTTCCCTGTGCTATACAGTAGGTCCTTGTTGTTTATCTATTTTATATACAGTAGTGTGTATATGTTAATCTCAAACTCCTTATTTAACTAAAGATAATCATATTAAATGAAGTAAGTCAGACAAAGACAAATATCATATCACCTATATGTGGAATCTAAAATAATGATGCAAATGAAGTTATTTACAAAACAGAAATAGACTCACAGATATAGAAAACAAACTTATGGTTACCAAAGGGGATAGTTGGGGAGAGAGAGAGTTAAATTAAAATTGTGTTCTTAATCCCATTTGGGGATTGTTCATTGCTAATCTGTGGAAATACAATTGATTTTGGTTTGTTGATCTTGTATCCTGCAACTGTGGTGAATTGATTCATTAATTCTAATAGATTTTTTGTTGGACTGTTAGGATTTTTATGTATAAAAGTTCATGTCATCTGCAAAGAAAGTTTTATTTTTTCCTTCCCACTCTAGATAGCTTGTATTTCTTTTACTTGCCTAATAGCCCAGAATAGAACCTCTAATGCAAAATTGAATAGAGGTGATGAGATCTAATATTTTTGTCTTGTTTCTCATCTTAGAAAGAAAGTACTCAGTCTTTCATCACTAGCTACAATATCTTCTTTGTAATTTTTTGTAGTTGTGCATTATTAGGCTGAGGAAATTCCTTCCTATTTTCAGTTTGTAAAGTGTTTTTATCCTGAAAGAGTATTGGGTTTTGTAAAAAATCTCATTTTATTTGTGTCTATTAAGACATTCATTTGGTATTTGATTTTATTATATTAGTATGATTTTTTACATTGATTGATTTTCAGATTTTAACCACTGTGATATTACTAGGATAAATTCTACCTGGTAATATTGTATAATCTTTTTCATATGTTTCTGGATTCATTTTGATAGTACTTTGTTGAGAAATTTTGCTTATATATTTATAAAGTTTATGTGTCTCTAGTTTTCTTCTGTTATCTTTGTCTTAATTTTGGCATTAGGGAAATGCTAGCTTCATAGAATGAATTGAGAAGAGTGCACTCCTATTTTGAGGAAGAATTTGGGGAGAATTGACATAAAATCTTTTTAAATTGTTTGCTAGAAATCACCAGTATATCCACCTCAGCCTTAACTTTTCAATTTGTTTATGTATTATCAGATTATTCAGATTTTCTATTTCTTCTTTAATCAGTTTTTATAGTTTGGGTCTTTCTAGGAATGTTCCCATTTCATCTCGTCTTCTAATTTGTGGGCATACAGTTGTTTATAGTGTTCTTTTATAATCCCTTATGTTTGTGTAATATCAGTCTTGTCACCCTTTTCATTCCTGAGTTTGGCATTTTATTTGTGTATTTTTCTTTGCAAATCTAGCTGAAGGTTTGTCAATTTTATGTTTTCAAAGAACCTGATTTTCTCTATAGTTTTTCTAGGCTCTTTATCACTTATTTCTAGTATAGTCTTTATTATTTTATTCCTTTTATTTGCTTTGGGTTTAGTTTACTCTTCTTTTTCTGGCATCTTAAGATAGATGGTTAGATTATTGATTTAAAATTACTCTTATGTTTTAAATATATGCACTCATAACTATCAATTTCCCTATAAGCACTACTCCATCTATATCCCTTCAGTTTAGGTATGTTATTTTTGTTTGTTTGTTTTCATTCATCTCAAAGTATTTTCTAACTTCTGGTGTTAGTTCCATGCCTACTCCCACCCCCACCCTGCACCTAGGACTTGTTTTTGCTTATTTAGTTTTTTAGTGACGTAACTGGATTCATTCTTTGAAGTCTATTTTCCCCACAGCATGCAGTATCCAATGTCCCAAATGGTTTTCCGTACTTTTATCTTTAAGCCTCACCTTCTATGTGTCATCCCAGTGTTAGCACCACTTAATGTCAGCCAATGATCCATCAGAGTTATATTTAAGCCCCTCAAACCAACCAGGTTTTCATCTTGTACTGTTAGATCTGTGTGTGGCTTAGAGACTGCTCTTACTGTTCAGGGAGCATATGTGCTTTCCCTGCAAATAGCCCTGCAGTCGTCCATGTAGTGTAGCCCTGAAGTTCCCTCTCTGGCCACTCCTCAGAGGATGTGGGCTTGGGCATTCAGACAGTGTTCTTGACCACCAAGAATGACCATGATTTTAGGCAGGTTCTATTTGCATGTCTCTTTCGCTTTTAAGCTTCTGGCTCTTTGTCTCTGTTGGTATCACACTCAGTTGTTAGCCCCCAAAAATGGCCATCTAATCACTCTATTATTTTAAATGGTTTCCTGGCAAATATATTGCTCAACAATCCAAGTCAGATAAATTAGGATGTTGGCAGGGGCAGAGTGTTGTTAGTCTGTGAGGATTCTGGGAATCCCCCCGGGCAGAACCTCTGCACAGTAGAGCAGAAGCTGGGGAGAAGGGGTGGGAAACACACTTCTCACTAGCTGCTACACCTTGATCCTTCCTGCAGAGCAGATGTATGTAGAAGAAGTTGGGGTGGGTGGTAGTAACTGGTGCCATGACCAGGTTTCCACCACTGTTGCATATAGATTTTCCCAGCCTGAATCCAAGAGAATAATTAACCAGGTAGATTAATCTATCTGGAATAGATGAATATATCTTCCATCCTAGAAAGCTAGGAGAGATGTAAGCTGATCCTCAACTACTAAGCTCACCACCACCAGAGCCATTTTTGCTGTTTTGCAGGAATGTGTAATATGTGACTGCTCTCTCCACCAGCTGCCCCACACCTGTCCTACCTACGTAGTTGGAAGTGGGCATGAAAGCATGCCACCTGCTTCGTGTAGGCTTTCCACAACATGGAGCTATAAGTGGGATTTGCCCGTGTTCCCAGGTACTGAATCTAATAACAATAGTTCTTCTGCCCCAGGGAATCTGGGGAGATGGGAACCACCACTAGACTGCTGGAACAGCTCCTCTTCGAGGCAGAACTATCCTGAGCATGTCAGAACCTCCTATTGGTCTTACTGAGCTTCAGTCAAATGCATTAAATAAATGAGTCTCGATTAGTTGTAACCCCTTTGATCAATCTCCAGAGACTCTGAATGACTGTCCCTGTTAATTTTCACTTGTTTAATAAATGTCTATTTGGAGAAGAGATTTCCCTAAGCTCTTTACACTGTTATTCCAGAAGTCCTGCTCAACACACACTTTCTAGTACTAAATCTTGAATTCATAGATATCTTTTTCTGTTTTTACCTCCTCACACTTACCCCCCAACAATATATGTTTAGCTTTTTGAGGTGGGGGAAAAAATCCTAGTTTTCTGTAGTAACTAGATTCTAAGATACCATTAAATGTAAGACACAGAAAAGCTTTAAAGGTAAAAGGATAACAAGAGACAATATCACATATTTAAAATGGAGACATTGACTGAAAGGTTAATCCTACTTGTTTAAATGTTAAAGTATGAAATATGTTATACTGTCAATAAAATATAGTTATTTTTCAACAAGTCAGTGGATAGCATTTTTCCAATGTTGGATTTATTTTCTTTGAGTACCTGCAAAGCAGAAGATGTATTGTAAAAGCTTCCTAATGTGGCCATCTTGCCTGCCTTTGGACATATGTGTGGGCCCTGGGAAGGCAGGAGCAAATTCTTACTCTAAATTGGGTGAAATAAGATGGACCACCACAAATACACTTCCAGGGTGGTCAAGACAGATCAGCCTGTATGAACAAGAAACCAGGCTGTGGAGGGAGTTGACCTTATGACTGGATTTTACTGACCTAGTTTTTCAACCCTGTTAGGATTATGTAACTATATTTTTTGGTTCTAGGTTAATAATAAAAACATAAAAATTCAGAACATTTATTCAAAAGCAGAACAACAGGAAAAGTAAAATAATGCTCAGAGAATTAGGTTGATTGGAATGCAAGTGAAACTCTTAACACTAGTTCAAGACGACTTCTGCGAGAAGCAGAGAAAACCTTCTGTGTAGTAGTCTCCACTTTAGGACAACACCTGTGCTTCTCATTACTATTGGTCATGGATCCTAAAGTCATCTGGTAAACTGAAAACCACTGTGTGCAGGCACTACTCGCCTCCACACAGGCATTTTTAATCGTATGGTAGCATTAGGACCAACATTACAAGGTGGCCAGGCTGTGTCCTGGGTGGAACAAGGAAGGGTATAGGATGGGGTGAGAAGCTCAGCCTACCACTTCTCTTTACTTTCCTTCATTCTCCCCATATCATCTCTTCCTGTTCATCCTTTCTATATTTCTTTCTTCTCCTTATTTAATTTTCTTACTCTCCGAAGTATTGATAGGCTGAATATACAAATGGACAATGACCAGACCATATATGAAAATAGAACCGTGACCCGCAATCTGCAGCAACCAGCCCAGAAAGTCAACCTACCCTCTGTAACTCAGACCACTATCTCTCACAAACAGTTCAGGAAACCAAACAATAACTCCTGTAACAATCATCACAAAACAACCAGGACTTGATTCATAACTGACAACTTCCCAAATTTTTGCCCCTGCTTCTAAGTTAGGACCAACCAGAGAAAGCCAAATATGCTCCCCTAACAAATCACATGGGATGTCTCCTTCTAATTATTTGGCTACAGCTTCTCAATGCAACAGCCGCCAATCAGGGTATATCTGAAGACTTTCCTTTTCTTCACTATAGATCTTGCCCACTCCTTTATCTAATTTTGAGTCTTTGCCAAAACACAAGTTATGGTGGCTGATTCTCTTGTGATAACAAGCTTTAAATAAATAACATTTGCTTGTCCCCATTTGGTTGGGGGTGCTTCTACTTCCACAGTATAAAATAGCTCATGTCTACAAAAAAAGTTAAGTATGAGTCCTTTGCTGTTCGTTAATCCTGACTCCATTCAAAAAAAATTTTAATACACTTTATATTACTGATGAAGTAACAATGCCAGTTCATCTCTCATCTTGTGTCTGTTTAATAAATTAGCCAGTTACATCTAAAACCATGTATAGGTTTTAGAGAGTAAGATCTATGGGAGAAGTATCCAATCACAATAATACTCTTCAGAACTGAGCATTATTTTTGTTTGAGGTAGTTAAGCGTAACTCTTGAACCCATGAATATTCCTGCCTGTGTGGTGGTATTCCTGTATGGTGGAAACCAAAAGATTCACAGTGAAAAGAAGAACAGTCTGCAACTCTCTGCCCTGATGTGAGCTGAGCATAAGCCACCTGGGACTTGTTGGCTCCAGAGCTGTGAGTTTGGAAGATTGCTCAGCTGATCTCAGAACCACTTCATATAATTATAAAGACTGATGGCCCAGTTCAGGAGAGAATACCCAACTAGTATGTGGACCACTTGTCCCACCCTCAATTAATGACTAATTTAGTATTTAGGAATACTAAACACAGTCAAAAAATGTAATTAGAATTGTTCCATAATGTAGTCTCTTGGCCACTCAATAGAAAATCATCGCATCAAGCAGTATGATTCTCTAGTGCTTCCCCTACTTTCTGTCTTCACTCACCACATAAACACACATGCACACACACACAAGTACATATATACACATCCACATGGACTATGTAAGATCAGTGAGACATTCATCTCAAATACAAACTTTAAGGAAGGAAGAGGGCCCACAAAATCAGTAATTAAATTAAGAATACTTAATACAATACTTTTAAAAAACAAAAGTACTGCAAAATCCACAAAAAAGAAAATATCAAATTTCAGATAAAGACAAGATTCCGCTCTGCCCTTGCATGACTCTACCTCACTTGCCTCCGCCTGGCAAATGGCAAATTTTATTTACAAAAACAGATGGTTCATAGTTTGCTAATTTTATTTTTTAGAAATATGTTTCCTTCTCACATCAGTGAAAATTAACAAGCACAGGTCTGCTCTCCAAATTAATATCAGCTCACCCTCACAAAATAAGATTATTTATCAATTTATCAACTCTGGTATGACAATATTTACCATTACAGAGAATTAACACATAATAATAAAATTACAAACATAACTGGGGAATTTAAAAGCCAAGCAAAATTTGAGAATTTTTAAAGACTTTTATCTATAACACTTAAAATAGCTATTCAGGAGTCCAAAAGTCAATTCTTTGATCTAGGAGGAATAAACCAGTCAGGTGAATAAAAACTTCACTGCAAGGTTTTCTTAACATCTTCATTTATTGCATGAATGAATCTTTCCATTATATTCCCATCTCCACTTCTGATGAAGTGCTGAGTACTGCATTTCAAGTTGTCATATCTAAGGCTAACTTCTGTTCATTCTTATCTAGGATACTCACATGAACTCTCTCTTAGGAAGGTGAATCTGCCATTCCTCATGCACTTACTATATATCATACAAATGTCAAGTGCAATTCTATTTCCCCCTCAAGAGTTGATGCTTCTCTTGCAGTTACAGAAGGAGTGCTCCATTATCAATAGGAGAACAGAATTTTCATAAGGGTATGAACTTGTGTAGCACAATTTCCAGCTCCCTAAATTGGCTCTATTTCTTATCTCTATTTATTTTCCTTTTTTTTTTTTTGACTTTTGTGCTCTCCACTCCCATCCATATCTTCCAAAACATGCCACCATGACCAGAAGAGGAAAATAAATTACACTTGTTTCTTTGAAATTATTAGAAAACAGAAAATTTTAGTTACTGTCAAGGTCTTTGAGTATTACATTATTAAGAAATTAATATTTCAAGCAGAAAGAAAAATATATGACTGTTTTTACAAATATTTTCTTTGAAAGATGCATCCTCAAAATCTTAAAACCCCTTCAGGAAACACGCAAGGAAATTTTACTTAACTTACTGCCCCTCTGGTATGTTTCCTAATTGTTTACTTTTCTGAGTTTGACAAAAACTTGGTAAAAGTCTGTCAAAATTTCAAGCGTTGAGCTTTCTCAGCAATATAGAGCTTTCTCTTATGAGTCAGAAAGGTTTTTTGTTGTTGTTCCTCTTTTTTTTTTGGTCACTCCATGCAGCATGCAGGATCTTAGTTCCTGCCCAGGGATCAGACCCGTGCCCCATGCAGTGGAAGCATGGAGTCTTAACCACTGGACTGCCAGGGAAGTCCCATGAATCAGAAAGTTTATGTTTGCCTAATAAGGACCTACAAAACCTGAAATGAGTAAATTGCATTAATTCGCCACCCTCAAAAAAGTCATAGTAAGAATCTGGACGTAAATAGACTCAAGTAGGAACATCTGAATGCCCTGACATTCCTGCTTTCCGTTTCCACCTTCTTCAATCTGTTCTATTTCCCCACTAAATGACTCTTCCTCTGACACCCCTTTTATCACTTTTCTCTACTGCTCAAAGACACTCCCTTGTGCTCAAGAATTAAAATTAAGTGCATTTGCCTAACAATCAAAGCCATACATTCTCTAGTCCTAATCTCATTCATGAGCTGTAAATAATGAAGCTACATGCTGGAAAGAATATGGCAAATCACAGGTATGTGAAACCATATATTGAGAGTATGAAAATCATAGGAATTTCCAGTACAGCTGAACCTTTTTTATTGAAGTATAGTTAATTTACAATGTTGTGTTAGTTTCAGGTGTACAGCAAAGTGATTCAGTTTTATATATTTTTTTTTCAGATTCTTTTCCATTATAGGTTATTACAAGATATTGAATATATTTTCCTGTGCTATACAGCAGGTCCTTGTTGTTTATCTATTTTATATATAGTAGTGTGTATATGTTAATCCCAAACTCCTAAATTATCCCTCCCCCCACCATCCTGCTTTCCACTTTGGTAACTGTAAGTTTATTTTTTGTTGGTAAGTCTTTTTCTGCTTTGTAAATAAGTTCATTTGTATCATTTTCTTAGATTCCACATATAAGTGATATCATATGACTTTTGTCTTTGTTTGACTTACCTCACTTAATATGATAATCTCTAGATTCATCCATACTGCTGCAAATGCCATTATTTTATTCTTTTTATGGCTGAATATTATTCCAAATATTCCATAAAAATATGTATGTGTGTGTATATATATATATATATATATATATATATATATATATATATATATATCACATCTTCTTTATCCATTCATCTTTTGATGGACATTTAGTTTGATTCCATGTCTTGACTATTTTAAATAGTGTTGCGATGAACATTGAGATGCATGTATCTTTTCAAATTAAAATCTTCTCCAGATATATTGCCCAGGAGTGGGATTGCAGGATCATATGGTAACTCTAGTTTTAGTTTTTTAAGGAACCTCCATACTGTTCTCCATCATGGCTGTACCAATTTACATTCTCACCAACAGTTTAAGAGGGCTCCTTTTTCTCCACACCCTCTCCAGCATATATTATGTGTAGGCTTTTTTTTTTTTTTTTTTGGCTGCGTTCGTTCATTGTTGCTGTGCACAGGCTTTCTCTAGTTGCGGCGAGCAGGGGTTACTCTTTGTTGCAATGTGCAGGTTTCTCATTGTGGTGGCTTCTCTTGTGGAGCACAGGCTCTAGGCATGTGGGCTTCAGTAGTTGTGGCACGCAGGCTCAGTAGTTGCAGCCCGTGGACCCTAGAGTGTGTGGGCTTAGTAGTTGCAGCATGCAGGCTCTAGGATGTGCGGGCTCAGCAGTTGTGGTGCACAGGCTTAGTTGCTCCATGGCATGTGGAGGACCAGGGATCAAACCTGTGTCCCTTGCATTGGCAGGCGGATTCTTAACCACTGTGCCACCAGGGAAGTCCCTGTAGACTTTTTAATGATTGCCATTCTGATTTGTGTGAGTTAATACCTTATTGTAGTTTTGATTTACATTTCTCTAACAATGAGCAATATTGAACATCTTTTCATGTGCCTGTTGGCCATCTTTTATTGAGTTGTTTGTTTTTTGATATTAAGCTGTATCAGCTCTTTGTATATTTGGGGAATTAATCCTTTGTTGTTCTCATTGTTTGCAAATATTTTCTCCCAGTCTGTAGGTTGTCTTTTCGTTTTGTTCATGGTAGAACTTTTCCATATTAAACTACATGTACTTCATATTGTTTCTATCTATGGGATTTTCAGAAAAGGAGCTCCCTTCCAGAGTACTTTTTCATTCTTTTTCATTTCTTCCATCTCTCTTAGTGTTCTAACTCCTACCAGGTATTTCATTGTAAGTATAGGATTACAGAAAGAAATTTTTACATTGGAAATTATTGCCAGTGAAGAAGTGATTTCTGTACTGAAGTCTCAGTGCCACTATACCTGAATTCGCCCACTACTATGATCATTCATTAACCCTTAGGCTTTGCATCAGAATGGTGTAGGTTATGCTGAAGTAACAACCAGACCTAAGATACCAATGACTTAATACAGAAATGCATTGCTTGTTCATCTTATATGTTCATCATAGGTAGCTCAGGGACCCAAGCTAATAGAGATTTTGTCATCACAAATATCACCACTTGCTGGAGTATAGGGAAGAAAGAGAAGGGGGGTCTTCTATGCTTCATCTAGAGCTAATGTAACCCTCTTGGCCCATGTGTAACTTCTTCCCACAGCTCATTGGTCACTTGAAGGTGACTGAGAAACATCATATTTCACAGACTCAGGATGAAGAGAAGTATCCAGTTTTAAACCATTGGGAGCTTGTTCAGGTTGGTTTCTGTGTCCTATAGACATATACACAACATATTTTTCTCATTTTCTTTTTTCTTTTTTGAATTTTTCTTTACTTTCTGGCACTTTAAAATTCTCAACATTCATCTGTATATCCCCTGCCTTTGCTCTAAAACTAGCTTCTTCATCAAGCAACTGGATTCCTTTTACTAAACAATGGTTATTAGAAATCAGAATCTGGGCAGTATGTGTGCATGTTACTACTGGGATGTCATGGCTTCTAGGTCATCTCAGAGAAGAGATTTAGGAAATATATATACATATGTATACTGAATCATACAGGTACCATACATTACTAGGACTATCTATATGTAAATAAAATAAGCACAAGATCCTATAGATACCTCCAACAGTAATCTGGTAACACAGGATTCATTCTTATCTTCTCCTTTGCTTATTTGTCACTTCTTTCCCTGAAAGTGAGAAAACTGGCTGTCATTATCTACAAAACATTTACCTATTAATTTTCACATACTAAAGTTAATTGTAATGTAGAGGTCTATGGATTTCAATAAATGCATAGATTCAGATATCCACCCTCACAGCTCCATATACAAACAAGTGAACAAAGAAAAACAGATAAATTAGACTACTTCAAAATTAAAAACTTTTGTGCCAGACATTATACTATCAATAAAGTCAAAAGAAAAGCCATTGAATAGGAGAAAATATGTGCAAATCATATGTTTGATAAGAGACATACCAGGAACATATAAAGAATTCTCACAACTAAACAATAAAAAGACAAATAACTACTTTAAAAATGAGCAAAGGATCTTAATGGACAGTGAGAAAGTATAGAAATGGTTGAAAAAAAGCACATGAAAAGATATTCAGCATCTTTAGTCATGAGGGAAATATAATTCAAAACCTCAGTGAGATGTTACCTCATATCCACTAGGATGGCTATAACACAAAAGGTTGCTATAAAAAATGGCTGTAATGCAAAAGTTGTGGTGATGGTTTCACATCTATGTGAATATACTAAAATCTACTGAATTGTATATTTAAATGGGTGAATGTTATGGTGTGTAAATTATATCTCAGTGAAGCTGTCAGACTACATAGCACTGAACATGCTTTGGTTTTAAATTAAATTTGCCCTTAAAGGAAAATAAAAAAAGAATAAATGTTTTATTAATGTATAAGTCTGGCTAAAGAAGGGAATGGTTTAATGAGAAGCACCTGTGTGAGGAGAATAAGTGGGAATTTTTGGAAACTGGACATTGGAAATCAGCTAATTTACTTTTATGTAGTGTGGATTATTTGAGTTTGAAATATGCATTTGTATAAACTGATCTCTTAGATTCATTTAAATTCATTTATACCAGAGAATTTACATAGTCAAAAAGGCAGGAGGAAATGGAAGGAAATGCTGGAATAATTTACATTAACTTGGCATTGGTGTAAGACTTTGAAGTTGAGAAGCCAAGGCATGTGAAGGAGTCACAATCACCTAGGAAAAACATGGAAAAAATAGAATGGGCAACAACTAGAAGGGAGTAATTTTGGAATGTGGATTCTTGTCTATAGAGGTAGGTGAGGTGAGCATTGTGTATATGAGAGCCAGTTAATCTCTGCATAACAGAGGTATCTACTATTAGGGATTGTTTTATGTCTATAATAAAATGTTAGATTACCATTTTCAGGTCAAAATAACTTTGTGCTTATTTCAATTTTTTTATTTTTGTCCTTACTTGACATTAAACTGATACAGGTCACAAAATCCAAGGTAATAATCATGTAAGCAAGATGCTTTCTTCCATAGGTATATGCATGATAGTGGGATAAATCAGGTTACAGCCAGAGCTAACACAAGTAAACCAGAGTGATTAAGAGCCCTAAGGGGAATTGTTTTAATTTATCAGCCTTGCTTGTTATTATCCTTCTAAAATATAAATAAAGAAGAACTCTAAAATCCTTCTAATGTTTTTCTTCATTAACAGAGGTACATGGGCTTTATGTGGTCCATAGATGTGATTTTTCTTTTTGTTTTTTTTCCCAACAGATGTCTTCATGTTTGAATTTACTGTCAACATCTTTATTTCCAGCCACAGTAAAAGTGAATGAGAAACCTCACCGAGGTCTAAAATTTTTTGGAACTTTTAAATTTTTACATAATTTCAAACAAAGAAAATTCATAGAAAATTCCTCTAAACATTTTACCAGATTCATCAAGTTTTTCATTTTTTATTTGACTTTTGATTCTCCTGAATCTTGCAAGAATATGTTGTAAATGCCATTTCCTTTTACCCCTAAATATTTTTTGTGCTTTTCCAAAGAACAAGAACATTCTTCTCAAAAACAATTGTACACTTACAAAATTAGGAATCAGGAAATTTAACCTTGATATACTACTATGATCTAATGCAAAGTCCACACTCAACTATTATTTGTCCTGATAGTGTCTTTTATAGCTAGTTTTTCCCCTCATTTAGGATTACTTGTTCCTTTTGTTGTCATGTATCAAAGATGTATTTTTTTAATCTAGAACAGTCCCTCAATTTTTGGCTTTCAAGACATTTTCACATTTGATGAATACTGGCCAGTTAATTTGTAGAATGTCCTTTGGTTTTAGTTAGTCTGATGTTTCATTATATTCAGATTATCCATTTTGGGATACAGATAATCCTTGTCCCCCATGTCCTCTGCCTGTCTTTTGTCTGTGGAAAAACCTTAGCCAAAGAATATTTTTAATCAGAGAAGTGAGAACATGCAGAGACAAAGGAAAACAGTCAAAGGAAACCAAATAATAATAGCTTAGGCATTAAGCATAGTCAAGGACATTTAGTTCCTTCTCGAGGGCTATAGATAATATTCTGAGCCATATCCTGTGAGCTGTCTTATGGATACTGAAACCCCCACCAGGTAGAAGTTAACTACAAGATGACCAGACTGTAGCCATGACATAAGCTGCCAGATTTCTGAGAACTGGACTCAAAGAAATGGAAATAAACCAACCCTGAAATTGGAAATTAACTGTACCTAAAATAATCAAGATGTTGCTGGTCAGACCACCGATAACCAATTTCAAGATGACTATCAGAGATGAATGTGCTGCTTCTGCATGTGGCCCCCTCCTTCTGTCTATAAAAGCTCTTGCCCCCTGATTGTTGGGGGGGAGTTGGCCTTTGGACAGGAGTCCTCCCTCTCCCACCCCCCAGTTGCTGGCATCCTAAATAAAGCAAACTTTCCTTTCCACCAACTTTGTTTCTTTATTGGCTTTTGAGCAGTGAGCAGCCAGACCCCACTTTCAGTTACGAAGGTATGTTATGTTCGTGGTGCAAGAATGTCCCAATGGATGAGGGAAACAAACCTCTTGGAGAAATGTCAGTGAAACCCCATGAACAATGATACCAAGAGGTGCCCTGAGGGGTGAGGTGGTAAAAGGGGTGGGGAATAGTGAAAGTCTGTCTATGCAGAAGTAGAGCCAGGCTGCACCCCTCCATGACCCTGACTCTCCTCCCACAAAAAGGAAAAAAGAAAAGGAGAAAAGAAAAAAAATTGAAATTACCAGTGACTTGAAGGATCAATGAGAAGTTCCACTCTTACCTGATAGGAGTTTCAGAAACTGAGAAAGATAAAACAATGCTAGTGATGGTGGGATGAGTGCATATTGGTTGGGAAATTACCAGAAAATAATAAGAAAAGTACTTCCCAGTACTAAAAAGAAATATTTTTCTTCAGATTGAAAAGAGCTACTAAGCTACTGAAACCATTCAGGACCATATGGGGCTCCTGGGCACAGAAGTCTTTCTGTGTCCCCCATTTCTTCTTTGTAGGAAATAGGCTTCAGACTCCATGACCTTCCCTGAGTTTCAAAGGGCAGGTTCAAACAGTTGCTAATCAGGGAAGGGAGGGGATGCAGAGAAAAGGGAGGAGCAGCCAAGAAACAATAGTGCAGCCTTGGGGCAGGGTCCTGGTTCCTCCTCAAGGGATACACATAACAATATCTCTGAGCTCTTCTGCAGAACTAAAACTCCCCAAAAATGTAAGCTGTTAACTACTTGATGAAGCATTCTTCATTCCAGAGGGAAGGGCCCAGTTTGACAACCTTGAGAATCACAGAAGCTCATCAGGAGAACACCTGAGGCCAGATTAAAGGAATGCAGGCCATGCACACACCCTGATCCTTATCAGCAACCCTGCCCCTTGAACAACTGCTATGAAACTCCTCACCAAATCCCCCTGGGTTGGAACACACAGTTTTGAGGGCATTAACCCACTGTGTCCCCCTTTGCCTGGCAAAGCGATAAAGCTATTCTTTTCTACTTCACCTGAAACTCTGTCTCTGAGATTCGATTCAGCAGTGGTGCACAGAGGCTAAGTTTTCGGCATCATTACTAAGTAGCTTACAAATCCAGAAAGGGAGAGGAAAATGAAATATTGTACTGAGAAGGCAAGACTTCTAGAGGAAGGAAGTCAGGTTTCTGTTGGCCATCTGAAGACTCAGAACTATACCACAGCACAAAATTAATTATTATTACATAAATTTATAAAGTGTAATTTGGCCATGTTTCTGCCAACTTTTCAAACTCAGCTGCTACTTCTAGGGATGCCCAATGCTCCATACAAACTTTGCTTTGAGATGCTTCAAAAAAGTGTAATTTATTGTTCCATGGGAAGATTGGAGAAATACAACTTAATGGAATACTCTTAGCCGTGCCAGAACTCCAATTATATATAATCTGAATTATTATTATTTTTCTTCCAAATCAAATATTTTCAGCTATCTTTGGAATTGTGATAAAGTTCTATGTCAGGAAACACCTGAAAGAGATGAAAATTACATTCAAACTGAGAGAGAAAAAGCCCTTTATAATTTTCAAGGAGATTGATTTTGAACTTAAAAGTCTTACACAAACCAAGTGTCCAATAGATGTGAATGCAAACTAATGCCAACTTTGTCTGCAAAAAACTTACATCCCGTTCTTCTTTTCTGAAGAGGCAAATTGAGACTACGCTCAATTTATAAGAGGAGGTAAATGAGTATGAGGAAAACATGAAGCCCAGGAATCAGGGAGATTAATCTAGAAGTGCAGAGAAAATTGCTCTGCAGTAAGAGTTGTGCAGTGAGCTGAGACAGCACCTAAGGCAAGTTGGTGAAGAAAATATGAGAGATGAGGTGCAGTTTCTGCTCTAGGCAGAAACTGGACCACATGCGATAGAAGATGTGATTAAGAAAGATGGGATTAAGGTTAAGTTTTATGTATATAGTAAGCAAATTTATTGCTGGTCAAAAAGAGAGGCAATCAGAAAGTTCAAGGAACACAAAAGCTATACCAAAAATCATGGGACCATTTGTGAAGCAAATTTAAATGCACCATAATTTTAAGCTATTGATGGGGCTTAAGGAAATTTTACCTTGATCTAGGAAAACTCTCCTTCAAGTGACATATGGGTTATACCTTTGTTTCCATAAGGGGAGAAATGTAGTATTTGGGGTACAGTGATTGACATTTCTAGAGTTTTTAACTCATAGAATCAATCTATTGACAAAATGGAAAAATACTATTTGGAATATAGCATAAATACTAACAGTTTTCACAGTAGTCTTGACAGTTAAATTGTTAAAAATAGCCATGATGATTTAATATTAAGGATATAATAGAATTTAGGGAGTTAAAGATTTAGGGAAGTATAGTCATTTTAGAGAGTCTGGAACTTAAGGGAATACCAAAAGTTGATGGAACAAGAAAATTATTTTAAAATATTATTTATTGTTAAAGCAACTAACATAGAACTATAAATAATACAAATAGTTAATAAAACAAATTGTTCATAATAATACAAATATATAAACGAGTTTGGGAAATGGGAATGGAGAATAAGATGATTGTGCTAATTTTTTCCCTTTCATTAGAATATCCAATTATATTGCATAAAGTTGTTAAATTGTGAAGTAGAAAAATATATAATGTTTTCTCTAAGTCATAGGAAAGTATAAATTGGAAATTTAAAATCTTCTATATTAGATGATTTTTCTATATATTTCTGTGAAAAATAGAATCAGAGGCTGGAATGAACATAATAGAGTTCTGTTTAGGATATGGGTAAATAGAACTCATGAGCCCTGTTTAAAAGACTTTAAGACTCCATATTATCTAGTGATATTTTTTATAATTATTGATACATTTAGATAGTTATTCACATTCTATGATAAAATATAGGATATGTTACCTGAAAATAACAAATAATAATGTCAGTTGTCAGTAGAGATTTATCTAACAAGTGAGGAAGTCTTGACAATAAAGTATAGAAGACTTGAAGGATTGATTTTATACTTATAAAATTAATTAAATTAATTAAATGAATACATTAAATTTATTAAATTTAAATTTAATATTTTCCCTTTAAGACTTGGTGTTGAATCTTTACAATTGCCTTTAGCATTATATTTAGAAAGATTTGTGTTAGATGTTTATAACTACCCACATCTTTTTGCTTTTCATTATAGGATATATAGAATTTTATATAAATGTTTAAAAATATGTGTGGCTTATCTTCATCCATCATAAATTGCTGCTTCTCCTGCATAAATAAGTAAGCAAGTAGCTTTTCCTGGGTTAAGTCTACAATGTCATTATTTTAATACACAATTTTATTAATCGTAGAGAAGATTTAAAGCAGACAGCAAGACTTACATTTTTAGGAAATAACTTCCTCACATTCCCTGACTTTCAAAAACTGCATCATGTCAGGCTGTGAATAGACATTACTTCTTCAAATGAATCCCGGAACAATTTCTCAGCTTTGAACACATTGAAGGCACCTTATCTTCCTTTACATTTCAGCAGATGGCTGCAGGCTTTCTTAAAGATATCCTTCAGGCTTTTGATTTGAGTTGCTCATGGATCTGTCACTTTGTCATGGTGGTTGCTCTATCATTTTGCTTTTTATAAAAGTAGGAAATGAGACTGCAAACTGGTGATGGATGAAATTTAAAAGGATGAAACGGTTGATTGGTTTGAAGTTGTTCAGAAAAGGTCTGAGAAGCTCCCTTCAAGTTGAAGGCCTCTTGACTTCCAGTCCCATGAAATCATAAAATATGTTGGAAACAAATGGAGACAATTTGATGGGCAAACCCTGACAACCTTGTGGTGGGCTGGACATTTAACACTTTTCCAGTGCAAGACAGGAATCACATATGAATGTGGAACATATGGCTCACTTAAACTGCTTTAACAATTCAGCTTAAAATAGTGAATTCAGTCAAATTTTTAGTTTTTGATAATAACTCAAAAGTTTGACGATTTTTCTTCAATGATTAAGCTGATTGTTTTGTATATTTTAAAATGCTTCTATTTGAGAAAATAAGTAATAAAGGATATCTGAAATCTCCTAATATTAAATGCAAGGTTTAGGTGTAAGTCTAGTTTAGCACTTATTTAACCCCAAGAAGTTTATGTATCAATGTTTTAATCAGGTCTTACTTCCTATATTTCAACAAAGCTTTATTATGAATACTCAACTACCTTTAAACTTTTTGTGATGGCTTTTAAAATCAGTTTAGGCCAACAAGCATAGAAACATACAATGTTATAGCTGTGGTGGAGTATGTAATTGATGAGCCCTTTCTGAGACTTCAATTTGACAGAGGGTGACAGTTTAGCTCTGTTGAGAAAACAAAATGTCAAATATGAGAATTTGCAAACTGAACCACTTTCCTAAGGCACAAGGAAGGATGAAACTATAAAGATCTAACAGAGCAGCCGGAGTATGGGAGGAATTGCACATATTAGCAATCCATTATGTAAAAAAATCACAGAAGGAAAATATTATTCATCAGGTATAGAAAAAAAATTTAACTGCAATAATATAGAGTTTTTAAAACTGAACTTTCCTTGTCTATGTTACTAGGGTGATATAAAAAAAGTTGATAGTGATTGTCAAGTTAGCCCAATAGTCATTAAGACATCAACCAACTAAACAGGATAACTCTTTTTATCACATTATTCATGGTTCTTAATACATGCCATCATAGTTATAGAAATTCTCTTATATTTATTTTATATTTATATATTTTATTATATGTTAATACTATGTGAGTGATTTAGTATAAATTTATCTTTCATGTTGAAACACACACAAACAAGGAATAAAAAATCTACTAGGATTGCATTATTTGTTAATTAAAATATTTAATTTAGTTAATGAATTAATTGATTTAATAAAAATAAAATCAGGATCTGCTCCATATGGTGGGACTTCAAACACAAAATTTGATTCTCCTGATTTGTTTTCCAGGAACTACCCAAACATAAATAAAAGTATTTTCAAATTTCTTTTGTTCATCTTTCCTTTCCCCTCTCTTTTCTTCCTCCTTTCTCCTCACCCTTTCTGCTTTTCTTTTTTTCCTTCCACGCATATTTATTTAAGGCTTCTATGTGCCAGGCTGTTATAGGTACTTGGAATACATTGTGAACAAAAGTCCTTGTATAAGTCATATTCCAGTAACACAAAATCTTTCCTATCAGGAGAGTTCCCCTTCCAGATGGTGGTGTGAGGGGCTCCACAGACCTGCTTCCTGTGAAATAAAAAAACTACTGTTTACTGTTAAATCACAACCATTTAAAGTTTCAGGAAGTTGTCCTACAGGCATACAGCAAATGAAGAGCCATTTATTGAGGAAAATCTATTCAATCTCAATAAGACCAGTTGAAACTGAGTGAGGCCCTGTGGGGCTCCCGATCACAGAGGCCCTTTTGCCCCCCATTTCTTGTAGGCAAGACTCCAGCCTCCATGACCTTCCCTGAGTCCCAAAGGTCAGATTCAAACAGGGAGGAGCAGCCAAGAAAACATGTGAGGCAAGATTAAAGGGACCAGAGAAGCTCATCAAGATTAGGAGACCACCTGAGATGAGATTAAGAGACTGCAGACCCTGCTCACCTCCTAATCTTGTCAGAGACCCCATCTTTGAACCATTGTTATAAAACCTCTCATCAAATCCTCCCTGGTTGGGACACATAGTTTTCGAGGGCAGGAGGTCACTGTGTCCCCCTTTGCCTAGCAAAGTAATAAAGCTATCCTTTTCTACTTCACCTAAACCTCTGTCTCTGAGATTTGATTCATCACCGGTATACAGAGAGGCCGAGCTTTCGGTAACACAATGAGAGTCTGTGTGTTTTAAGCCATAATGCCCTGCCTTCATTTCTCACCTTCCCATATGCATGGGTTCATGTGTGTGGCCAACAAGTCGGGTCTTTCTCTCCCCTCAGTTCCCAGTCAAGGAATATGGAATCCAACCAGGAGGGGCAAGTTACAAGTATTGTTCATTATTTCCACCTCTGAGTTGTAGAGGCTAAATTTCTGATAAGTGTGACTGAGAAGTTGGGGCCTCCCCTCCTCCACCCAGCCCCTACGCATAGAGCTGTCTGTCCCAGGCATGTTAGACTGAGAATACGGTGTCTCAATCACCTTTGTCTCAGGTGCACATATGCACATATGGCTGAGCTTCCATGCTTGGAGAAGCAGAGGAAAGATATACAAAGAAACAGAAACGTGTGATTGCTACACAGGAAACAATGCAGCCAACAGAAACTAACTGTGAGAAGGCCAAGGTGCTGGATTTAGAAGAAAAACCCTTCAAAGCAGTCATTATAAATGTGATCAAAGAATTAAAGAAGCCCATGCATAAAGAAGTAAAGGAATATATAATGACAATGTCTCATCATACAAAGAATATCAATAGAGAGTTAGAATTTACAGAAGAGACCAAATGGAAATTCCAGAGATTCAATAAACAAAGTAAAAATTTTATTAGAGGAGCTGAAAAGTAGCTCTGAACTGGCAGAAGAAAGAATGAGTAAACTTGAAGATAGATCAATGGAGATTATGGAATCTGAAAAACACAGAGAAAAAACAATGAAGAAGAATGAGCAGAGCCTCATAGAAATATGAGACATCATTGACATATGTGTAATGGAAGTATCTGAAGAAGAGAAAAAGAAAGGAGCAAAGGGAGGGCTGGGGTACCTGCACAGCGACCGCCCCACCATGGAAAAAAAAAGCTCTGAGCTTTAGAAGTAGTCACTGTATGTTGTACAAGCATCTGTGGACATATATAAATAAACATTATATAATGCTTCTACTAAAAAAAAAAGGAGCAGAAAAAAATATTCAAAGAAATAATGCTGAAACTCCCCAAATTTGATGAAAACCACTAACCTACACATCCAAGAAAACAAACTCCAAGTAGAATAAACATAAAGATACCCACACACAGACATATTATATTTTTCATGATGAAAGCCAAAAACAAAGAGAAATTTTTAAAGCAGCAAGAGAATGATAAATTGTAGCATACAAGGTGTATTAGTTTCCTAAGGCTGCTGTAACAAATTACCACAAACTGGGTGTCTTAAAACACCAGAAATTTAGAGAATATTATGCTTAGTGAAATAAGTCAGAGAAAGACAAATACCATATATCACTTATATATGGAATTTTAAAAATAATACAAAAGAATGTATATATGAAACAGAAACAGACTCTCAGAGACATAGAAAACAAACTTGTGGTTACCAAAGGGGAGAGGGAGGGGTGTCAGGACAAATTAGGGGTCTGGGATTAACAGATACAAACTACTATACTTAAAATAGATAAGTAACAAGGATTTACCATATGGCATGGGGCATTACACCCAATATCTTGTAATAACCTATAATGGAATATAATGTGCAAAAATACTGAATCACTAAGCTGTACACCTAAAATTAACACAATATTGTAAACCAATTATACTTCAATTAAAAAAACCCAGAAAGTTAGTCTCAAACAGGTTGGAGGTTAGAAGCATGGAATAAAAGTGTGACAGAACCATGATCCATCTAAAATCTGTAGCAGGGAATTCTTCCATACTACTTCTAGCTTCTGGTGTCTGTCAGCAATCCTTGTCTTTCCTTGGATTGTAGATGCATTACTCCAATCTCTGCCTCCATCATCACCTGACTGTCTTCTTTTCATGTATCTCTCATAAGGACACAAGTCTTACTGGATTCAGGGACCTTTCTATTCCAGTATGACCTCACTTAACTAATTACAACTTCAATGACTCCATATTCAAATAAAGTAACATTCTAAAGTACTAGGAGTTAGGACTTCAATGTGTCTTCAACAGATCTTCATTATATCTTCAACATATAACAAGCATAGTTGTGACACAAGAGAAAACCAAACCTATTTTAGAAATAACCCAAAAGCCCATCAAATGATGAATGGATAACCAAAATGTAATATATCCATACAACCATATATTATTCAGCAATAAAAAGAAATGAAGTACTGATTAAAGCTAAAACATATTCGCCTGTAAAAAAAACATTATTCTAAATAAATGAAGCCAGTCACAAAAGACCACATATTGCATATATTTTATGATTCCTTTTGTACAAAATGTGCAGAATAGGGAACTCTATAGACCCAGAAAGTGGATTAGTGTTTGCCTAGGGCTGGGGCTGGAGGTTGGGGGAAAACCGGGAGTGACTGCTAATGAGTATGGCATTTCTTTTAAAAAATATATAAATGTTCTAAAATTGGTGTAATGATTGCCCAACTTTGTGTATATACTATAAACCACTGAATTGTACACTTTAATGAGGTAAATTTTACAGTACATGAATTATATCTCAATAGACTCTTATTAAAAATCCCGTAAATCACCAGGTTGTTATTAAAAATCCCATAAATCACCATGCTTCCTACCAAAAGATGATTGCTATTGGCCAAAAGAAATAACACAAAAATATGTTTTGTTTGTGGGCTTTGTAACCAGCTGAGTATACATTTTATAGCCCACAGAGGGACATTAAATAGTGTATTTATTAATGAGTTTCTCAGTTTTGACCAAATGAGAATGTTTATATGGGAAAATTAAACATGATTTAAAATGTTTATCTGATACCAAAAGAACAAAAACAATTTTAAAAACCTCATGAAAGCTAAGTTCTTGAAACCTAAGAGCATCACGAGTATGTATTAATCTAATTACACATCAAGGTAAATTCATTTTTACAGTACTCTTATCTTTCAAACTACAATAGCATTCAAGTAATTTTAAATGCTCTCTGATGACTTGGATTTTTTTTTTCTGAATGAGAGTATTTTAAAGTACATGGGAAAGTCTATAAAATACTATATATATATCAAATATTATTTCCTATTTGAATACTATATGACTATTTTAATAAAAAAAATGGTGCTCATCTGACATTTTCCCCCAAAAGTCACACAAGCCAATATGTATGACTCAAGTTCAACAACAGCTTCTCTATTTTAGATGGAGATACTATGAATAACAGGTTCTTTTTCACTCGTTTCTGATAAAAACTCGTTTCAGATTTTTACCTGAAAGAGAAACAGCTCCCTAAAATTTTATCTGTAAGAAATGCTCTAATTTTTAAAAAAAGTCTGCCTCAGCATCAACTGATATGGTTGTTCATAGCTTGCTTTATTGAAGAAGGTAAAAATGATAATAACTGATTTGTTTCTTTCTTATAATGAATTCTTTAAGAATAATTTTCTATTTTAACAGTTGCTTTTTTGGATTTCTGGTCCAAGTTGGCATAAATCAGCCTTGGAGAGTGCAACTCATCTTCTAGCAAGACAGTGCAATACATTTGATTATTAACATTTGTTCCTTTCTTCAACGAATGTTCACCATTCTGAAGTACGAACATGCATACACACACACACACACACACACACACACACACACACACACACACACATCTTCGTTATTGTCTTTCCTTGAAAGGATCATAGAAATAAAATCTAGCCCTTTTTCCTTCATGAAACTTCAAATATGCGAAGATGACATTATTGTTGCTAATTTTTCTTTTTTTTTTTGATTGAACTATAGTTGATTTACAGTGTTGTGTTAATTTCTGCTGTACAGCAAAGTGACTCTGTTATACATATATATACATTCTTTTTCATATTCTTTTCCATTATGGTTTATCACAGGATATTGAACATATTTCCCTGGGCTATACAGTAGGACCTTGTTGTTTATCCATTCTCTGTATAATGGTTTGCACCTGCTAATCCCTAACTCCCAATCCATCCACCTCCCAACCCCATCTCCACCTTGGCAACCACAAGTCTGCTCTATGTCTGTGAGTCTGTTTCTGTTCCATAGGTAGGTTCAGTTGTGTCATGTTACTAATTTTTCTATTTCAATTTTCATTCTCAGTTTTTAAAACCATAACCCACTTCACAATTGTCTTAGTTTAGGTTTCACCTAAAAGAAACCCTAGGCAAGGGATTGGGTGTCTGTAGTTTACTCAAGTGATGACTCCTGGAAACCCAAGTGAGGGAGTGGGGAACAGACACAGGACAGGAGATAAGCTAATGGTAAGTGTGTCAGTGAGGCAGATACCACTGTGGACAACCAACATTGACACCTGTCTCTGGGACCTTCTGAAATACAATGCTTAGCATACTTTAGATTTGTCGGACAGAGTGTAGGGAAACGGGGGCTTTGATACACTAACTTCCTGACCCATCTGCTGCATTACCCAAGGTGTTGACCATGTTCTACTGCAGGATTCACCTCACAGGAGCCAAGGCTGGAGGAAGCTCTGACCTTGAGATAAGCCCTGTAGTTGGAAAGGTGTCGTGTTTTCCAGAACATGTTGCAGCTAGTGGCTACAGGTGGGTGTGGACATCACTGGTATCTGCTTCCACATTGTTTTGAGTGTTCTCTCCACAGACATTATTTTATATCCTTCCTAAAGCACAGTTATCGCACATAACATCGCAGTCAGATGGCCTCGACCAGGGCTGAAGGAAGCAGAATTCCACTTTCTTTAATTGCAGCTTGATGTTCCTCACTGATTTTTAAAAAAATTTTATTTTATATTGGAGTATAGTTGATTAACAATGTTGTGTTAGGTTCAGATATACAGCAGCATGATTCAGTTATACATTTAAATGTATCTATTCTTTTTCAAGTTATTTTCCCATTTAGGTTATTACAGAGTATTGAGCAGAATTCCCTGTGCTATAGGTTGTTGGTTATCTATTTTATTTATTTATTTATTATTATTATTTTTAACATCTTTATTGGAGTATAATTGCTTTACGATGGTGTGTTAGTTTCTGCTTTATAACAAAGTGAATCAGCTATACATAACATATATCCCCATCTCCTCCCTCTTGCATCTCCCTCCCACCCTCCCTATCCCACCCCTGTAGGTGGTCTGGTTATCCAGTTTAAATATAGCGTGTGCACATGTCAATCCCAAACTCCCATCTCACTGACTTTTAATAAGGTTGTTTTGATGAAATTCTTGTTTTCTTTAATGTGCTTTACACGTGTTGATGATGTCCACTGGTACATTTCTGAGTTAAGCACAAACTCTAGATTCATCCCAATTACTTACACGCATATGTATATATCTACTGATTGTGCATGTGTGTAGACACACATAAACTCACCTGCAAGCAGACACATTCACAGCTGCTTTATATGCTGTGTGATGGTGTGTGTTTTTTTATAGTGGACATCAGGATGTCTCCATATAAAATGGTGTGTGTTATTTTCTCCCCACGCCATCTTCCTTTCAATACGTTGGGTTCAGTTGCACCCTAGACTGATGTCTTCAACTTTTATGCTGCCACATACACTTCCCACAGTGCCCTTCCTTGGTCTTCTTCCCCTTCTTCTCTGTTCACTATAGGTTAACTGACTAGATAAGGCCACGCATTGAACTGCAATAAGGAGTTCATGGCAGGTAACAGCTTAATGTGCTCCTCTCAGATAGTAACTGATCTTTTTAACAATAACTTTTAGGCACTTAATTTTAAAAAATTGTGGAAATTTTGCATACCACCACAGGTGTAGTTTAAAAAGACTTTGTTAATAGCTTTGCAATTTCTGTGTTTCTTAAATTATACTACTTCTGTGAATGCCCAGGAATAGAGTAGATTATTTCCAGAAAGATAACAAAATAATATTTTCAAGATTCTCCTGGAAAATGTTGAACTATTTTACCCATTCTTCGCAGGATGGTTGATGGTGGGCTGAACTCAGCAAGATAAATAGAAGTGAAGCCAGAGTAAATGAGACTGATAGGATCAAAATGGTAATGCAATGGTAATACAGTCTTCTTTTTTTATATTTACAATGAAAATTTATCTCTCAGATACTCATTTACCTTGGAAAACCTGATTATTGACACTAAAGCAATAAGAGAGAAATATAACTGAAAGATAATTTTAATATATATATATTTCTAAAAAGCTCTTTGTTATCAAGAGAAATACTAATGTGAAGTGTCACTTTTTTGAAAAGTGAACTTGAAGAATCAGATATCTTTAATATTTCTCTTATTCTAATTCTATATAACATGTGAAGAGATCACAGCCACAAGAAGTGCGTGGGGTTCTGTGCTCCTGGCAGGAACTGTGGGGCCATCAAAGAGGAAGAAACCAGGGCCTGAGATAGAAGAGGGTAGCTTCCCATTTCCCATTTTGGGTAGTCAGGGTCTCAGATCAAGCTTGTGTTGAGAATGGGAAAGGGGTGAGAATGAAATTTCATGTTATATTAAGCTTTCAAACTGAACTTTAATATGTAAAACTGGCCAGTAAATTACGGGATGCATGGGAAATTTTAAGTGATGAGAAAAAGAAATTCAACTAATGTATTTGAAGACTGTAGGAAAATTAAAAACATTTCATGTTATACCTCATTTATTGAGACAGGGCTACTAAATAAAATAGTACACTCATGCACAAACACATGCATTTACATGCATGGGTAAATACTCACATGTGCACACTTGAACACATATATAAACATTTGAAAATGGAATACTACACAGCAGCTAAAGAAATGAAGTACATCTTTAGATCAACATTGATTGAGCATGATGAGATATTGTTTATAAGAAGAAAGCTGTAGGGGCTTCCCTGGTGGCGCAGTGGTTGAGAGTCCGCCTGCCGATGCAGGGGACACGGGTTCGTGACCCGGTCCGGGAGGATCCCACATGCCGCGGAGCAGCTGGGCCCGTGAGCCATGGCCGCTGAGCCTGCGCGTCCGGAGCCTGTGCTCCGCAGCGGGAGAGGCCACAACAGTGAGAGGCCCGCGTACAGCAAAAAAAAAAAAAAAAAAGAAGAAGAAAGCTGTAGAATGAGGTAAATAGTGCATTACCACTTATGCAAAACACACATAAAATGATACTGCTGTGTGCATGTGTGTGTACATGCATGTATATTTTGGAAAAAGGCTGGATGCACAGACACCAACTTCATAATAATGATTTGCCTCTGGGAGGGAAGAAGTTGGAATTACGGTGGACAAAAGAGCTATGGGTTTATTTGCAATATATTAATTTTTAATATGACACTTTAATATGTTACTTATGTGATTTTAAAAGTACATGTGTATTTTCATATGAAATTCATATGAAAATATGTCAAAATATCAACAGTGGTTAAGTCCCTATGGCAGGAAGATGAATGATTGTACTCTCGCTTAGTTTATTATTTAAAATAAGAATCATCACAAAATGGTTGTTTGCCATTTTTTTTTAAAGAAAGAGATATTTAATACATCTAGCTCAAATGATAAGACACAATGATTTTTTTTAATCCCACAGGAAAATTTCACTGTGAAATGTGTTGCCGTTTGGCTTCAATGCAGCGTGGGATTATGGAATTGTACAACACGGGAAGTGATCCTCTTACACAAAGCTCTCTGTTCTTCCTCTGTAATATGTTCCCCAGGTACCCTCCCCATGATTTTTCCTCAAAGAAACCCTCCTCAGCTAGAATTTTTACCTCTCTATCCAAAAATACCATCCATACTACTCCTTACTAGGCTTATAACTAGCTGTATATTTTCTAATTTGCTTAACACTCTATGATCCTAGAAATAATATGTTATTTATTTTGTTCTCCAGTCTCTAAAAAGTAAGGCCATGAAGACAGAGACTTTGTATGTTTTCTTCATTGCTATATCCCTTTTGCCTAGAAAAGTGTATGGATCATATCGGTATGCAGTAAATATTTTAAAATAAATTGTGACTTTTTACTTCTGAAGACTAAAATACCTTAGTATGTCACAGTTGTATGCCACTGTCCACTTCTGTCTGTAGCAGAAATATCTCTCCAATTCCTAGGCCAAAAATCACCCACCAGTAAGCTTAGTATGAGAATTACTCCCCTAAAATTGCTCTGAATGTAGCCCTCTCTTCTTAAAATTATTTAGTGCTTTTTATCTGGAGTTCAGTCAAGCCTTTCAAATTTTGATATCTGGCATTTGAGCTGGCTTCCTATGAAACAGCAACAAATTTACAAGGGAACCCCATCTCTTTTTTTTTTTAATTTTATTGGAGTGTAGTTGATTTACAATGTTGTGTTATTTCAGGTGTACAGCAAAGTGATTCAGTTATACATATACATATATTCATTATTTTTCAGATTCTTTTATCATATAGGTGATCACAGAATACAGAGTAGAGCTCCCTGTGCTATACAGTAGGTCCTTGTTGGTTATCTACCTTAAATATAGTAGTGTGTGTATGTTAATCCCAAGCTCCTGATTTGTCCCTCCCCCCAGCATCTCCCCTTTGGTAACCGTAAGTTTGTTTTCAACATCTGTGAGTCTGTTTCTGTTTTGTAAGTAATGCCATTTGCAGCAACATGGATGGACACCCATTTCTTTTTTAAAAATCCTCAGGCAACAGCAGTGATTCAAAGGAAGAGTCCCCATCCACTGTGCTGAGACAGACACATCACTTTCCAGCCTGCTTGCAGAGTTCAGGGTAACACTGAGGCAGAGATGAAGGACAATGGCCACCCATGATAGGAGCATTTAACCTCATTCACCAGAGCAGGAAAAACATCACAGATGCTTTTATTTATTTGTTATTAAGCATCTGAGATTATCCACATGTGACCAGGGTACCATTTTTCTCAGTAAATCAATTTTCACCTATCATGAAAGCTATTTAAGTTTTCACTGTTACCAAAACTGGCTCCAGCATTAGGAAATCTCATTTAGTGAACTAACTCTAACTGTAGTCATAGGCAACAGAGTTAGATCCAGTTGCACAAGGAACAGAGATAGCTTAGCTGCCAATTCTTCAGAAACTTTCTTCAAAATGTTACAGGAAATATATGTGACTCAGAAACATGGAATATAATTGACAGAGCACAGCAGTAATGCTGTTCCTCTACCACAATTCCTAAGCCCGAGATGCCATTTTCCAAGTAAACAGCTTTATCAAAGATGTTCCAATCATAAACTTTCTCATGGTGGCCACAAGATAAAATGACTTTTATTTTTGACAGACACAAGATTTGTTAAGTTCTGATGTTATCCAATTGGGCTTTGTCACAAACAAAAAAATAATCAAGCAAACAGCACCTCTTTCCCTCAACAATAACCAAACAAAAACAGGTCACATTTATTTTTTTCCAGGTTGGACACATAAAATTATCCTGGTTCAACTTTGCTTTTTGTTCCAGTTTGTATTACAAGATGTGTTGCTTCCCATTTTCCAATGAAATAGTAACAAAGTCTTAGGAGTATTTTTTTTTTCTTTTTTTACATTTTATGACTTAAAGCAGGCCCAGCATAAACAGGCATACGTATACAACTGGGGAAAAGGGAAAGGTTCAAACTTTAAATACTCCTCTGCAGTCTCCTTGAGGTTTCTGCCCTCTTTTACCTCCAAGGGAAGATCCAAGTGTTCCAGGCAGCACTCGGCTTTTATGTGCAGGATGGGGAGAAGGCAGAGAAATAGATGAAGGTTTGCTAAGAGCAAGAATGAATCAGTCCATTAATTTGCTTTTCAAAGTAACCAAAGGTCATCTTGCAGATTAATGGTCTGAGATTGGAAATGGGTCGGGTTACAAATTGAGAGTGAGGAGCTGAGAGAGAACAGGTGCAGAATCACACAAAGGTTAGTCGTGTTGAGAATAAAGTTATTACTGGAAGAAGTTGAGATGGCAACTTGGGTTATCAACTGGATCATTGTGGTATGGGATATTATATATATGTGTGTGTGTGTGTGTGTGTGTGTGTGTGTGTTATTATGCAACACAATTATGTTTGTGTTACAGCCTAAGGGCAGTCTATTTTCTGTACATATTACCGATAATTCTAGATGTCATGGCATACCTCCTGACAATGCATAGATCGTCAACAGCCATCCTACTAGCAGTACATTGGAGTAAAACAATAGTTCAGATACATAATATAATACTTTTTTTCTACACAAAGATGATTTTCAAGGAGCGGCTAGAATTTGATGAAACAAAATTGCATGATGAGATAGATCCCCTGAAACCATCTAGACTTGAATGTTAAAGCCACTTCTAAAATATAATCTTCTTTGCTTTTACTTGTCACATGACTAGCTAAGAGGAATTTGGTCTGAATAATTTCATTAATTTTTCACATGGCTACAGTTTGACTAACTAAGTCACTCTTGCCCATACCTTGTCAAACTTTTCTAATGCTGTCATAGTTAGTTTTATGCTCAGATTTTCAATATCTCATAAAGAATGTGATTGAAATCTTTTGGCAATTGAATGCTGAAGAAGAAAGCCATCTTTAAAATAAATTATTTTAGAACAAGTTACCTGATTGTCTAATGATTGCCTTTAAACCTTTAAACAGCTTTCTTATATGCAGAGTAACTTATCAAATTTAGATTTTAAATTTTATTTAGATTAAGTACCTGTAGAACACTAACAAATTTTATGAAACTTTTCATAACACAAATTTTAGCTGTTGAATAAATGTTATTTCATACTAGTACTTAAAATGTATTTATTCATTCTGCTTGTATTAGTTTTCTATTGCTACTGTAACAAATTACCACAAATGTGGTGGCTTAAATCAGCACAAATTTATTACCTTGCAGCTCTTTATATCAAAAATCCAATATGGGTCTTTCCGGGCTAAAATCAAAGTGTCAGCAGGGCTGCATTCCCTTTTGGAGTCTCAAGGGAACAATCCCTTTCCTTGCCTTATTCATCTTCTAGAGGTCACCTGCATCCCTTGTCTCCTGGTCCCCTTCCTTTATCTTCAAAGCCAGCTGCAGGGGGTCTAGTCCTCTAATTCCATTACTCCTACCTCTTCTTCAGCCTCCCTCATCCATATCAAAGACTCTCGTGATTACATTGAGCCCACCCAGAAAATCCAGGATCATCCCTCTGTTTTAAGGTCAGTGAATTAGCAACCTTAATTCCATCTGCTACCTTAATTCCCTCTTTCTGTGTAACTTAACTTCGTCATAAATTCTGGGAATTAGGGTGTAGATGTCTTCAGGGACCATTATTCTAATTACCACACCACTAGCCTTTAAATTTTCTTGTAATATCTAAAATTTGCACCACATTTTTTTCTGCCCAAGAAAATGCCCCCGTGTCCATTTAAAATGGATAACCAACAAGGCATAGCACAGGGAACTCTGCTCAACATTATGAAACAACCTAAATGGGAAAACAATTTGAAAAAGAATAGATACATGTATATGTATAACTGAATCACTTTGCTCTACACCTGAAACTATCACAACATTGTTAATCAACTATACTCCAATATAAATTAAAAAGCTAAAAAAAAAATGCTCCTGCAAACAATTGTATTATGTGCTTTTACCAGATTATTACATATTTGATAGTATTTCTGAATTACTGTGACATGTCATTTATTAATTTAGAGGCCCTAATTCTTTTGTCAATATTATGAAACACATTATTTATAAGCTATATCTCATTTTATAATTCAATTTGTTCAATTATGTTGCATAAGATTGTAATTTACATTCAGAACAGATAAGTAAGCAACACAAAGGCATTTAGGTAGGAATTAAAATTTTCATCATAATTAAAGTTAAATAGAGAATTTAAAACGCTGGTTTATGTAATTGTTTCTCAAATTTTATGACTTTATAATAATTCCACTTATATTATTGTACTGCTCCATGAGATAAGACAGAAATTTGAATGTGTATAAATGACTTGATTGAAGAGCTAAAAGAAGGATCTATGAGACTGGAATGCCAATCAGAAGGGGTCTAGTGAAACACAGAGTGGAACACAACTAAGGAATGCACTCATAGTATAATTTCCTGTGGTTTCACTGGCTAGAAAGAACTAATTAGCTCTGAGTTAGAGAATGCATAGCTATGCATAAAAGAATTTAGCAGTGCATTTAGTTATCAGAAATTATGAAAAAAGAAATGTATCTTTCAAAAGAGAAAGCTATGCTAAATGGAAAAAAAAAGAAAAAAAGGAATGAAAAGAAAAGAAAGGGAAAGAAAAATAAAAGAAAAAAGGAAAGGAAAGGGAGAAAAAGGGGCCATAAAGGAAGAAAGAAATTGTATGTACTATATGTGCCAAATACTAAAAGTAGCTATAAGTTGAGAATATTGCAAAATCTGATTAAATAGAATGCATTTTTTTAATCACAGAACTGGTAAATTAGGCATGGTGTGTGTCTTATTTCAAAGCACTAAGTTTGTTATTACAGTGATATACGCCTGCTGCTTTTCTTATCAAACCAGAAAATCTATCATGCAGAGTCCATTTTTCAATCAAATCTAAATCTTTTCTCTTACATCACCAGCCATATCCATGTTGATGCAATTCCTCTAGGCAAAGCTACCCGACTAGAAATACAGAACCCAAAGCAGAAAGAAATAGCCTTGTAACAAATATGTATTCCAGGGCACTAAAGATGCTTATCTAGAGTTAAGTACAAAAGAAGTATATTTATATAGTCTGAAAACTCCAAAACACAGATGCTTCTAGGAACAATTCTTGAATAAAAATTAAATTAGGCAGTTTAAGCTTAATATTTCATTTCAAATCCTTTCCCAAGCCTTACAAGGCCTCACATTATGCTTATAGATCAATACAGCGTTGACTTTTATTCACAGCTTTACGTACTCATGTTTTGAAGAGCTGTCATTTGGTAATTCTGAAGTTACGTATTTTAATTTTCATTGATCTAAATTTTACTTAACCTCATTCAAAAAAATCAATGATAAGCCACGAATTTATCTTCAGAGTAAATAAACTCAGAACCCAAAGTCTTTTGCTGTTAATGTTGTCATCTCAGCAAAGTTAATGAAGGAACAATTCACGTGGAACTTCAGTCAGTGAGCCAAAAGCATATCTGAAATATTTTTCCTCCTATGTGTAAAGATAACATCTTAAATTTTCATGGAAATAATCATTTTCTTTCTAGGAGTATCCCTTTTCCCAATGTAAATAAAGCTACAGACCTGAGAAAGACAGGAAGAATTTTGGGTGAACGTTAAAACGCTGGTGTATTAAAAATAGTGCAAGTATCTTAGGAAATAATTGTAACAGAAAGATTGAAATTTTGGCAACAGTAAACAAGCTTATTTCTTATATTTATGCCAGAGAGTTGATATAAATATCTTTAAGGTTTGGGTGTTGTTATTGTTTATTGGCTTTAGAAACATAAAGAAGAACACAAAGAAATGTAGAGGAAATAATAATTCCCTGCTCTGGCCACTTATCTTACTTTTTTCCTCCAAATAATGGATGAAAATATACATGACTATCTACCCACATGTCTGATTAGAGAAAGAAGATGTGGAGTGCTTAGTACTCAGTGGCTGAAAAACTTGACTGTATAATCTGGGAACATCCAGAAATGTATCTGGGAACCACTGAAAATTTTACAATTTTTAACACTTTCTTTAAACGTCAGAAAATAGTACATATTCATCATATAGATTTAAACAGAAAAATGTCAAAATTGATCAGCTACAATAACCTCACAATGGTGGCATGTTCCCTCTTCTTCTATTTTCTACATAACATATTTTTATTAAATTTACTGGTACATAATTCACAAAGAATAAAATCAAAAGATTTTTACTATACAGTAATTAATGTATTCTGGCAAATATATGTGTATACCCATATAACTATCACCCCAATCAAGATGTGGAACGTTTTCATCACCCCAAAAATTCCCCATGCCTCTTTCCAGGCTATATCTTGTACCCTCAATCCCAGCAGCCACTGATCTGATTTTTACTATCACAGCTTAGTTCTGACTATTCTAAAACTTCAGATAAATGAAATTATACAGTACATATTCTTTTGTGTATGGATTCTTTCACTCAAAAACATAATTCTGAGTGAAAATTGTGAATTTTGAACAAAATTATGAATTATGAACAAGGTTCATTCATCTTGTTGCTTGCATCAGTACTTTGTTAATTCTTATTGTCAAGTCATGTGTCACTGTACTACAATGTGTTTACCCATTCTTCTAATGATAGATATTTGAGTCCTTTCCATTTTTAAAAATTGTTATAATTAAAGCTACTGTGAACATTTTTGTGCAACTCTTTGAGTAGGCATATTTTTATTTCTCTTGGGTTAAAAACTAGGAATAACATTGCTGGGTTGTTTGGTAAGTTTATGATTAACTTTATAAAACATTGCCAAACTGTTGTCTAAAATGACTGCACCATTTTAGATTCTTAACAGCAATTTACAGGAGTTCCAATGGCTCCCAATCTTAACCAACATTTGGTATTGTCAGTCTTTATTTTAGCCACTCTGTTGGATGTAGAATGGTATTTTATTGTGATTTTAACTTGTATTTCCCTCATGACAAATGATGTTCAACATTCTTTCATGTGATTTTTGGTCATTTTTGGTCATATCTTTAACTGTCTGATCAAATCTTTTCCCCTTCTTCATTTGGTTTTTTAAACTGGGTTTTTATTATTGAGTTCTTTATAGAATATATTCTGTATAAATTTCCTTAATAGATATATGTTTTGCAAATATTGATATTTTCTACAAGCATGTGCCTTACTTCTTATTTCTTTGTCTTTGAAAAAGCAAGTTTTTAAATTTTGACAGTCATATTTATAACTTTTTTAAATTATTGGTGCTTTTGGGTTCTAAGAAATCCTTGCCTACATCTAGATTTCACAGCTATTCTCTCATAATTTCCTCTAGAAATTTTGTCTTTTACATTTATGCCTATAATGTATACTTTTCTGCTTAATTTTTGTGTATGTCTGAGTTAGAAACCAACTTCATTTTTTCTCCAAGTGGTTAACCAGTTATATCAGCTTTAGTTTTTAAAAAGACTATATTTTCCTTTTCAAATGACCTTAGTGCCTTTAAAGTCAATTGACCATATACATGTGAGTCTATCTGGACACTCCTCTTCTATTTCTTTATCCTTAAGTCAGTATTACATTGTCTTGAATATTATAGCCCGAGAGGATGTCACAAAATCAGGTAGTTTGTTATTTTCCAAAATTGTTTTAGTATTTTAGGGCTTTTGAATTTCCACAAACATTTTATAATCAGCTTGTTAATTTGTACGAAGTAGTCAACTGGGATTTAGATAGAGATTGCATTGATTTAGTAGATAAGTTTTTTTTGAGAATTCATTTCCTAACAATTTCAAGTTATCCAACCTATGATCATGATATGCTTGCTTTGTTATTTATTTGTTTATTTTTTTAATGTCTTCTTTAATGTCTCTCTGCAATATATTCCAGTTATTATTGTCTAAGTTTTTCCCATTCTTCATTTTATTTCTTAGAACTATTTTCTTAGTTTGATTGATTTGGTTTGTAAGGATATTGGATTTTTTTTCATTTTCCTACTTCAGTTATTTATTCTTAGTATTCAGAAATACAACTGGACTTTGTACATTGACAGTGTAATCTGAAATTTTGTTAAATGAATATCTTGCCTTTAAAATTTTGTAAATTTCTTAGGCTTTTTCTATGTAATCTATCATATCACCTGTGAGTAATGAAAATTTTACTAATTTTTAATTCTTTATTGTTTCTGAAATTTTTATTTTCTTGCCTGTGGATAGGTTAAGAGCCCAGAACAATGTGATTGAAGTAGTATACGGTTGGCACTTAAAAATATTTTTTCCCTTGGAGTTTTAATCTCTAAAAATATTGCAAAAGCTTGAAGCATACTCTGATTCTTAATCTGAGCTGAATAACAGATATATTAAATGAGATAAAGCTACTTAATACAGCAAATGAAGTGCTTCTCAGGTCTTGAAAGGCAGTTAGAATTTATACATACATGTAGATCTGTTCTTGGTCCTTACCCTGCTTATCCATCCACAAGATACATAAAAGACATTCACTCTACCATCTTACCTTAGAACTGCCCACAAAATTTTTTGGGGGGAGATATATAATTTTATTTTAAGTTTATATTTCCTACAGGATGGTATGATAGGTCTTTTCCTACCCAGAGGCAAAATATGTTTTCTAAGAACTTGCTCACTGCCCATTGCATTAAATTTAAATTTAAATGCTCCCTAGGTATATAGACAGTAAAAGTAAGCAAAAAAACTTACAACACATTCATTTTTTTAATATATCAAAAATGTTTCCAAGGCAACATTATTAAAATGATTATACCACAGTTCCTAATATAACACCAAGCTCTAATAGGAAAGTACAGAGAGGGCAGAAATGTTTCATCCACTCAGTGGTTTAGGTGCTTTTCTTTTTCTCATGCAGTAAATTCACGGCAGCTTTCTTGGCTTCTTTAGAGATGGCATCTGCCGTCTCTTTGGCTTTGTCCTTCAAGTCATTCACTGCCTTGTCTACCTGGGACTTGTGCTTCAGGAAGAAAAGACAGATGATGCGCTTATAGAGCAAGTCCACTATATTGGCAGGGCTGGGAGCCATGCACCACAACAGGAAGCTGCACTTCAACAAGTAGTAGAAGGGGAACCATAACAGGAAGAGGTCAGAGAAGAATTCGGCAATGCTGAACACACCAAACACTGCCCAGTAGGTCAGCCACTGGGTATCATCTTCTATGTTGGGGCTCTCTATGGCTTTAATTGAGACATAGGCTGGGTAACCAAATCTTATCAGGTTGCAGAGGAGAGAGGCTCCATAACCAAACACTAGGTACAAAGCCACCAGCCCAATGACACTGAGTGCCATGTAGCTCCAGTTCATGCTGGTGTTGGCCTCGAGCTTGGCCAAGAGGTCAGTCACTGCCATTCTTCTGATGAAGGAATTGGTAGAACCCCTACCTCATGGCTGCAGACATGGCTGTCACACTGCCACTGGGGGCTGCTCCTAGTGCCAGGTGGAGGGTGGGGCGGGAGGCAGACAATTCAATGAGTCCCTCCACAACCTCCCCACAGCCCCCTCCTTGCCCTGCCTACCCACGCTGCCCCCTTTCCCTCCTGCACCCTGTGCTCTGCGGCCAGTGCCACGCTCAGGGCAGCAGCCCCAGGAGCAGCTGCTCCTGGCCAGGCAGCTGCTCCCCTCCCCAACCCTACCCCTACCCACACCCCACTACCCTCCAGCCTATGGGATGCAGCAAAAGCAGCTCTAAGAATGAAGTTCATAGCAATAAATGCCTACCTCAAGAAACAAAAAGAGTCTCAAATAAATGACCTAACTTCACACCTTAAGGAACTAGGAAGAGAGCAAAGCCAAAAATTAGTAGAAGGAAGGAAATAACTAATATTACAGAAGAAATTAATGAAATAGATACTAAAAAGACAATAGAAAAGATAAAAATAAACTAAGAGCTGATTCTCTGAAAAGATTTTTAAAATTGAGAAAATTTTAGCTAGACTCACCAAGAAAAAAAGATAAAATCAAATAAATTAGAAATGAAAGAGGAGATATTAAAACTAATATCACAGAAACACAAAGAATCATAAGATATTACTGCCAACAATTATGTGCCAACAAGTTGGACAATCTAGAAGAAATGGATAAATTCCCAGACATACAACCTTACAAGACTGAATCATGATGAAATAGAAAATCTGAATAGACATTACTAGAATCAGTAATCAAAACCTCTCAACACAGCAAATTCTAGGACCAGACTTCATTGGTAAATTCTACCAAACATTGAAAGAAAAATTAGTACCTATCCTTCTCAAAATCCTCCAAAAATTTGAAGAGGAGGGAACCCTTCCAAACTCATTTCACAAAGCCAAGATTACCCTAATACAAAATCCAGACAAAGACACTACAAAGGAAGAAAATTACAAGCCAATACCCAGGATGAACATAAATACAAAAGTCCTCAAAAAAATATAAGCAAACCAAATTCAACAATACATTAAGATGATCTTACACCGTGATCAAGTGGAATTTTATTCCAAGGATGCAAGGATGGTTCAACACCCACAAATCAGTCAATGTGACATACCATATTAACAAAATCGAGGATAAAAAGTATATAATCATCTCAATAGATGTAGAAAAATCATTTGACAAAATTGGACATCCATTTATGATAAAACTTCTCAACAAAGCCAAAAAAAAAATAAAAGAAATATATCTCAACATAATAAAGCCCATATATGACAACCCCAAAGCTAACATCATACTCAATGGTGAAAAGCTGAAAGCTTTTTCTCTAAGATCAGGAGCAAGACAGGGATATCCACTCTTGTCACTTTTATTCAACATATTATTGGAAGTTCTAGCCAGAGCAATTAGGCAAGAAGAATAAATAAAAGACATCTAAATTGGAAAGGAAGAAGTAAAACTGTCATTTTTGCAGATGACATGATATTATATATAGAAAATCCTAAAGGCTCCAGCAAAAAATTATTAGAATTACTAAACAAATTCAGTAAATTTTCAGGATACAAAATCAATACACAAAAATATATTGTGTTTCTATACACTAATAGTAAGCTATCAGAAAGAGAAATTAAGAAAACTATCCCATTTGCCATCATACTGAATAGAATAAATTACCTAGGAATAAATCTAACTAAGGAGGTAAAAGACCTGTACTCGGAAAACTATAAGACACCAATGAAAGAAATTGAAGATGACACAGAAAGATGGAAAAATATACTGTGCTCATGCATTGGAATAATTAATATTGTTAAAATAACCACACTACCCAAGGTAATCTACAGATTCAATGAAATCCGTATCAAAATACCAATGGCATTTTTCACAGAACTAGAACAAATAATTCTAAAATTTGTATGGAAACACAAAAGACCCCAAATAGCCAAAACAATCTTGAGAAAGAAGAACACAGTTGGCGGTAACACATGCCCTGATTTCAAACTATACTACAAAGCTACAGTAATCAAAACATGATACTGGCACAAAAACAGACATATAGATCAGTGGAAGAGAATAGAGAGTCCAGAAATGAACCCACATTTATATGGACAATTAATCTATGACAAAGATGTCAGAATATACAATAAGGAAAAGAGAGTCTCTTCAATAAATGGTGTTGGGAAAACTGGACAGCTACATGTAAAAGAATCAAACTGGGCTACTTTCTCACACTACGCACAAAAATAAATTCAAAATGGATTAAAGGCTTAAATGTAAGATCTGAAACCATAAAAATTCTAGAAGAAAACTGAAGAGTAACTGAATATGTAATTGTGTCATACATTTTGCCAAATCAGGTGTTGTATTACAAAGAAGTGCCAAAGGTTTAATAAAATTATATGTGACAGAGCAAATTTATTATTTTTCTGCTAATGGGGAATTAGTATCCTTATTGAAAAAGTCCTTTACTTAAAAAAAAAAAAATCTGTGGAGCAAAACTCCAGATTATGGGATAATTTTATAAATACTCAATCCAATCCCAAACCCTGGGGGTGGTGGATGGTGAGACAAAAGACCTCATTTACATAAAGTCTAGAAATGCAATGACCTCAAGCCTCCCCACTGCACTGAGAGTATCAAATGGAATATATCTTACTTGACCTTGTTATAGCTTCCACCCAGCAGGACTCAGGACAGAGGGGGAGAAAAAAGTTTCCTCCATGAATATAAGGAGGAAAGAGGGAAGAAGGGAGAAAGGAAAAAGAGGGGAAGGGAAAAAATTTAGTTGTTATGGACTTTAAGAGAAAAAAAGACCAACTCATTTTAAATCAATGATTGTGAATTCACCATTTGACAAATATTTCCTTAGTGCTGGAAACAACTCTTCTGCCCATGAAATTCACATTAAGGAGAAAGAAACACATAAAATCAATGCTACTCTCAAGTAATATGAATTCCTGTTTTAGTAGTAATAAAGGACTTGGGGTGCAAAAAAAAAGCAAAAGACTTCTTGCTATTTTACTTTTCTGCAAGTTATTTGCAAATAGGAAAAAATTGTAAAGTTTAGGAACACATTATAAATTTAAACCATAAAAATAGAAAAAATCTATGTCGAAGGACAGGTACCAGTGAGTGGAATCTGTAATAACTATAGAATAAAGCACAGTCTGGTTTTAATTAAGTTTAAATTAGCTTTACATGAAAATAAATTGGCTTTGAATCTACGAGATTAAAATAATAATATTAACATCTAAAAGAAATGCTGCTTTTTATATCTTCTCAGTCAAACCCAAAGGCCTAGATGAAATAAAAACAGAAATTGTAAATTACCAATTACTTTAATTGTCGGGTTATTTATGTTCATTTGATTCTTTGAAACATGCTTAATAGGCAATTTTAAAATATTAGAAGGGCTTCCCTGGTGACACAGTGGTTGAGAGTCTGCCTGCTGATGCAGGGGACACAGGTTCATGCCCTGGTCCGGGAAGATCCCACATGTCGCGGAGCGGCTGGGCCCGTGAGCCATGGCCGCTGAGCCTGCACGTCCGGAGCCTGTGCTCCGCAATGGGAGAGGCCACAACAGTGAGAGGCCCACGTACCGCAAAAAAATAAATAAATAAAAATAAAAATTAGAAGCTATCAGTTAGGTATATGTAATGAAAATGGATATTAAAATCAAGAGAGTCATTTGAAAGATATGTTGTTTTCTATCCTGAAAAGCTCAGTTCTGCTAAATCAATAGGAAAGTTCATTTGTTATTATTAATGGAATACATTTAATAATTTATTATTAACAATAAATTATTGTTTATTATAAAAAATCTACTCCCTGTGTGTTTTCTTTATTCTAACAAAATTAGAACAAGTTTCAACTAAAGTAAACATCCCTCCATTACCTGTTTTTCTTTCATCATTGTTCATGTTTTTCACAAGCAAAAATAGAATTTATTATTGACACCTTCAAATGCCCCCCAACACACATTTGTAAATAATTATAAACAATATCATTCTTGTTGACATATATTCCTAGGAATGATGATGGGGCATGTCTCTTTCTTTCTTTCTGAATGCATTTAAAATTCATGACAGATGTTAAACATTCGAGATGTCTCCACGGAACCTCTCCCTAATGTCTCCCTCTCTTCTTCTCCCACCACTCACATTTCTAAAAATTGTACACAGATGCTAATATCCTCACAGAGATGGGCAAGCTTAGCACTTGAAAAGCCATTAGACCTATAGCTCACATTTCATATATGAAGAAGGGAAAGCCCACCCAGTATGAATGATGTGCTCATGATGCAGACGCTCAGATCTTGGTTCCTCTGACTCTCAAGGAGTTATACCAGTGGCCTTTCCCAGTGGAGCATGTGAGCACTGGATCCAGGGCCTCATAACTACATGGCTGGAGCAGAGTAATAATTATCCTTGACCCTCAGTTTCTTCCTCAGCAAAGTTGTGAGGATTGAATAAATGAGTGTGTATAAAATTATACCTTGGTACCTGGCACCAAAAGGAAAACAAATGTTAGTTGAGATAACATAGTCTTTTTAATTTCAAAGAAAGTTTCCATTCCTACTTTAACTGTTATTGTGAAGATTAAATAAATTATGTAATGAGTGATATAACTCTTACACATGTATAAGCATTGAACTCTGGCAGTATCCATGCAAGTAGATCCAATTAGCATCAAGTTTTGAATTTATTTTAGTCAGAGTTCGTCCTAGACATCTATTTTTCAAGGCCAAAATTGCCTAAATAAATGAATTATAATTGTCAAATGCCTTTCTCTGTCCCTCCTCAGTTCCTTAGAATCTATGTTCTCATCAACTGTTCCTCTCCTCCACCCCTGAATCCTATCTCTTAATATATCTTGTTGTCTACCTCGTTTTTGCTGGTCCAATTCCTTTCTTACCTCCATCCTTCTTCAGTGATACTACTTGCTGCTTTCTCTAACAATCCCGTATGGACAATGTGAGTTCAATTCTCCTAGAAATTGTAAGTCAAGTTACCCAGAGAGCCAGATAAGAAAAAGAGTATACTGTGAAAGAATGAGATTAGTAATGACGTTAGCTGCAGCAGCTTAAAGAATAATACTTCCCATTTCATGAATGTCAGCTATATACCAGGTAGTGTTCTTAGAAAGTGTCACACATGAGTTAATTTAAACTCTTGAGAAACTCGAAGGGTTAATATTATTATCCCCATTTTTAAAGTTAGAAATTTGAAAAATGTAAGCAGTTTATAAAACCTGCATGAACAGCTGGACAGTGGCACCCCATGTTCGTGACCTCTAAATGTACCATTGAGATGATGCACATCGAGGTTTGAATTCAATCAACTTAACTAAGGATGATCCTAGAAAAATAAACTTCTGAACAAAAAAGTTGAAACCTAATTAACTACTTTGTAATATATTTGAAGTAAACATTTATTAGTAGAGGGAGGGTGATGAAAATTCTCAAAAACCAAACTTTGGCATTTTTTGTCCAGGACTTTTTAGAGGGTAGAGAGAAAAAGAGAGGCAAAAGCATTTTTTTAGAAGATGTATTCTAATGTATGTCATGAATTATCCATAACATTTCAACATGACTCTGTGAACCATTCCACAGAAATGATTCAACTCTTTCTTTGGCAGAACAAATACCTGTCTAATTAAAAACATGTCCAGTAGTTCACTTGGAAACACAACAAAGGATATTCCTGACAATGAACTGACAAGATCTGCTCTATAAAATACAGGTTTCCCCACATAAATAAATAACTAAGATTTTTGTTTTATATATCAAAACCATTATTGTTGATCATCTCAGACAACTAAATCCTTGAGACTCATTGGGTGGATCAAAAATGCTTTGACTTTAGAAGTAGGTATAACACTGGTAAAGATAGGAGGGAGGTGGCAAAGGTTGGGTGATCTCTTTCCCCAGATCCCTCCTAATAAGACTGCTGCAAACAGACTAACCACGTTGATCAAGGAAGGCTGGACCTCTCCATGTACTCCCTTTCCTGACCCATATCCTACATCCATTCCCTCTCAAATGGTCATTAAACTCATGAAATAATGTTTAAATTCATTAAACACCAAGAAAATGCAAATGAAGCCAGAAGGAGATGTCATATCATTACTCAATCACAGAAAGGACTAAATTTCCAAAATGAACAATAAACAAAAAAGAAACAAAGACAAAAACAAAAAAGGCAGGAAAACAATAACAATTAGTAAGGCTGTGGAGTCACATGCATGTTCACACACTGTTCATAAATTATACAACGACTTTGAAAACCATTTGATATTATCTACTAAAGTTGGAAATACCTGTACCCCATGTGCCAACAATTTCTCTCTTATGTATAGACTAAACAAAAATAGATGCAAATGTGCACCAAGGAGCACATTCAAGAATGTTCAAAATAGAATTATACATAATAGTCAAAATCTGAGAACAATGCAAATGTACATCACCAGAAGAAGTGAATATAGTTATATGATCATAGAATAGGATACTGTGCAGCAATAAATTTGAAAAATTATAGCTGTCTGCAACAACATGGAAAAATCTCTCAATATGATACAAGCAAAAGAGGACAGACTCAAGAGTACATTATGAATGATTTTATTTGTATAAAGTACAAAAGGTGACAAAATTATTGTGTTAGGATTCAGAATGCTGGATATCTTGGTGAGAACAGGAGCATGGTTATTCATAGGGGGCGTGGAGGAAGCTTCCTCGGTGCTGGTCGTCTTCCCTCTCCTGATCTGAGATGTGAGTCTCCAACAGAGTGTACTCTGTGATGAAGCATTGAGCTATTTATTTTTGAGCTATTTATTATTTTGAGCTATTTTTTATTTTCTCTCAGTGTGTTTTTCATAAGAAAAAGAGGGTTTTTTTTTAAAAGAAATTCAGCAAATAACTGGATATGTTATAGATATTGGGGTATACATACCTACAGGACCAGCTGGAAAAAATTATTAAATGTTAGCTGAATCCAGACATCTACTCCAAGATTAAATTTTCACTGACAATGTCATTATACAGCTTTAAAAAGTGCTATTTCCTTGGAAGGAAACCCTAAGGATAGAAAACTTTGTTAACCAACTCAAAAATATTCTCAAAAGTGGTACAAGACACAATGCTGAAGGTGTCTGCCAACAGTATAACTGTTTTTTGAAATACCAAAGTGGGAAAATGTATTATTTGTAATATTAAGGAAAAAATAGACAATTCACACCTACACCTATGGAAAATGCTTGAGGGTCAATATTGACCTTAGAAAATGCATGGAACTTGATTCAAACTATTTTCCCAACAAGAAGAAAAAATATTTATTTTTGAATCAAGGCACTGCTTTAAATCTCACCTAAGAAATCCTCTGAAGACCCAGCTGGCTCAATGCTATAAAAAAAATCACATAAATTTTATACATATGCACACACACACATATTTCAAACATGTCAATCAGTTATCTATAGAAAGCTATTTATTGAATTTCAGTGAATAAATTCATCTCCCAGTCCAACCCCCTTTCTTTTTTTGAATCAGAGAATGTAGTCACTAAATTTAAGCCAAAATGTTATTTGTCTTACATATTCTCTAGATGGAAATAAGCTATGTATACATGACCTTGTCTTGTCCCCCGGTTCTGATAATACCAGAACCAGATTGTTGTGATTGTTAATTTTGTCTCAAATTGACTGAGCCACAGCTGTCCAGATATTTAGTTAAACATTATTCTGGGTATGTCTGTGAGGGTGTTTCTGGGTGAGATTAACATCTGCATCAGTAAACTAAGTAAATCAGATCGCCCTCCCCAAAGTGAGTGGGTCTCATCCAACCCACTGAAGGCCTAAGTTGAATAAAAATCTAAATAAGAAAAATTTCACTCTCTCTGCCTCTCTTGGAGCTGGGACATTGTTCTCCTCTTGACTTCAGACTCAGATTCAAACTGGAATTTGTAACACCAAATCTCCTGGGTCTCCAGCTTACTGATTGCCGATCATGGGACTTTCCAGGCTCCATAATATGTGAGCCTATGCCTTATAATATCCTATTGGTTTTGTTTCTCTGGAAAACCCAGACTAATACACACATGTAGAGATTTTTCTTATTGCCGTGTTTTGTTCTGGATGTAGCTCCAAGTCTTCCTAACTCCATTCTCATTGAGATCTACTTGCTCTGTGGTTTTTGCTAGAAATCCAGGCCACCTTTTCATTTACACATTCATACATTCATGCACTCACTCTCTCACTGAGCATGCATTAGGTATTTGATCTTATGCTCCATGTTTTGGTTGGTGTTGGAGAGCAGATATAAAAGGCATCAACCCTGCCCTTCAGGAACTCACATATAGAGGGGAAGCAGAGAGGAAAAGTGCAATCCAGCCATGCTCCAAAGCTGTGAGGACACAGAGAAAGGGCAGAAAGTGAACACAAGGTGCTGGTGCAGGGAGGGGAGGGCCCTGGAAGTTCTTGACCTGCCTCTCCCTTGTACTTATCACTTTGCCCGTTTCCTTCTTATTCCACTCCCAATTCTCCAACTCAATCTTTATTATCACAATATCCAAGTCTGGCCACCAAATATCAGAAATGCCCTAGTGAGCCATGGCCGCTGGGCCTGCACGTCCGGAGACTGTGCTCCGCAACGGGAGAGGCCACAACAGTGAGAGGTCCGCATACCGCAAAAAAAAAAAAAAAAAGATAATGTCACTAAAATAGTTCTTCTGGGGCTCCAATAAGAACAAATTAGGGTATAAATTACTTCAATTGACTTTGTGCCAAACATCTAATTAAATAGAGAAATTGTCACACAAGTTTCTCTGTCCACGTCTTGTTAACATAAAATGAATACTTCCCCAAGAGTATTTCTTTTTCCTTTTAGTCAAGCAGATGCCACAGAAACACTCATGAAGAACCCTCTCTAATCCCAGCATGGTGCTAATAATGGTTCAAGTAAAACCCAGAGTAGCGGTTTGATTTGTTCTCTCTCTCACTCTTATTTATTACCTCTGAAGTGTGTTTCTTCTCAAACCTGTTAAAAAAAAAATCTGAGAATAGTACTCTAGAGGAGAAAATATGAGTCTCCTCACAGAAGTGGAAATTACAGTTGTTTTCTATATTAATCTTAGGAACAACCTGTCAATTACTATAACATGTTAGTAAACCATGAGAACATTTCAACAGAGCAAAGTAACAGGTTAGATTATTGCTATCCATGGCAAGAGGGGATATACATAAGATTTCAGATGCTGCTTCCACCAGCCTTCTGGGCTGTGAAGAGCAAAGTATACAGAATTTCCTTGGGTGCAGGCAAAAAACCTATGTAATGGTTCCCAGTGAGCACTTTCATTCCTTTGGGCCCTTACAACAACAAGTGCAGCTGCTTTCCACCCAGGGGAAGTTATGGGCTAATAACAGGCAATTTTCCTCAAGGTCATCACAAGTCCACTACCAAGTTATTCTTCATGATTTCTTTTCCCCCCAAGAGAAGATTGTTCTTTTGTGACTTGGAGATGGATTATAACATCTCAAATCCCTGGGTACTCAAGAGAGCACAAAACTGCCGTTTCTCCCAGCAGAGTGTATTCTCAACCGCCCCCTCTCCTCTTCACCATCCAGGTGTCCATGAACAGTACCAGTAGTGCCCCAAAGTGCTATCCACTTTCAGATCTTCTCCAATTTATTCTAAAAATAGTTATTATACTATTATCCCTTAGTTGTGATGTCAGTGGCATAAGCTGTCATTCTCAGTTCCATCATGGGTCCCAAAGGTCTCTTAAATCAAAGCAAAACATCTAATTCTGAGCTTATGGACAGTCATGCAATTAGGGGAGAATTGGAAGGTGAATGAGATCCCAAAAGAGAAAGTTCCATGGAGAGGACCAAGGACTGTACCCTCCCTTAATGCTTGAGTGATCCCCAGTGACATTTCCTAGGTAACCTGAATGTGTTGCAAGGAGTTGCTGCTTTGATGAAAAGGAAGTTCTAAAGGTTGCATTTCTCAGAATGCTTTTGAGTAGGAAAATGCTACTGTGCCATACTGTAAACAGGTTCTTAAAACCCAGGATGTAATTTGCAACAATTATTCTCTAATTCTTTCCTCTAGTTAGATGATAATTATTCAATCCCGTCCACTTAACGTTTATGCCCAGCTATCAGCCATCTCTCGCCACCACTTGGCCTCCGCAATGTTCAGGACCCACAGCCTGCCTTCATGGGTGCTCCTCCAACTGCATTTCTCCCCACATTCCTGGAATACTTTTCCAGAACTCCGCCAACTTGTATTTTTCTTAGTTTTAAAATAGTGTTTCCAAACTATGCCCTTTGTGTAGCCAATCTGAATTGAATGTCCCGACCCCTATTACTGCATCAACTCCCATGACTTTTGTGAGTAATAGACTTGGTTGTCAGTTCTATATTTATTACGTATATCCACAAAATACAGTTCTTTCCTCTCCTTCTGTCTTTTTAAAACAATGATTTACCCTGAAATTCTATTTATTGTCAAACTCCTCAGGCAACTTGTAGAGAATTCTGTACATTATGCAAATTGTAAATATTGCTCACCAACATTATAATACCTCAGTGCTGCATCATTGTTTTCCATCTTTTGATCAATATTTAAGTTTTCAATCATTTTCCTTTTTATGTCAATCAAAATAAATTTTATATTATCTTTTTAACAGTTTCTAAATTGAGCTAGAGTTTCAATGGAGCAAGATAAAATTCCAAAAATATTCCCATCATTTACCTAAAGGATTCAATCAATAAATAATTCAGATCATCTCATTTAGCAGCTGCTGCTAGTTAATTTCTATATGAAAATGTTTTTGTAATTCTTTTTTTAAAATTTTTATTGTAATATAGTTGATTTACAATGCTGTGTTAGTTTCAAATGTACAGCAAGGTGATTCAGTTATACATATATATGTAAATATATATATATTTTTTTAAATTCTCTTCCATTATAGGTTATTACAAGATATTGAATATAGTTTCCTGTGCTATACAATAGAACCTTGTTGTTTATCTATTTTATAAATGGTAGTGTGTATATTTTAATTCCAAACTCCTAATTTATCTCTCCTCTCCCCTTTCCCCTTTGGTAACCATAAGTTTGTTTTCTAAGTCTGTGAGTCTCTTTCTGTTTTGCAAATAAGTTAATTTGTATCATTTTTTTTAGATTCCACATATAAGTGATATCATACAATATTTGTCTTTGGCTGACTTACTTCACTTAATATAATAATCTCTAGGTCCATCCATGTTGCTGCAAATAGCATTATTTCATTCTTTTTCATGGCTGAGTAATATTCCATTGTATATATATATACCACATCTTCTTTATCCATTCACTTGTCGATGAACATTTAGGTTGCTTCCATATCATAGCTATTATAAATAATGCCGCAATGAACAGTGGGGTGCATGTATCTTTTTGAATTATAGTGTTGTCTGGATATATGCCCAGGAGTGGGATTGCAGGATCATATGGCAACTCTATTTGTAAGAAACTTCCATACTGTTCTTGCTATTCACTAAAAGTAAAGCATTAATGGCCCTAACACTTTCCTTAGCACTGTTTTGTTTAGGATTGATATTCTCTTCATGTGAGGATCAGAAGGAAGCTATGAGCCTGTTAATCCAAGAAGGTTTGGGACTGTTGTCTTATGACTCATTTCAAAGGGTATAAGTTGAGTGTAGAGAATTTAGCTAAACTACTCCAAAATATTTCTGCCTTGGCATCCATTTTGTGTGGCTGAGCAGCCTGCAGGGGCCTTGAACTGACACCAGCCCTCCCTCAAGCCTAGTACATGGCCTGTAGAGTCACAAGTAACTGTAAGTTCTTGTGATATGATATGATATGACTTTCTGCTATGACTTCTCCAATGACCTGGGTGATAAATAGTCTGCCATGCCTCCAAGCTCCTTCCCCATGTGCACCCCTTAGATAAGAACCCATCCCAACTGCATAGCTTACCAAAACACTGTTCTTCTTGGTTTGAATTAGCCCTGAAATTCCAAAAGCACTCCACCCTTGGACCTTAACAAAGTCATGTGCCCATGGTCAGCTGGGCTTGAGACAGTCTGGGACGTATGATCTGGGACCCTTTGCTGCAGTGCTTGCACCTGGACAAATGTCTTCTGAAGCAACAAAATACAAAGAAACTATAAGGGACTAAAAACAACTGCATGCATGTGAGTTGGGGCAAATTATGTACAAAAAGACCAAAAAGAAAACGACCGCCGCTTCCAAAGAGCAGGAACAAAAGCAGTGGGTCAGGAGAAAAAGCAGGGTACTGCACACATCCCCTGCACACAACACCAGCAAAGGGGTGGGCAAACCACCTAAGCCACCCCTGTGGCCCAATCCCTGGACCCACCCCTACCCTCACTCCATATAAAGAACCAGCTCATCCCTACTTGGGGAGTGAGCAAGGGGACCTGTTACTTGTTCTCACTCCCTCCTGTTGCAGCAGGGGCCCCAGTAAAGCCTTGCCTGAACTTCTTGTCTGGTCTCTTATCAATTTCTATTGATTAAGGAAGGCCGAGAACCCTGGTTGGTATCAGGCTCTCTGCCTGCACTCTGCCTTGACCTCCCCGGGTTACCCCTCCAGGCATGCCTTGTACCTCCTCCAGGACCTGCGACTAATAAATTTCTCTATTTCACTTTCCCCTGTGGTCTTTGTTGAACTGTGGCTCACCATTCAACTCCCCACTTGGGACTCGACTTTACACATGTTAATTTAACAAAATTACAACACTGTAAAATATGGTTTGAATTGCTCTGATATAGTTTGGGCTGTATCATCTTCCAAAATTTAAATTGTCTGTATTAATGATGTACTTTAACCAAAGAGTTGAGATAGGCAATGAAGACTCTCAATAGGAAAAAAAATAATACTGCTTCATTGGCCACTTACTGGTCTTGAAGGGTGGGCAACAGGAGTCACTTGAGAGAGTTTAAATAAAAATTAAAAGGTGGGTGTGCAATCACACACATTTAGTGAGTGTGTCCATTAATGTGATCTCTGGAAAAGGTAATTTGGAAGAACTATCAAAATCCATATACCCTATGATAGACCCATTTCACTACTAAGAATTTATCTTGCAAAAGTGTGTTTTATATATATATATATATATATATATATATATATATATATGCACAAGAGTATCCACTGTAGTATAGATTTTAAGAGTATAACTCTAGAAAACATGTCCCACAGAAAATGACTGGTTTAAACAAAATATTGCTTATCCACAATTACAATACTATTTAAATTTTTACCATTGTCATACATTGTTTTAACCTAAAAAATTTCATAGGGTGCTGTTATAAGTTCTTTTTATTTTTCTACATTATAGTTTTGCTATAATATGCTATGTATTATTAAAATATAAATATAAATTATGAGCTGGTGGTTATGGAAAGAAAAATATTCATATGATGTGAAGCATTTTGAAACCATTCATTTCTCTTTGGTTCCATGTACTTAGGATAATCATGTAGCCAAACTACAGCAATTTATTTATTTAAGAATTTATTAAGAATTGCCTGTTTATTGTGTTTACTGTTTGCTTACTGCAAGGTATTGTTTACAAAAAAAATACAAGTGGTTGTTTTGTTTTATTAAAAACTTACTTGTCGGGCTTCCCTGGTGGCACAGTGGTTGAGAGTCCGCCTGCCGATGCAGGGGACACGGGTTCGTGCCCCTGTCTGGGAGGATCCCACATGCCGCGGAGCGGCTGGGCCCGTGAGCCATGGCCGCTGGGCCTGCACGTCCGGAGCCTGTGCTCCGCAATGGGAGAGGCCACAATAGTGAGAGGCCCCCATACCGCAAAAAAAAACAAAAAAATAAACACAAAAAACTTACTTGTCATTCTATAGTTTTGGCAACGGTGTCAAACATTCTGCATTTTAACTGTGCAATTAATCTTTGTCCATATTTTCCAAAGGCCCATCCTCTACAAAAGAGGACACAGTCTGAGGTGACATCAGCCATGTCCTCAGGTCTGGAAAATAAAACCTAGCCAGGCTCGTGACCCACCACTCATCTCCCTGTCCCATCCACCTGCCCTAACACAGAGCAAGAATGTAGTGAAGAAGAATCAGAATCACTGCCTTGAATTTTCCCTTGACCTCTATCACATCTTCAAGTCAGCCAAAGAAAAGATGTAGGGTCATATAAACTATTGGGAGTCCTAAGTTCATAAACTATGAAAATTATAAAAATTGTGCTGTTAGGATGCTTGAAGCCCTTAGGTCCCTGGCACCAAGGGCAGCCTTCCCAGAATCCTGGAGAAGGACCATGATTGCAGTTCCTGGGGATGAGGGTGTGGCAACTGTGACAAACAGGGAAACAGATGAGTCTGGGAAGTACAAGCACCAGTGTTCCTGAGGTCATGCTGTCCTGTTGCCTCTGGGGTTCTCACATCTAAATGTCACCTTCTGGCACATGGGTGGGCAAACAACTTCCCAGGATCAGAGGACAGCAGCCACCAGGGTATCGAGCATGCTGATTCAATTCTTTATTCACCTCCCATCTCTTGCACCAAAGAGCCTAAGATACCATATATAAAGGACGAATATATTGAAATTATTAAAAATAACATCACTATTTAAAGGTTAATTATAAAGAAGTAAACAAGGTTTAAATAAAGTAAAGAAATGTCAACCCTTGGGATGATTTTAGCATTTAGATCCTGGTTCTAATTCACTTACAAAGGAAATCACATCAACCCTTCGGGGGAGATCAAGTTTTCCTTAATTCCTAAAACATTAGAAATTTCTCACAAGGGACAACTAAGAAAGCTTACGTTTTATAGGAATAGGAACTGCCACATTGGAATTCAGGTGGCATTTCCACTTCACATCATAACTCCAGGCTGAGGGGTGTGACAAGGAGGCCACCAGCTCCAGGGAAATGAAAGCGGAGGTTTCTTACTGGGAAAGCTTCCCCGAGGGTTGGAAAGTCAGTGTTTGTGATGCTGGGCTCCTGAAGGCTTCTTCTGACTTATTCAAAATTCACCTTTTCAGCCAAAGGGGTGGTCGGCCTCCTCTTTCCTCTCATCACAGAAAATCCTGCATCTCTTTCTAGGAGCGCCTGCGATCTGTATAACAGCTCAGAGAAGTGCTGGTCCCGTTGGGACTTTGAAACAATCTCAGCAAAGAGGAATGAACTCTTCACACCAAACTGTGGTTTCTTTTCTTTCTTCTTTAAACTAAACAGGTATCTTGTGATAATTTTCTGTTTAGAGACAAATGCACTCCTGAAAATGAAGGTTCTCAAGAAAAATTCACAGAAAAGATTTGTCACCATGCCATTATTATGCCATGGCAGCTCACTTTGCTGATAGAGAAATGTAAGCACCTTTTGGAAGGAAAGAGCTCTTTGCAGGAGGCCCCTTTTGTCTTGTCACTAACCTTAAAGCAGGTGCCACCATGTTCTACTCATTTCTGAACCCAGCACACCTTTCAAATCCTTTGGTCACACAATACCTTGCCTAAATTGTTGGTTCTTTTCACAGATCAAAGAAATCGGAATGAAGGATATGTAATTAACAGATGATCAGATCTCTTCACTAGCTTCCCCTTCAGTAATGTTGTGAACAAACTGTGTGATCAAACTGTGTGAACAGGATAGCATCTAGAGGAAGATCTTGAGGAGTCCACAAACCTGCAGGACAAGCCTGCACACAGTGAGGGATAGCAACAACTCTGACCTCCTGTCTCAATGATTATCAGGTTACTTACCTTCTTCCCTTTAAAACTTTCATGGCTGAGCAGAATCTTTGGAAGTGGTTTTGGGGGACACTGAGTTCACCATCTCCCCAGATTGCTGGCATTCTGATTAAAGGCACCTTTCCTTTCTACCAATATTTTTCTCTCTCTTGAGTATTGATTTTTCAAGCGGTAGGCAGCCGGACCTGATTCAGTAACAGAAATAGCTTTATATTATGCCTCTTTGAAAAAATAACCAATTGAATTAAATAACATAAATGATTAGTTTAGTTTCCTAAAGGAATAAAAATAAATGGATTTGTAATAAATAGGGAAAAAACATTGAGAGATTGGTTCAAGATGGCAGAGTAGAAGGACATGCTCTCACTCCCTCCTGTGAGAACACCAGAATCACAACTAACTGATGAACAATCATCAACAGGAAGACAATGACACACACCAAAAAAGATACCCCACATCCAAAGACAAAGGAGAAGCCACAATGAGACACTAGGAAGGGGGCAATCACAATAAAATCAAATCCCATAACGGCTGGGTGGGTGACTCACCAACTAGAGAACACTCATACCACAGAAGTCCATCCACTGGAGTGAAGGTTCAGAGCCCCAAGTCAGGCTTTCCAACCTGGGGGTCCAGCAACAGGAGGAGGACCTCCAAGAGAATCAGACTTTGAAGGATAGTGGGATTAGATTGCAGGACTTCGACAGGACTGGGGGAAACAGAGACTCCACTCTTGGAGGGCACACACAAAGTAGTGTGCACATCAGGACCCAGGGGAAGGAGCAGTGACCCCATAGGAGACTGAACCAGACCTACATGCTAGTGTTGGAGGGTCTCCTGCAGAGGCGGCGGGGGGGGGGGCTCTGTCTCACTATAAAGACAAGGTTCTGGGAAGTACTCCTTGGCATGAGCCCTGGCAGCAGAAGTTCTGGGAAGTATTCCTTGGTGTGAGCCCTCCAAAGTCAGCCATTAGCCCCACCGAAGAGCCCGGGTAGGCTTGAGTGTTGGGTTGCCTCAGGCCAAACAACCAACAGGGAGGGAACCCAGCCCTATCCATCAGCAGTCAAGTGGATTAAAGTTTTACTGTACTCTGCCCACCAGAGCAACAGCCAGCTCTACCCATCACAAGTCCCTCCCATCAGGAAACTTGCACAGGCCTCCTAGATAGCCTCATCCACCAGAGGGCAGACAGCAGAAGCAAGAAAAATGACAATCCTGCAAACTGTGGAACAAAAACCACATCCACAGAAAGATAGACAAGACGAAAAGGCAGGGGGATATGTGTCAGATGAAGGAACAAGATAAAACCCCAGAAAAACAACTAAATGAAGTGGAGATAGGTAACCTTCTAGAAAAAGAATTCAGAATAATGATAGTGAAGATGATCCAGGACCTCGGAAAAAGAATGGAGGCAAAGATCGACAGGATGCATGAAATGTTTAACAAAGACCTAGAAGAATTAAAGAACAAACAAACAGAGATGAACAATACAATAACTGAAATGAAAATTACACTAGAAGGAATCAATAGCAGAATAACTGATGCAGAAGAACGGAAAAGTGACCTGGAAGACAGAATGGTGGAATTCACTGCTACAGAACAGAAAAAAGAAAAAAGAATGTAAAGAAATGAAGACAGTAAAAGAGACCTCTGGGACAACATTAAACGCAACAACATTCACATTATAGGGGTCCAAGAAGGAGAAAAGAGAGAAAAAGAACAGAGAAAATATTTGAAGAGATTATAGTTGAAAACTTCCCTAACATGGGAAAGGAAATAGCCACCTAAGTCCAGGAAGTGCAGAGAGTCCCCTACAGGATAAACCCAAGGAGAAACAAGCTGAGACACATAGTAATCAAATTGGCAAAAATTAAAGACAAAGAAAAATTATTGAAAGCAGCAAGGAAAAAATGACAAATAACATACAGGGGAACTTCCATAAGGTTAACAGCTGATTTCTCAGCATAAACTCTACAACCCAGAAGGGAGTGGCATGATATACTTAAAGTGATGAAAGGGAAGAACTTACAACCAAGATTACTCGACCCAGCAAGGATCTCATTCAGATTCATTGGAGAAATCAAAAGCTTTACAGACAAGCAGAAGCTAAGAGAATTCAGCACCACAAAACCAGCTTTACAACAAATTCTAAAAGACCTTCTCTAAGTGGGAAACACAAGAGAAGAAAAGGACCTACAAAAACAAACAAAAAACAATTAAGAAAATGGTAATAGGAACATACATATAAATAATTACCTTAAAAGTGAAAGGATTAAATGCTCCAACCAAAAGACATAGACTGTTTGAATGGATACAAAAACAAGACCCATATATATGCTGTCTACAAGAGACCCACTTCAGACCTAGGGACACATACAGACTGAAAGTGAGGGGATGGAAAATGATATTCTATGCAAATGGAAAGTAAAAGAAAGCTGGAGTAACAATACTCATATCAGATAAAATAGACTTTAAAATAAAGAATGTTACAAGAGACAAGGAAGGACACTACATAATGATCAAGGGACTAATCCAAGAAGAAGATATAACAATTATAAATATATATGCACCCAACATAGGAGCACCTCAATACATAAGGCAACTGCTAACAGCTATAGAAGAGGAAATCAACAGTAACACAATAATAGTGGGGGACTTTAACACCTTACTTAAACCAATTGACAGATCATCCAAACAGAAAATTAATAAGGAAACACAAGCTTTAAATGACACAGTAGACCAGATAGATTTAAGTGATATTTATAGAACATTCCATCCTAAAACAGCAGATTACACTTCCTTCTCAAGTGCGCATGGAACATTTGCCAAGATAGATCATGTCTTGGGTCGCAATTTAAGTCTCAGTAAATTTAAGAAAATTGAAATCATATCAAGCATCTTTTCTGACCACCACGCTATGAGATTAGAAATGAATTACAGGGGAAAAAAACATAAAAAACTCAAACACATGTAGGCTAAACAATACATTACTAAATAACCAAGAGATCACTGAAGATGTCAAAGAGGAAATCAAAAAATACCTAGAGACAAATGACAATGAAAACACGATGATCCAAAACCTATGAGATGCAGCAAAAGCAGTTCTAAGAGGGAAGTTTATAGCTATACAAGCCTACCTCAAGAAACAAGAAAAATCTCAAATAAACAATCTAACCTTACACTTAAAGGAACTAGTGAAAGAAAAACAAACAAAACCCAAAGTTAGCAGAAGAAAAGAAATCATAAAGATCAGAGCAGAAATAAATGAAATAGAAACAAAGAAAACAATAGCAAAGATCAATAAAACTAAAAGCTGGTTCTTTGAGAAGATAAACAAAATTGATAAAACATTAGCCAGACTCATCAAGAAAAAGAGGGAGAGGACTCAAATCAATAAAATTAGAAATGAAAAAGGAGAAGTTACAACAAACACCACAGAAATACAAAGCATCCTAAGAGACTACTACAAGCAGCTCTATGCCAATAAAATGCACAACCTGGAAGAAATGGACAAATTCTTAGAAAGGTATAACCTTCCAAGGCTGAACCAGGAAGAAATAGAAAATATGGACAGACAAATCAGAAGTAATGAAATTGAAACTGTGATTAAAAATCTTCCAACAAACAAAAATCCAGGACCACATGGCTTCACAGGTGAATTCTGTCAAACATTTAGAGAAGAGGTAACACCTATCTTTCTCAACACTTCCAAAAAATTGCAGAGGAAGGAACACTCCCAAACTCATTCTATGAGGTCACCATCACCCTGATTCCAAAACCAGACAAAGATACTAAAAAAAAGAAAATTACAGACCAATATCACTGACGAATATAGATGCAAAAATCCTCAACAGAAAACTAGCAAACAGAATCCAACAACACATTAAAAGGATCATACACCATGTTCAAGTGGGATTTATCCCAGGGATGCAAGGATTCTTCAATATATGCAAATCAATCAATGTGATATACCATATTAACAAACTGAAGAAGAAAAACCTTATGATAATCTCAATAGACGCAGAAAAAGCTTTTGACAAAATCCAACACCATTTATGACAAAAACTCTCCAGAAAGTGGGTGTAGAGGGAACCTACCTCAACATAATAGAGGCCATATATGACAAACCCACAGCAAGCATCATTCTCAATGGTAAAAAAATGAAAGCATTTCCTCTAAGATCAGGAACAAGACAAGGATGTCCACTCTCACCACTATTATTCAACATAATTTTGGAAGTCCTAGCCACAGCAGTCAGAGAAGAAAAAGAAATAAAAGGAATACAAATTGTAAAAGAAGAAGTAAAACTGTCATTGTTTGCAGATGACATGATACTATACATAGAGAATCCTAAAGATGCCACCAGAAAACTACTAGAGCTAATCAATGAATTTGGTAAAGTTGCAGGATATAAAATTAATGCACGGAAATCTCTTGCATTCCTATACACTAATGAGGAAAATTCTGAAAGAGAAATTAAGGAACACTCTCATTTACCATTGCAACAAAAAGAATAAAATACCTAGGAATACACCTACCTAAGGAGACAAAAGACTTGTATGCAGAAAATTAAAGACACTGATGGAAGAAATTAAAGATGACACCAACAGATGGAGAGATATACCATGTTCTAGGATTGGAAGAATCAAAATTGTGAAAATGACTATACTACCCCAAGCAATCTACAGATTCACTGCAATCCTTATCAAATTACCAATGGCATTTTTTACAGAACTAGAACAAAAAATCTTAAAATTTGTGTGGAGACACAAAAGATCCTGAATAGCCAAAGCAGTCTTGAGGGGAAAAAGCAGAGCTGGAGGAATCAGACTCCCTGACTTCAGACTATACTACAAAGCTACAGTAATCAAGACAATATGGTACTGGCACAAAAACAGAAACACAGATCAATGGAACAAGATAGAAAGCCCAGAGATAAACCCATACACCTATGGTTAACTAGCCTATGACAAAGGAGGCAAGATTATACAGTGGAGAAAAGAGAGTCTCTTCAATAAGTGGTGTTGGGAAAACTGGACAGCTGCATGTAAAAGAATGAAATTAGAACACTCTCTAACACCGTACACAAAAATAAACTCAAAATGGGTTAGAGACCTAAATGTAAGACTGGACACTATAAAACTCTTAGAGGAAAACATAGGAAGAACACTCTGACATACATCACAGCAAGATCTTTTTTGATCCACCTCCTAGAGTAATGGAAATAAAAACAAAAATAAACAAATGGGACCTAATGAAACTTAAAATCTTTTGCACAGCAAAGGAAACCATAAACAAAATGAAAAGACCACCCTCAGAATGGGAGAAAACATTTGCAAATGAATCAACGGAGAAAGGATTGATCTCCAAAATATATAAACAGCTCATGCAGCTCAATATTAAAAAAACAAACCACCCGACCCCAAAATGGGCAGAAAACCTAAATAGACATTTCTCCAAAGAAGACACACAGGTGGCCAAGAAGCACATGAAAAGCTTCTCAACATCACTAATTATTAGAGAAATGCAAATCAAAACTACAATGAGGTATCACCTCACACCAGTTAGAATGGGCTTCATCAAAAAATCTACAAACAGCAAATGCTGGAGAGGGTGTGGAGAGAGGGATCACTCTTGCACTGCTGGTGGGAATGTAAATTGATATAGCCACTATGGAGAACAGTATGGAGGTTCCTTAGAAAACTAAAAATAGAACTACCATACGACCTAGCAATCCCACTACTGGGCATATACCCAGAGAAAACCCTAATCCAAAAAGACACATGCACCCGAATGTTCATTGCAGCACTATTTACAATAGCCAGGTCATAGAAGCAACGTAAATGTCCGTCGACAGATGACTGGATAAAGAAGAGGTGGTACAAATATACATGAAATATTACTCAGCCATAAAAAGGAAAGAAATTTGGACGTTTGTAGAGACGTGGATGGATCTAGAGACTGTCATACAGAGTGAAGTTAGTCAGAAAGACAAAAACAAATATCGTATATTAACGCATATATGTGGAACCTAGAATAATGGTACAGATGAACCGGTTTGCAGGGCAGAAATTGAGACACAGATGTAGAGAACAAGTGTATGGACAGCAAGGCGAGAAAGCGGTGGGGGGGGAGTGTGATGAATAGAGATTGGGATTGACGTGTATACAGTGATGTGTATAAAATGGATGACTAACAAGAACCTGCTCTATAAAAAAAATAAATAGAATAAAATTTTAAAAAAACAACAAAAAAACTGAATTTCAGGTTAAAATTCTCAATATTGTACAGACCCTAGTTCTTCACTAATTGCTTTTCTTCTCTACAGCCCTTGTGTACTTTCTTTTTCCAGTTTGTAAAATCGTATGGACATGGCTTTACCATGCTCAAAAGATGCGTCTGCCCAGGAAAAGTCATATACATGAGGAAGAACACAGAACACACTAATGCATGATAAAAATGGGGATTGCTATTCAGAAATCTCTCACGTGTTTTATAATCCCACTAATGAAATGAGACAGGTGTGGATGTTTGGTCACCAACTCCCCATACTTGCCAGATAGGGTAGAAAAGTCCTGGACAAAAAAATTAATTCACTGAGCTCAGTGTGTGCACATAACTATTGCAATTTAAAAAAGAGCTTAATAAAAATCAAGCTAATATTTATAAAATGGAATAAACCACAACACTGCAAAGATACAAAAGCCCTTAATAAATGGAAAAACCTTGGCAGACAATCTAAAATGCCTTCTGTAATGGATATATGTGTGATTCCCCACAATTCCTTAGGTACTTAAGTAAGTAATGAGTTTACATTATTTTGAAGAGGAGCAGTTTTCAAGGTCACTAACAGTATCTGCAAGGGCAGCCTTTATTTTGATACCAAATTTGAATGTGCAAAAAGAAGTCTTGTGTGAGGCAGGTCCATTGCAGTATGTCCTGGAGGGGGAGTCAGCCTCCTTCTAAGCACAGCCCTTTGGAAACAGAAACCTGTTCCTTTAAAAACAGCCAAAACTCAAGGTAATCAATTCTCATAAAGTGCTGAAGAGGTGGGTCTGTCCTGGATGGCACCTGACATAATTCATCCTGCAGGAACCAGGGCTCGCATACCTGCCGTTGATTCCAGCAGAGAGTAGTAAAAAGCAACACCATCAGGGACATAGTTCCTCTCCCCAATCTTGGAAGGGATTTTGCTAGATTCCTGTGTGGTGTCTTGGTGCTGCAAAGCTGCTACAGCATATGCAGGGATTCATTTCACAGATAATCCCTGCTCCAAATCAGGCTGGTTACCCAGGCAGCCAGTCTGGTTTGTTGCTTATGTTTTAAGGGGATTTTCAGTCTTGACAAATTAAAATATTATTAAATGCCAAAATAAATCTGAATGCTTAGAAACTTTCCTAAAAATATTTCTCTACTATAATAATTTTTAAAGTTTGTTGTTGCTGTTTTGTTCTTTTCTTTATAATTAAACCCATGGGTTACTGGCTTAGGTTTCGTTTCAGAATGAGGTCAAGGATTTGTCTTTTGTAGCATAACTAATGATTTTTTAATCTTAATTATTTTAAGTTTGTTGAAACCTCTCCCTTTATATAAAAATGTAAACACTTTCAATGTGCACATCTCAAATTTTTTAAATAAAATAATAATAAACTATGATCTTTAACTCTACAGGAGTCTCTGTGCAATTATTTGAAATGCTAATTCAAGGATGTTGGCACTGTGGAACTAATCCCTGGCCTGGAAGACGTCATTATTTACCAGCTGATTTAGAACAACCTGAAACTCACATACACAAGGCAGTGTGGGGTACAAGCATATAGTATTTGGAAATGCAGTTTGATTAAAATCAAACACAGAAGGAAAAGGCTGTTAATTGTTATGCTAAATAAAATCTAGATCCAGGCAATGGAATTCCAGCCTTAAGATCTTGATTAATCAAAAACTATGATTAAACAGTACATGGCAAAATATATTGTACACTACTTGCTGCCCAAATGCAGTAGACTCGCTCTGTGGGTTTCTGTTCATCCTGGCAAACCCAGCCCTCAATTTATATGGGAGTGATTCATAAAAGAAAGGTGTTCTTTTTACATTATCCCTAGCAGCCTTCTGCTGCGATATACATTACACTCTTTCTATATTAGAAGTGCTTTTAAAATTAAGAGCCCTTTATTTTTCTAATTTACTGCCCATATCTGATTTTCTAGAAGTCTGAGGGTTTTGAAGATTGGACACTGTAATGCAGAGGGCTGCCCACTACTCCTCCCAGCCCTGCAACTGCCCAAGCACAGTTTCTCACCCTTGGCACTAATGCTATTTCGGACTGAATAATTCTTTGTGTTGGGGGTTGTCCTGTGCAGTGTGGTGTTTAGCAGCATCCCTGGCCTTTATCCACTAGATACAGTAGCAGCAACCACTGAACCCACAATCACCTCCAATATGCCCCCAATACTCCCAACCCTCTAACACCCCCCAACACCCCCCCATCCCGCCTCCTCAGGTTGTGAGAACTGAAAATGTCTCCAAATTTCGTCAAATGTCCACCTCTACCGCCCTTAGTCTGAGGCTGAAGAGAGCAGCCTTGCTCAAGGTCACATGCTCTGCCAGTTCAGGAAAACTCTGAGGGCTCGTTCCCAGCCTCCAGCCTCAGAGCTCCCTGGAGGAACAGTGGAGGCCTTGTCTGTGAATGCATCACCTTCTATGTCTCTCTCTTTCCCATCCTGCTTTCTTCACTCCTGATGTTGATCCCATGAGCTCACACCGTTTAATAATCTCCATCTCAGGCAGGTTATGCTTCTCCCAGAACCAAATGGGTAACAAAGTATTTCATCAATTCACAGAAGCACATTTTTATCACATCTTATCATCAGTGAAATCAGCTTGTTCTTAAATCCGTGGCATGTTATACCTTAATTAGCAGCATGTTTTCTTTCTTATGGTAAATAAAATAACAGTCTAAAAAAGGAATTCCAACTCTCCTACACTGTTGGTGAGAATGTAAATTGGTACAAACACTACAGAAAACAGTTTGAAGCTTCCTCAAAAAACTAAAAATAGAGTAGCCATATGATCCAGCAATCCTACTTCCGGGCATATATCTGGACAAAACTATAATTCAGAAAGATATATGTTTATACAAGAAACATAGGGTACATGCACCCCTATGTTTATAGCAACACTATTCACAATAGCCAAGACATGGAAGCAACCTAAATGTCCATTGACAGATGAATGAATAAAAAAGAAGTGGAAGAGTGAAATAATGCCGTTTGCAGCAACATGGATGGACCTAGAGATTATCACACTAAGTGAAGTACGTCAGAAAGAGAAAGACAAATACCGTATAATATCACTTATATGTAGAATCTAAAATATGACACAAATGAACTTATCTATGAAACAGAAACAGACTCACAGACGTAGAGAACAGACTTGTGGTTGCCAAGGGAAAGGTGAGGGAGGAGTGGAGTGGGAGTTTGGGATTAGCAGATGCAAACTAGTATATATAGAATGGATAAACAACAAGTTCCTATTGTATAGCATGGGAAACTATATCCAATGTCCTGTAATAAACCATGATGGAAGAGAATATGAAAAGGAATATATATATATATATATATATATATGAATCAGTTTGCTGTACACCAGAAACTAACACAACATTGTAAATCAACTATACTTCAATTAAAAATTAAAGTAAAAAGGAATCTCATTTTAGGTGGTTAAATATAATAGATGAAATAAAATTAAAGTTAAAATTTTGGTATGAGAAAACAATACATTAGCCTCAGGTTATTAAATTATTAGTAAAAACATTGGCTTCCAAGTGGGAATTTAAATTTAATACCTGTGCTAGCTATTTTTCTTAGTTACTAATAATATTTTGGTGCAGTAATAATTTACTACTTTACATGTTAATTTAAATGTATTAATCTTGAGATACATGCATATATATATGTCTATTATATATATCTATGTGTAGCTATATTGTAAAGTGATAGATAAAAACAAAGCTGCATTATTTTTCTGAGGTATCTACTTTCTCATTAAGTTACCTTCTTGAAAATATGTATAAAAGAGCCAATGTCCTCTGTTTCGTGTTACATTTATATCCTCTAGGTCATCTAGGTAATGACTTTTCTTCAACACAAGGCATCTAAACCTATGACTAACCTATATCATGATTTATATTGTCATTAAGTGAACCATGTAGAACTACATTTTGAAGGACATGTTGTGAATACTGCCTCTGTTCACCTTTAGCAATCCAAACTGCATTGGAAGCAGTCCAATTTAATTGCCGTTTGTTGGTATGTAATTGCCTATGATTTGACATTGAGCAAGATATTTTTTTTCCTTTCCCAGATCAGTAAAGTACTAATGTAATGTGCTTCTTTTTTTTCAAATTTTACAATGATCTCTAATTAAAATAGATTTTGAATTACTTATGTATTAATGCTTCATTTACTTTTTTCAAGATATTTAAAACATTTTTGAGCTACAATAGAACTTTATTTTCTTTAATAAATTTATTTATTTTATTTTTGGCTGCATTGGGTCTTTGTTGCTGCACACAGGCTTTCTCTAGTTGCGGGGAGCAGGGGCTACTCTTCCTTGCTGTACGTGGGCTTCTCATTGTGGTGGCTTCTCTTGTTGCAGAGCACGGGCTCTAGGCACACAAGCTTCAGTAGCTGTGCCTCACAGGCTCTAGAGCATAGGCTCAGTAGTTGTGGCCCACGGGCTTAGTGGGCTCCATGTCATGTGGGTTCTTCCCGAACCAGGGCTTGAACCCGTGTCCCCTGCATTGGCAGGAGGATTCTTAACCACTGTGCCACCAGGGAAGTCCCTACAATAGAACTTTAAATGTTAAACTTGTTAAAGGTCTTCAAAAGAGCCACCTGTATACATTTTCAAAATGTAGTGATTATTTTCAGAAAAGGCAAAAAATTTTAAATATATTATGCAAAATGTGGGCTATTTGATAAAGCATTTATATTAAGTGGTCATGGAAATATACTTCCAAAATGAGGCAAATACTACAGTTGATCTAGAACAAACTGTAAAGTCAAAAACTAAAAGTTAAAAATATAATTTCATCAGTTGTATCTTGATAATCATGTTGTTGCCTAAACATTCCCTTGTGTATAAAATTACTTAGGATCAACCGTTTTACAATTTCGTTGGTGGCTTAAATTAGACGTTACACAAGATAATGTGTATTTTTAAATATTCAGGGAGCCCAGGTCTATCTAGGTAGGTGTGAAACTTCATCTTCCAAAACGAATGACACATATAGACCTGAGATTTAGGAAATTTTTATTCACAAGGTAAATGGTGGACTCTGAATCCAGCATCTCATTTTCTAGCTCAAATAATGACCCAATCAAATGCAATTTAATTATCTTTAGGTCATAATCAATCCATGCACATTACATGATCTTATCAGTTGATTATAAAAAATTCTACAAGACAGAGTGCTTCATCATCTTTTTTTCAGTCTGCAATTACGACACAATAATTTTTGCTACTAATCATATTGATGGGGGCTGTAATGCTTAACTAACCTTCATAAAATACTATCGACATCTGCTCTCAGGTCACATCACACTTTCAGTAACAGCAACACCAGCTATACCAGCTACTTTTAAAACTCTTTTTATTGATGTTGCAGGTGGCCCTTGTTAGCTCTGTGATAATACTGATTTAATTGAACTATAGAATGGAATTAACCAAAGCTCTGAAATGTTTTCCCAAATATATATTGACAAAGGGAAATACAAAATAGATAAGAACATGACATTTAAAGAGCAAGCAGACTTTCCTAAAATAAAATATTTGGCTTTGTTTGATGAGACCATCCTGAAAAACTGAATAAAAGAGTCTTGGCATACTACATTTTCAGTGTATAACTATTTCATGTAAAAAACAGAAACAAAAACTTATCAGTATGCTTTTTAAAAAACTGCCAAGTTTTGTGTCTTCACTGGTTCTACTTACTTTACAGGAAAAAAAAAAGATTTTTCCTAATAATTAAAAATTAAACAAGTGTGTTCATCTTTTTCTTTCTTTTTAACTGAACAACAAAGGGCATTAGAAATATATGTTGCAGTGAAATCCATCACTGAACGATTTCTATTACAAAATGTAAATCCAGTAGCTGACAAAAAAACCCCAATATTTCTTGATGTAGCAAATATAGAATATATTTATATTAGAGGTTATAGATAAAATATATGATATTTGTCAGTTTATCTGTTTTGCTTGTGGAGCTGTTCTTAACTAGGTTCTACAATAAGTGGTTTAAAAGAGCTGTAACTGGCATACAATGTAACAATTTAAAAAACTACACTTGTGAATGAATTTCAATAAACCACTGTGACAAGACTCTATAGGTGTAAACTAAAACTAATAAGTGTGTGCAGAATCAAGTAGACTGATAAAAAAAATGTATTATCATATTGGTCTTGGCATTTTTTCCCTTTACTTTCCCAATTGATGTTTTTATCTTTCTCATACAATGAAAATATATGTAATTAGAAATTATATCAGAAATTATTATAGGGGTTATTTCTGTGAATAATTAATAAACACATTTAGATCATGACTCATGAGCTTTATCAGAAATACAATCTCAAATTTCAAGTATTTTCTGTGGCACTTTGCTTAATGCAAATTGGCTCAAGCTTTTGAAGTGTTAAGGGGATTCTCAATTCAAATGAACTTGGATTTTGATTGTAAAATAAAAGAATATTTTGGAAGACTTAAGGATGATGAGACTTTTGTTTTGTAATTCTATAGAAGCAGAAAAAAACATGACAGCATTTTTTTTTTGATGAGAGTAAAAGAAAAGATTGATCATCCCAAGCAACACACTACAAAAAGGTTTTCTAGAGAAGGAAGGAATGGCTGGTCAAGCCACTTGTTAGTTTGGAATAGCACAAGGTCATAACCACTATGCATTTTCAACTGCAAATACAGAAAGACTGAAGACTCACTGGAATCCAGGGGCCAGGCTCTCCCTCCACTGGCCCTACTCCTGGGATGAGCTGTCTTGCAATGCCCACAGCTGACCCAGAGTAGGTGCTCCCACTCAGTGGAAAGTAGCGGCAGCTGCCAGCCATGAAAGTAGGATTAGAGAAGGTGGTGCTCTGTCTTTCTCTTGACCAATGCTTTTTTTGTGGTTGTTGAGGTTATATCTGCAATAAGCTTTGACATGGAATGACTTCATATATTTGAAAGTAAATCAAGCCACTAAAGTATAAGAAATTTAAATTCCCAAAAGATAGTCTCTTTAATAAATGGTGTTGACCTAGAGGGGTGGGATAGGGAGGGTGGGAGGGAGGGAGATGCAAGAGGGAAGAGATATGGGAACATATGTATATGTACAACTGATTCACTTTGTTATAAAGCAGAAACTAACACACCATTGTAAAGCAATTATACTCCAATAAAGATGTAAAAAAAATAAATTTAAAAATAAATAAATAAATAAATGGTGTTGGGTAAACTGGATATCCACATGCAAAAGAATGAAAATGAACTGCTATTTTATACCACTCACAAAAAATGAACTTAAAATTGATTAAAGACTTGAACTTAAGAACTAAAACTACAAAACTCCTAGAAGAAAACATAGGGGCTAAGTTTTTTGGTCTTGGCAATGACTTTTTTGGATTTAACACCAAGAGGAAAGGCAACAAAAGCAAAAATAAGTGAGATGCCACCAAACTAAAAAGCTTCTCCACAGTAAAGGAAACCATCAACAAAATAAAAAGGCAACATATGGAACGAAGGAGAATATTTGCAAACCACATATCCAATAAGGCGTTAGTATTCAAAATGTACAAGGAATTTATACAACTCAATAGCAAAAAACAAACAAACAATTCAAATAAAAAATGGGCCAAAGACTTACGTAGATACTTTTCCAAAGAAGACATACAAATGGCCAACAGGCACATGAAAAGAAGCTCAACATCACTAATTATCAGGCAAGTCAAAATCAAAACCACAATGAGATATCACCTCACCCCTATCAGAATGGCTATTATCAAGAACACAAGAGGTATCAAGTGTTAGCAAGGATGTGGAGAAAAGGAAACCCTTGGCATTTTTGGTGGGAATGTAAATTGGTACAGCCACTTTGCAAAACAGGATGAAATTTCCTCAAGAAAATAAAAACAGAACCGCCATATGATCCAGTAATCCCACTCTGGACATATATTCAAAGGAAATGAATTTAATATCTCGAAGAGATATCTGTATGCCCATGTTCATTGCATACACAACAGCCAAGACATGGAAACAACCTAAGTGCCCACTGTTGATGAAAGGATAAAGAAAATGTGCTTTATATATATATACAAACAAAACAGACTATATTCAACCTTTAAAAAGAAGGAAATCTGCCATTTGCACAAACATGAATGAAATTGGAAGATATTATGCTAAGTGAAATAAGTCAAACAGAGAAAGACAAATACTTCACGTTTATGTGGAATTTTTTTAAAAAGGCAAACTCATAGAAGCAGAAAATAGAATAGTGGTTTCCTGGAGCTGGAAGGTGGAGGAAATAGGAAGAGACTGGTCAAAGTGTACAAACTTTCAGTTATAAGATGAATAAAGTCTGCAGATCTAATTATATCATAGTAACTATAGTTGATAATACTTTATTATATAATTGAAATTTGCTAAGGGAATAGAACTTAAGTGTTCTTACAAAAAAAAAAAAGGTAAATGTGTGAGGTGATGGATGTGTTAATTAACTTTATGGTAGGAATCCTTTCACAATGTATGTGTGTATCAAATCATCATGGTGTATGTGTTAAATATATTACAATTTTATTTGTCAATTATACCTCAATAAAGCTGAAATAAAAAGAAATCAAAACTGCAGAAATGTCAAATGCATATATGTTGATAAAAATTAAGTAAAAAATTTTAATACTTGGAGGGTATAAAATAGATAGAAAAATGACAAATATTTTGGTAACACTTTTTGCTCCCTATTAAAGGGGAAGATATTTAATTCCAGTGTTTTAAGTATATTTAACATTTTATGAAAAAGAATGATTTTAAAATATCAGTTAAAATATAGGATTGTTTTGTGCTAAAAATATGACAAAATGCTATATCATTTAAAATAACATTAAAAAGGTATATTTAAGAATGGTTGATAGGAAAACTGATATCTAAGAGATTTCAGTTCTGAAGATTTACTAGCTAAGGTTCACAATGAATGTGAAATGTATCTGTCATTTATTGAATTCACTCTATGTGTTATATGCTTTACCTTCTTTTATCTCCAAATTCTCCAATTCTTATCTCTGTTTTGTAAATTAGATTGAGAGAGCCTGTTCTCAAGGTCACAGTTAACTTTCCTCTTCCTTGGCAGAAAAATATATATCTAGTAACCTAAATTACGAAGAGTAGCACAAGAATTGTGTCCTACATGACCTTTAACTAGATGGATAGATGTGCCAAGGTAAATGGAAAAATCCACCTCCAAATTTATATTTAATCAGAAAGGATTACTGAAACCAGCACTGCTGATAAAGTATAGGGAAAATTTTACTCACATCTTCACCCAATATTTCAGATGATACAGTTACTTAACAACATTCTAAGCTGCATAGAAAATCATCTTTGCCAGGCTTTGGGATAATTTACCAGGATGCCCAGTTTATTCATGGTTTTCTGATGAGATTAGGAAACTGAGAAGGGTAATCTCAGTATGATCTGGAACTTGCCTCTCAGACAGCACTGGTGATTTTTTTGGATATTGAGTGTTCCCTAAAATTTTAGATCAGGAGCACAAAAAGAAAAATCTTCTGTCTCATCTCATACAAACAAATTCTAAATACCTCTAATTCCTCCATTTGGTACTACTTCTGGGTTAATAAGAATTATAAAGTGGAGAAAAGAAAAAGACCAAACAACTGCTCGCCAGGCTAGTAAAGGAAGATCAAACTTAGCAGGGGTCATGCCAAGAATCTGGCAAAGTTGGATACAATTGTGAGCGTCTGGTCTGCTGAACCCCATTAGCCATTCTTACCCTTCTAAACTGAAAATTAAGCCTAGAAGATCTCTAATTATCTTTACAACCTATTATAACATATTGACCTATTCAAATTTCCTCCTCTGGGTAATATTTATTACATATCTTCATATATTACCAGGGCATTATATTTCTCAAAAAATTCTATTTTATTACCACAAAATATCTTTAACTCTTTCACTTCAATCTCATTCTTAATTACTTAAAAAATCTTTTTTATCATTTTTTTTTCACTAACCAAATCAGAGTTTTATTTACTTCCAAGACATTTTCAGGAATCCAAATTTTGACTCTGATCATATATATTTTGTTCTATTTTCAGCTTTTATATGTATTTATATCTTACTCTTATTTTATTCCAATTTATTTATTTTATTTTGCAATTTCTTAATTTGAATTTTGACTTTGGTGTTTAATAAGAATTTTCTTTGTATCAAGAAGAATGATGGATTTTTATAAATCCTCTATGGACATAAAGAATGTGTATTCTTTGTAAGAGGGTATTACATACTATATCTTTATTAAATATGACTTGATTAAATGATTTGAATCTTCAACATGCATGCTTATTATTTTCCTTATTTTTTCAGTGGTTTCCAGAACTTTTTAATATTTTTAATTTTAATTTGTTTTCTATTCAGGTAACTGCTTTGTAACATTATATAAATTTCATATGTACAGCATTATGTTTCTATTTCTGTATACACTATAGCATGTTCATGACCAAAACTTTAGTTTCCTTCTATCACCATACAGTTGATTCCCTGTATCCATTTCACCCTTCCCTCCATCCCTTCCCTTCTAGTAACCACTACTTTGTTCTCTGTATCTACATATGTGTTTGTTTGGTTTGGTTTGTTCATTTCTTTTTTTGTTTGTTACTTTTTATATCCCACATATGAATGAAATCATATGATATTTGTCTTTCACTTATTTCACAAGGGCCATTCACACAGTCACAAATGGCAAGACTTCATCTTCTTTTAGTGGTGGGTAGTATTCCATTGTATATATATATCACATTTTCTTTATCCATTCATCTGTTTATGGGCACTTAGGTTGTTTCCATATTTGGCTATTATAAATAATGCTGCAATGAACATAGTAGTGCATATATCTTTTTAAATTAGTGTTTTTATATTTTTGGATAAATACCCAGAAATGGGAGAGCTGGATCATATGGTAATTCTATTCTTAATTTTTTGAGGAATCTACACACTGTTTCCCATAGACCAACTTACATTCCCACCAACAGTGTATGAGGGTTTCCTTTTCTCCATATCCTTGCCCACACTTGTCATTTTTTGACTTTTTGATAATAGCCATCTGACAGGTGTGAGGCGATATTTCATTGTGGATTTGACTTGCTTTTCCCTAATGATTTGTGACATTGAGCATCTTTTCATGTGCCTGCTGGCCATCTGTATGTACTCTTTGGAAATATGTCTATTTAGATCCTCTGCCCATTTTTTAATCAGGTTGGTTGTTTTAATTTGATATTGTTCATATAAGTTCTTTATATATTTGGATATTAACCCCTTGTGATTTACAAATATCTTCTCCCATTCGGTAGGTTGTTTTTTCATTTTGTTGATGGTTTCCTTTGCTGTACAGAGCCTTTTAGTTTGATGTAGTCCAATTTGTTTATTTTTGCTTTTGTTTCCCTTGCCTCAGGAGTTATAGCCAGAAAAATATTGCTAAGACCAATGTCAAAGTACATACTTCCTACATTTTCCTTTAGAAGTTTTATGGTTTCAGGCCTCACAATCAAGTCTTTAATCCATTTTGAGTTGCTTTTTATGTATGGTGTGAGATAGAGGCCTAGTTTCTTTTTCCTTTTTTCCTTTTTGCATGTGACTATCCAGTTTTCCCAACATCATTTATTGAAAAGACTATCCTTTCTCCATTATATGTTCTTTCCTTCTTTGTCAGAAATTAATTGTCTATATATGTGTGGATTTATTTCTAAGCTCTCAATTCCATTCCTTTTAGCTATGTATTTGGTGGGGTGTTCTTTTTGTTTTTGTTTGTTTGTTTTGTTTTGTTGTTTGCTTGTTTTTTGCTAATACCATGCTCTTTTGATTACTATAGCTATTTAATAGTTTGAAATCAAGGAATATGATACCTCCAGCTTTGTTCTTTTTTATTAAGATTGCCTTGGCTACTCATGATCTTTTGTGGATCCATGTAGATTTTAGAATTTTTGGTTTTATTTCTGTGAAAAAGGTCCTTGGGATTTTGATAGGGATTACAATTGAATCTGTAGATTGCTTTAGATAATATGGACATTTTAATAATGTTAATTCTTCCAATCCAACATCACAGAATCTCTCTCCATTCATTTGTGCTTAGTTCAATTTCTTTCAACAACATCTTATAGTTTTCAGTCGTTCACCTCCTTGGTTAAATTTATTCCTAGGTATTTTATTCTTTTTTTTCTTTTTTATCTTTCATCTTTTTATTTTTTATTATGTTTTTAACATCTTTATTGGAGTATAATTGCTTTACAATGGTGTGTTAGTTTCTGCTTTATAACAAAGTGAATCAGTTATACATATACATATGTTCCCACATCTCTTCCCTCTTGCATCTCCCTCCCTCCCACCCTCCCTATCCCACCCCTCTAGGTGGTCACAAACCACCTAGCTGATCTCCCTGTGCTATGTGGCTGCTTCTCACTAGCTACCTATTTTACATTTGGTAGTGTATATATGTCCATGCCACTCTCTCACTTTGTCACAGCTTACCCTTCTCCCTCCCCATATCCTCAAGTCCATGCTGTAGTAGGTCTGTGTCTTTATTCCCATCTTACCCCTAGATACTTCATGACCTTTTTTTTTTTCTTAGATTCCATATATATGTGTTAGCATATGGATAAAGAAGATATGGCACATATATACAATGGAATATTACTCAGCCATAAAAAGAAACAAAATTGAGTTATTTGTAGTGAGGTGGATGGACCTAGAGTCTGTCATACAGAGTGAAGTAAGTCAGAAAGAGAAAAACAAATACCATATGCTAACACATATATTTTATTCTTTTTGATGCAATTTTAAATGGGATTCTTTTCTTAATTTCTCTTTCTGCTAGCTCATTGCTAGCATATAGAAACACAACAGATTTTTGTATGATGATTTTGTACCCTGTGACTTAACTGTGTTTGTTTATTATTTCCAATAATTTTTGGTGGAGTTTTTAGGATTCTCTATGTATAAAATCACGTCATCCACAAATAGTAAGCGTTTTACTTCTTCATTTCTAGTTTGGATACCTTTTATTTCTTTTTCTTGACTAGTTGCTCTGCCTAGGACTTCCAATACTATGTTGAATAAGCCTGGCAAAAGTTGGCATCCTTGTCTTGTTCTTGATTTTAGAGGGATAGCTTTCAAATTTTCACCATTATGTGTTATGTTAGCTGTGGATCTGTCTTATAGATCCTTTATCATGTTGAAGTATAAGGGGGTGTTAAAATTCCCTACTATTATTGTGTTGCGATCAATTTCTCCCTTTAGGACTGTTAATAATTGCTTTATACATTTTGATGCTCCTATGTTAAATGCATCTATATTAACCATTGTTATATCTTCTTGATGAGTTGGCCCCTTTACTACTATATACTGTCCATTTTGTCTCTTGTTACATTTTTTTGGCTTGAAGTCTATTTTGTCTGATATGAATATGGCTACACCTACTTCCTTCTGGTTAATATTTGCTTGGAGTATCATCTTCCTTCCCTTTACTTTGAACCTGTTTGTCTATAGAGCTGAGATGAGTGTCTAGGATGCAGCATATATAAGTTGGATATTGTTTTTTAATCCATCCAGGTACTCTGTGTCTTTTGATTGGTGAATTCAATCCATTTACAATTAAGGTGATTGTTGATAGTTGAGGACTTAGTACTGACATTTTATCTTTTGTTTTCTGGTTGCTCTATATCTCCATTGTTTCCTTGTGTTTCTGTCTGCCATTTTGATTTGGTGGTTTTCTATGTTTTCTTGAGTTTCCTTTTTTTATGTTTCATGTCTCTGCTCTAGATTCATGTTTTGTGGTTACCATGAGTTTTTTATAAAATGTCTCATAGATAAAATAGTCCTTTGTGTGCTGAGAGCATCATATCTTCATTTACCTATGTGGGTTCTATCCTTTTCCTCTTCCCCTTTTGTGTTTTTGTTGTCTCAAATTATCCCTTTTTATGTTGTGAGTTTGTTACCAAATTGAAGTAGGAATAGTTATTTTTTTCTGCTTTTTTCCCTCTCATCTTTGTGCTGTAATAAAGTGTTTAAAAACCGATTCTGATATAGAGTTGCAACTTTCTAATTCTGTCTATTTATCACCTCACTCAAAGTTTTGTGTACTTTTGCCTTTTTGTTTCTGAGAGAAGAGTTCCTTTCAACATTTCTTGTAAGGCAGGTCTAGCGTTGATGAACTCCCTCAGCTTTTGTTTGTCTGGGAAGATCTTTATTTCTCCTTCATATCTGAATAATAACTTTGCAGGGTAGAGTATTCTTGTCTGACAGTTTTTATCTTTCAGTATTTTGAGAATGTAATTCTACTTCCCCCTGGCCTGTTTCTGCTGAGAGATCTGCTGATAGCCCAACAGGGCTTCCTTTGTAGGTTACCATCATTTTCCCCCTGGCTGCCTTTAAAATTCTTTCTTTGTCATTGATTTTGACAGCTTTAATATAATATGTCTTGGAGAAGGTCTTTTTGTGTTGAGATAATTAGGTGTTCTGTTAATTTCATGGATTTGTATATCCAATTCCTTCCCCATGTTTGGGAAGTTCTCAGCTATTATTTCTTTAAATAAACTCTCTGCTCTCTTATCCCTCTCTTCTGCTTCTGGGATGCCCATTACTCTAATGTTGCCCTTCCTAAAAGAGTCTGATGGCTCTCATAGAATTTACTTATTTTTTTTAATACCTTGATTCTCTATCCTCTTCTACTTGTATCATTTCTTCAGACTTGCTAATTCTCTCTTCTGTATGGTCTGCTCTATTTCCAATGCTTTCCTATGTATTCTTCATCTTATTTATTGAGTTCTTCAGCTCCGGAATTTATGTTTGGTTCTTTTTTAGCATTTCAATCTCTTTGGTAACGTATTCCTTCTGTTCACTAATTTTATTACTGAATTCATGTCAAGTGCTTTTCTGAGTTTTCTTGTAGCTCACTGAGTTTCTTGGTGGCAGCTATTTTGAATTCTCTATAAGTTAGATTGCAATATTCTGTGACTTTAATCTTGGTTTCTGGAGAACTGTCATTTTCTTTTTGTGGTACATTGTCACTGTGTTTATTTATGGTGGTTGATGAGTTGTTCCTCTTCTGGCTCATTTGAAGTAGTGGACACCTACATGATTCTAATGATTCAACAGATGAGAAATTAGAGGTCTTCTTTTGTCTTCCAATAGGGGCACTATAGGATATGTTTTTGTTTTATCTTACCTGAGCTGCCTCTGATTATATTTGGGAGGCACTTTCCATCCTCCACAGCCTCTGTCAGAGGTATTGCCTCATGCCTTTCTTATCAGTGCTTGTGCCTCTGGGATTGTTCAAGCCTTGCTGCTGCCGGTTTTGCTGGTGTTGCCACCTGGGGTACGGGGATGGTGGGCTTTTCTTCTATCTCCTGAGTTGCAGGCCCCCCTGCCACAGGGGAAGGGGATGGGGGGAGCCAGCATCTCATGGGTGCCTCTGCTGTGTCTGGAATTGTCAGTTCCTTGGAATCCGTGGCTGTGGGGCTTGGAGGGGAACAAGGACCCAGAGTCTTGGACATCTCTGCAGCTGGAGGGAGGGGGTATCAGGTCCCATGGCTGTTGTTGCACAGATACTTGAGGCCATGAATGCAGCTGCAGCAGAGTGGCTGGAGTCATGTGCATCACCTACCCTGCTGCTACCAGATTCTCTGGGGCTTCAGGCTCAGCTGCTGTGCCTAGAGGACCAGGATTGCAGGTACCACCTCTGCTGTTTCACCAGTTTTGTCTCCTCTATGTGTTTCAGTCTGCCCACCTTTAGATGTATAGATGTGTAGGATTTTCCAGCATCCTGGTGTGTTGTGTCCTTGTTGAGTTACTGAATATAGATTGAAGGGAAAAGATAATGTGAGAGTCTCATTTTGACATGATGCTGACATCACTCTGTCTTCTTTTATCCGGTAAGTACATTTCCAAAACAGTGTGTACTAACATTTCAGACTATAATTATTTTTATTTTTGTCAAGGCCTATTTGCAATCATTATTTGGTCACCCCATTGTTTAACGCATGGTTTTTTGTTTGTTTGTTTGTTTTTAATGCATGTTTTGATATATCTTCTTGGTTGATTATGCATTTGTAATTATATGTTTCACTTAGTATTTCAGGCAAATCTCTCATTATTAAATAGTAACATTGTACCCTCTATTTTCTTTTCTTTTAATTGGTATATCTTTATCTCTGTTTAACTTCAATATTACTTTCCATTTTATGTGTTATTCTAAAAAGGGTATCTTACTGCATTGTGCTTTTTCTTTCCAAACCTGATCAAACTGCTTCCCTTTCAACAAGGGAATTCAGGACATGGTGTTCCTCCCAGGCACCATGTGCAGCAAGAGAGAAGGGCTCCTTCTGTCTGATCCCCCTCCATGTGTTCAAAGTATCTTAGATTACCAGACACAAGGTTCCTACTTGGCTGCTGTGAGAGGTGGTGAGTGAGGTCACAACTGTCTGCCCTAGAGAGTTTTACGGACCTGACCAGCACATGGTCTGCAGGGCACTGTGACTCAGGAAGGAGTTCTAGTCTAAGGACAGACACATAGAAGACATCAGAGTATATATGATGATTAACGCCATGGAAAGAGAGATGACAACCTAGGTATACTATGAGGCATGTATAGGAAGAATTATTGGGCATCAACATTTAAGGGCAGCTCAAAAAGGTGAGCCTGAGAAAGCTGCCCAATGAGGCGATCATAGAGGTCACAGTAACACCAATGCAATATGGAATCATGGAAGCTTCAAGGAAGAGAGGACTTCTAGAAGATGACCAATGCTATCAAATGCTTCCTGGAGGTCATAACACAACTTAAAATTATCTAATGGATTAAGCTTCAGGGAGGCCATTACTCATCTTGGTTAGAGCAATTTCTGTAAAAAAGGAAGAGAAAACAGATGGAAAGAAAAAAAGGAAAAACAGATGGAAGTGACTCAGGGTGTAGATAGGAGTGAACGATTGCACCCAACTTGATTTGCTGTGGCATGAGTTTCCAGCTTCCCCACCACCACTACCACCACCACCACAAAATCTGACACCAGTAGGCACTGTGAGACACTCTCTATTTACTTATCCTTCACACATACATTTCCTCATTCTGACTCTGTGCTTGAAATAACCTTCACCTTATCTCTTCCATTTCAGGTCCCAGCACACTTGGAGAGGCAAACCCATTTCACACTGTTATTAGGATCACAGGAAATCAATCTGATTGTTAGTAAGATAAAAAGGGATTATTTTATTTTATGTTTTATGTTATACAATACTGCCCATGGGAGATAGGGGGAATGTGGTACTTAATGGAGAGCTAGGGGGAATGTGGTACTTAATTCACAACATACATCTTATAATTTACCATTTTAAAACACCTTAAGTAACTTATTTTTGTTCCTTGCTAATACATATTTATTTAGTTTAGTTTAGTTTTTTTTTTTTTTTTAGTGTATCTTCTCACCAGAGGATGAGATCTCTGACCTCCAAGGAATTTTCTTTCATTACTAGTAGTGGTTGCTCATGGATTGCTAAGGTCCTTAGAAACCTGTAGTGACAAGGGGTAAATGTGCTCATTAATCGCTGTCCCAGGGGTCCCTGTCCTGATGGGGTCTGCTTTCTATCTCACTTTACTATAAAGCCTTAATTTTCATATGTCTCAAGATCAGAGCTCCATGAGCTGGAGTTCCATGCTGAACACTCAAGAGACTAAAGTCTAATTACCTAAAAAAAAAAAAAAATCACTTTGGGAAATGAAATGGGATTCTAAGAATTATTACATGAAAATTACTATTTGTAAAAGTGCAGAAATTAATATAATGTACTTTTATCCAGAAGGAAAAAAATTAAAAATTACTTTGTAATATTTGCTTCCACTTTTTAATTAAAGAAATAAAATATCACTAACAAAGTTAAAATCCTCTTTATATCCCTTCATTTTAGAGATGCAAATGTACTTTTGTATATTTCTATGTATACATATCCATCTATATTATTGGTTTGTAATTCAGTTTTAGATTTAAAATAGAGTCATATTTGGAGAAATATTATGCAACATACTTTATTCCCCCCAATATTATCTTTTAAAGACCTGTTCATGCTGATGAATATAGATCTAGGATATGTTTGAAAATAGCATAACATTCCATCATATGAATGGACCAGATTCTAATTGTCCATTCCCTGTTTAAACTTGGAAGCCTTAGATGTTAATCCAGAAAGGCATGTTGTGGGACTTCCTTCACATCATAATAGTTAACTGGTCTGATACCATCTACCTAGCAGGCATTTCTCTTTCATGGCAAGAATTCTAACCACAGGACACACTTGTTTGGTTATGCATTTGTTCAAAATACAGGCTTTAGGTACGAGGTCTGCCTCAGTTGATCTCCACCTGTGGATTTCTTTGCATGCTTTCTCCTTAGCATCAAACCATCAGTGTTCATGGCTTGGATGAAGTTCTCGCTGTTGGTCTTTATGGTGCTGTTTCCTTTTGACCACCATTCAAATCCTCTAAGCTCTGCAGAAGGAGGAATGATTTCTTTTATGCCTCTGTTTGTAGGAAGAGCTTATTATTGCTGAAATTGAAACTCCAATTCTACATATAACACATTATCAAGTATCTCCCCAGAAACAGTAATCCAGAGGTTTTACTAGTTAATCTTTCTTCCATTTACATTGTATGAGTTACAAATACAATAAACATTACAGAATACAGTATGATCAATGTTGCCAGTAACTATTAGCAAAAGGAATTTATTGAAGAAATAAGACTGGGCAGGTTTGAACAGGTGGAGAGGTGAAAGGCCTTGTTCTCAGAGGGAAACTGTGGGTGCAGTGCAAGGAGGAAGGTGTGTGGGTGGCAGAAGCAGAAATAAGGACCTTTTTGGGAGAGGAGTAAAGATAAGGAAGATAGAACCAAACTTCAGACAACTATCTAATTTGATACATAGAACTCCCTACCAGGAGATGCTAGACCAAAGCACTGGTGTCTTGATGAGAGCAAAAGGAATCCAACAACAACACAGAGAAAAGAACAAATTAGTAACAAATCTGGCTATGGATTCCAAGTTCATTAACCTAACCACTTCCATGTAAACCTGCAGTCAGATCTTTAAGATAAAAATCTTAATAAATAATGGAGTAGAAAATAATTTAAAACAATCGTTTTTGTCAAGGGTGATAGTTTTAAGAAACAGAGGTCACAAGGACCAGTCTCCAAGGCACTGGACAGAGGGGTCCAGTGTGGCACTGCAGCTCGCCCATTGCTACAGCACCATCATCCACCACTGCTGCTCAGAACCCTCCTGCTGCTGCTTAACTTATATTTCTCTGCTGCTCCTGGTCACCTGCTCTGGGACTGACTGAACTCCAGCCCCTGGACAAGCGAGAAGGGGCTTTAGAAGGTGAGTCAGAGATTATGGGGTTGGAGCCAGAGGTTGGCTTGGCCTTCTACCAAAACTTACAAAGTGAGGGATTCTCAAAACCTGTTGCAAAGATTAGGCCACTAAAAAACTGACAGTAAGTTTTCTCACCTACAAATAAATTGGATATTTTCCTAACTTTCTGTGAACTCTACTGAACCCAGGACACTAGCTTTTTGTAAAACAGCAGTTGCTAGCTGCAACCCTGTATCTCAAGGTTATTCCCCCTTGTAACTATGCAACTACTTTGGATTCCAATCAATTCTTGTTTAATGAGCACCCTTACTTCTTTCCAGCTCCGATTATAATTCTTGGCAAAAAATTCATGTAACTAATTGTGGCCTTGCAGTTTTTGCCTTCATAAGCCTCCCCCATTTTGTAATCAGTGGAACAATTTAAGTGTCTCTTGAATCTGTGTCTCCCAGACCGAATAAACCCAAATAAACACTCTTTATTTCAATCAGATCTCTGTTACTAAAATTTTGGTTAACATACAAATGAATTATTCTGCCCATACGTTACTTTCACAATAATTTCCCAATCTTCAAAGAATAAGTTATGTATATATATATTTCACCTACCAACAGGTCTTTCTATCCTGTATACCACTCACATACTTTCATATGTAGGCAGACCTTGAAGACATATTTTTCTTGAATAGGGGGAGCCCTCTAGTATATTTCAAACTTTCATTTTTCACAAAGGAATAATGGTGACATTGATAATAGAGTAAACACTTCTAGCCAAAATCTAGTGTTATATGTGGAACATACAGAAAATATTTCAGCAGGCTTTTACAACTAAGGTAGAAATTGGTTCCTAAAATTCACATCTCAATCTTCTGTGAATCCTTAGGAGAATTTAGGTTGTCACACTGTTATTTTACATAGTTCCAAGAACATAAAGGGCAGGTCTGTTTCTGCAGAGTTTACATAGACATGTAGTTCAGACTAAAGAATGAAATGTGACTGCTGGATAGGATATAATCAGAGAGAGAGAGGTGGAAGATGGAGAAGGAGGGTGTCTAAGGCTTTCCCGACCACAAATCTCACCACCACTCCAACTCTCTTTATACTTTTCTTGCAAGAATAATAATAGAAATAAGGAGTTGGTGGGATTGCCAAAAACAAAAATTGTAAACTTCAACCATCTGGGGAAGGCAAAAATCCCATCTACTGCAACTCTCAGTTCGAAAGTAAAGTTGTACCACACAAAATCAGGGTATTACTTAAGAGTATTCTTAAAGAACACATGGAGTGTGGCTGGCAGGGTCTTGGTGCTCAGGCCAGGTGTCAGGCCTGTGCCTCTGAGGTGGGAGAGCCGAGTTCAGGACAGAGGTCCACCAGAGACCTCCTGGCTCCACATAATATCAAATGATGAAAGCTCTCTCAGAGATCTCCATCTCAATGCTAAGACCCAGCTCCACTCAACGACCAGCAAGCTACAGTGCTGGACATCCTATGCCAAACAACTAGCAAGACAGGAACACAACCCCACCCATTAGCAGAGAGGCTGTCTAAAATCATAATAAGGTCACAGACACCACAAAACACACCACCAGACGTGGTCCTGCCCACCAGAAAGACAAGATCCAGCCTCATCCACCAGAACACAGGCATCAGGCCCCTCCACCAGGAAGCCTACACAACCACTGAACAAATCTTACCCACGTGGGACAGACACCAAAAACAATGAGAACCACAAACCTGCAGCCTGCGAAAAGGAGACGCCAAACACAGTAAGTTAAGCAAAATGAGAAGAGAGAGAAACACACAGCAGATGAAGGAGCAAGGTAAAAATGCACCAGAGAAAGCAAATGAAGAGGAAATAAACAGTCTACCTGAAAAAGAATTCAGAGCAATGATAGTAAATATGATCCAAAATCTTGGAAATAGAATGGAGAATATACAAGAAACGTTTAATAAGGAACTAGAAGAACTGAAGAGCAAACAAACAATGATGAACAACATAATAAATGAAATTAAAAATTCTCTAGAAGGAAGCAATAACAGAATAACAGAGGCAGAAGAATGGATAAGTGATCTGGAAGATAAAATAGTGGAAATAAGTAGCACAGAGCTGAATAAAGAAAAAAGAATGAAAAGAATTGAAGATAGTCTCAGAGAATTCTGGGACAACATTAAATGTACCAACATTCGAATTATAGGGGTACCAGAAGAAGAAGAGAAAAAGAAAGGGACTGAGAAAATATTTGAAGAGACTATACTTGAAAACTTCCCTAATATGGGAAAGGAAATAGTCAAGTCCAGGAAACGCAGAGAGTCCCATACAGGATAAATCTAAGGAGAAACACACCAAGGCACATATTAATCAGGCTATCAAAAATTAAATACAAAGAAAAAATATTAAAGGCAGCAAAGGAAAAACAACAAAGAACATACAAGGGGATCCCCATAAGGTTAATGGCTGATCTTTCAGCAGAAACTCTGCAACCAGAAGGGAGTGGCAGGACATATTTAAAGTGATGAAAGGAAAAACCTACAACCAAGATTCCTCTACCTAGCAGGATCTCATTCAGATTCGACAGAGAAGTTAAAATCTTCACAGACAAGCAAAAGCTAAGAGAATTCAGCACCTCTAAACCAGCTTTACAACAAAGGCTAAAGGAACTTCTCTAGGCAGTAAACACAAGAGAAGGAAAAGATGTACAATAACAAACCCAAAGCCATTAAGAAAATAGTAATAGGAACATACATATTGATAATTACCTTAAATGTAAATGGATTAAATGCTCCAACCAAAAGACACAGGCTGCTTGAATGGATACAAAAACAAGAGCCGTATATACACTGTCTATAAGAAACCCACTTTAGACTTAGGGACACATACAGACTGAAAGTGAGGAGATGGAAAAATATATTCTATGTAAATGGAAATCAAAAGAAAGCTGGAGTAGCAATTCTCATATCAGACAAAATAGACTTTAAAATAAAGAGTATTACAGGAGACAAAGCAGGACACTACATAATGATCAAGGGATAGATCCAAGAAGAAGATATAACAATTGTAAATATTTATGCACCCAGCATAGGAGCACCTCAATACACAAGGCAAATGTTAACAGCCATAAAAGGGGAAATTGACAGTAACACAATCACAGTAGAGGACTTTCACACCCCACATTCACCAATAGACAGATCGTCCAAAATGAAAATAAATAAGGAAACACAAGCTTTAAAGGATACATTAAACAAGATTGATTTAATTGATATTTATAGGACATTCCATCCAAAAACAATAGAATACACTTTCTTCTCAACTGCTCATGGAACATTCTCCAGGATACATCATATCTTGGGTCACAAATCAAGCCTTAGTAAATTTAAGAAAATTGAAATTATATCAAGTGTCTTTTCCGACCACAATGCTATGAGACTAGATATCAATTACAAGGAAAAATCTGTAAAAAATACAAACACATGGAGGCTAAACAATACACTACTAAATAACCAAGAGATCACTGAAGAAATCAAAGAAGAAATCAAAAAATACCTAGAAACAAATGACAATGAATATACGACGACCCAAAACCCATGGGATGCAGCAAAAGCAGTTCTAAGAGGGAAGTATATAGCAGTACAATCCTACCTCAAGAAACAGGAAACATCTCAAATAAACAACCTAACCTTACACCTGAAGCAATTAGAGAATAAAAATTTAAAAATCCCAAAGATAGCAGAAGGAAAGAAATCATAAAGATAAGATCAGAAATAAATGAAAAAAAAAAGAAAGAAACAATAGCAAAGATGAGTAAAACTAAAAGCTGGTTCTTTGAGAAGATAAACAAAATTGACAAACAATTAGCCAGACTCATCAAAAAAAAAAAAAGGGGGGGAGAAGACTAAAATCAACAGGATTAACAATGAAGAAGAAGAAGTAACAACTTACAGTGCAGAAATACAAAGGATAGTGAGAGATTACTACAAGAAACTATATGCCAATAAAATGGACACCCTGGAAGAAATGGACAAATTCTTAGAAAAGCACAATCTTCAAAGACTGAACCAGGCAGAAATAGAAAATATATATAGAGTAATCACAAGCACTGAAGTTGAGACAGTGTTTTAATATCTTCCAACAAACAAAAGCACAGAAGCAGATTGCTGCACAGGTGAATTCTATCAAACATTTAGAGAAGAGATAACACCTATCCTTCTCAAACTCTTCCAAAATATAGCAGAGGGAGGAACACTCCCAAACTCATTCTATGAGGCCACCATCACCCTGAAACCAAAACCAGACAAAGATGTCACAAAGAAAAAAAACTACAGGTCAATATCACTGATGAACATAGATGCAAAAATCCTCAACAAAAAACCAGCAAATTCCAACAGCACATTAAAAGAATCATACACCCTGATCAAGTGGAGTTTATCCCAGGAATGCAAGGATTCTTCACTATACACCAATCAATCAATGTGATACACCATATTAACAAACTGAAGGAGAAAAACCATCTGATCATCTCAGTAGATGCAGAAAAAGATTGTGACAATATTCAACACCTATGTATGATAAAAACCATCCAGAAAGTAGCCATAGTGGGAACTTATCTCAACATAATAAAGGTCACATATGACAGACACACAGCCAACATCATTCTCAATGGTGAAAAACTGAAACCATTTCCTCTAAGATCAGGAACAGGACAAGGTTTTCCACTTTCACCACTTTTATTCAACACAGTTTTGGAAGTTTCAGCCACAGCAATCATAGAAGAAAAAGAAATAAAAGGAATCCAAATTGGAAAAGAAGAAGTAAAGCTGTCACTCTTTGCAGATGACATGATACTATACATAGAGAATCCTAAAGATGCTACTAGAAAACTACTAGAGTTAATCAACGAATTTAGTAAAGTAGCAGGATACAAAATTAATGCACAGAAATGTCTTGCATTCCTATACACTAATGATGAAAAATCTGAAAGAGAAATTAAGGAAACAATCCCATTTACCATTGCAACAAAAAGAATAAAATACCTAGGAATAAAACTACCTAAGGAGACAAAAGACCTGTATGAAGAAAACTATGAGACACTGATGAAGGAAATTAAAGAAGATACAAACAGATGGAGAGATATATCACGTTCTTGGATTGGAAGAGTAAACAATGTGAAAAGGACTGTACTACCCAAAGCAATCTACAGATTCAATGCAATCCCTATCAAACGACAAATGGCATTTTTCACAGAACTAGAACAAAAAATTTCACAATTTGTATGGAAACAGAAAAGACCCTGAATAGCCTAAGCAATCTTGAGAAAGAAAAACAGAGCTGGAGGAATCAGGCTCCCAGATTTCAGACTATACTACAAAGCTACAGTAATCAAGACAGTATGGTACTGACACAAAAGCAGAAATATAGATCAATGGAACAGGATAGAAAGCCCTGACATAAACCCAAGTGTGTTTGGTTTTTTGTTTTTGTTTTTTTTTTGATAAAGGAGGCAAGAATATACAATGGAGAAAGACAGCCTCCTCAATAAGTGGTGCTGGGAAAACTGGACAGCTACATGGAAAAGAATGAAATTAGAAAACTCCCTAACACCATACACAAAAATAAACCCAAAGTGGATTAAAGACCTAAATGTAAGGCCAGACACTATAAAGCTCTTAAGAAAAAACATAGGCAGAACACTATATGAAATAAATCACAGCAAGATCTTTTTTGACCCACCTCCTAGAGTAATGGAAATAAAAACAAAAATAAACAAATGGGACCTAATGAAACTTAAAATCTTTTGCACAGCAAAGGAAACCATAAACAAGATGAAAAGACAACACTTAGAATGGGGGGAAATATTTGCAAGTGAAGCAACTGACAAAGGATTAATCCCCCAAATTTACAAACAGCTCATGCAGCTCAATAACAAAAAAAGCAAACAACCCAATCCAAAAATGGGCAGAAGACCTAAACAGACATTCTCCAAAGATATACAGATTGCCAACAAACACATGAAAGGATGCTCAACAGCACTAATCATTAGAGAAATGCAAATCAAAACTACAATGAGATATCATCTCACACCAGTCAGAATGGCCATCATCAAAAAATCTACAAACAGTAAATGCTGGACAGGGTGTGGAGAAAAGGGAACCCTCTTGCACTGTTGGTGGGAATGTAAATTGATACAGCCACTATGGAGATCAGTATGGAGTTTCCTTAAAAACCTGTAAATGGAGCTACCATACGACCCAGCAATCCCACTACTGTGCATATACCCTGAGAAAACCATAATTCAAAAAGAGTCATGTACCACAATGTTCATCGCAGTTTTATTTACAATAGCAAGTACATGGAATCAACCTAAGTGTCCATCGATAGATGAATGGAAAAAGAAGATGTGTAAAGCAATTATACTCCAATAAAGTTGCTAAGAAAAAATTAAATGCAGTTGAGGAGTAGATTTAAAAATTTTTAAATCAATTGTTTAAATATTAGCTATGGCTTATTGTCCCCTGGTAATATTTTTTCGTTTCCTAAGAGATGATGAGAGATGATGATCAGCCACACTGTTTGGCTTCACCCTGAAGGGGATGGATTATTTATTCCCATCTGACATATGAGAGAGAAAAAGAGATACCTTTCTCTTACTTGTTAATTTTCTCTGCGCTCTACACATAAGCAACATGTCTTCCTGTCTGGTTCTCAGAGGGTCTTTCTCCAAACATAATAGTGTTTAGGTGTCTTTTCTTTCTTTCTTTTTTTTTTAATATTATGACTGAACCTCACAATTTAAGCAATGTAAATTATTAAATATATATATGTAAATCTTTCAGATCAATAAGTCTTCAGATAATGAGAATTTAAGAGGTCTTATAATTATTTCAATAACAAAACTATTTACTTTTTCTTTTATAGGTGGCAGTGGTTCTTTCAAGAGTATTTTCTTATCTTGCCATGTTTCATTACTTTTTCCCTTATTTTAAAAAGGTATTTTTATCTCTATTTAGAGATTGCAATGCCCAGGAGATCCTCACATTTGCCTCCCCAGTCTATGAGCCCTATTTGGAACGTCCTCTAGAAAATATTTATGTAGCATCTTTCACAAAGAGCAACAGGATCGATTAAAAAAGACGTGTCTCTTCAGTGGAGTTTTGAAATCAAGTATATAGACAAATCTATATCACATTCCATCCCCAGTACTTGTTCTGATTTAATCACATTTACTGGAACAATATTGATTTCTATGGGCAGCTTGTAATAACTTCAGGTACACAACATCGCAAGGAATTGCAAGTCTAAGCAACATTGTGTAACTAATGAATGCACAACCATAAAACACTGTATGGATAGGTTTAGAGTTATGACAAAATTCTAAAAAGATTAAATTGCTTAGAACTACACATCAAATGCTCACAGACCTAGTGCAAAGACACACATTGGTTCTAAAAATATATAAGCAAAGCTTTCCCTAAATCACAGCAATAAAATTGAATATTTTGGAAACCTATCAAGGACATTCCAAAAATTAATCAAAGGAGGCATATTTTTAAAAACTCTTTATCAACTATACCCCAGTAAAAAAATAAATAAAATTAAAAAGCAAAAAAAAATCTTTAAAAATCATTTACAAGATCTATTCGTTAATTCTGAATGTAGATACCTTTATTTTTAATTCACTGGATTATAGAATCTTTGGTTGATTGATTAATTTTTCCGAGCAGTATCTGCATACTGCAAAGGATAGTTGAATTAGGGACAAATTACATACTTGAACAAGGCTACTGGGACAAAGTTTATATTAGTGACTACCAAACAGGAGTGATTCTGCCCCACAGGGAACATTTGGCAATGTATGGAAACATTTCTGGTTGCCACAATTGTGGGTCAGAAGCAGGAAGTTGTTACTGGAATCGAGCACATAGAGGCCAGGCATGCTGATAAACAACCTACAATGCACAGAACAGCCCTCACAACAAACTATTATTTGACTAAAATGCCAATAGTGCTGAGGTTGAGAAACACTGATACAAGTATTCCATTCCTTGGTATGGCTGAACAGTATTCCATTGCATAGATATAATATATTTTGTTGATCATTCCACTGTTCAAGGCCATCAGGTTGTTTTCAGTGTTTGGATATTATCAACAATGCTGCTATGAACATTTGTGTGTAAGTTTTTGCACGGATGTATGATTTCATTTATTTTTCACAAGTAGCTGCAAGTGGAATAGCTAGACAAACATCTGAATTTTTAAGAAAGTACCAAACATTTTTCCCTCCACACCCTTGTCAGTCATCCTCATTTTCCATTATAGTAGGTGTGTAGTTACTGGGGTATAGCAATGTGGTTTTAATTTGTGTTAGAAACCTAATGTTGCTGTAGGCCCCCCAAAGATGTTCACATCCTAATCCTCAGAACCTGTGAATATGTTATCTTAATGGCACAAGGGAATTAAGATTACAGATTAGCTGACCTTAAAATAGAAACATTATCCTGGATTGTCTAGGTGGGCCCAATGTTGTCAAAAGTATCCTTAAAGGTAGAAGAGGGAGGCAGAAGATTAGGTCAGAGTACAGCTGACACTTGAACAACTTAGGGCTTTGGGGCACTGACACTCCATGCAATTGAAAATCCATGCATAATTTATAGTTGGCCCTCCAGATAGACAGTTAAGTTCCTCTGTACCTGTGGTTCCACATCCTAGGATTCAACCAACTCTGGATGATGTAGTATTGTAGTATTTACTATTGAAAAAAATCCACATGTAAATGGACCCATGAACTTCAAACCTTCATTGTTCAAGGGTCAACTGTAATTTGATGTGAGAAGGGCTCATGGCGTTGCTGGCTTTTTCCACAGAAAGGACCAGAAATCAAGTTATGTGGACACACTGTAGAATGTAGAAAAGGCAAGAGAGAAGATTCTTCCCTCAAGCCACCAGAAAGAAATACAGCTCTGCTAACATCTTGATTTTAGCCCAATGAGGTCCATGAGAATGGACCTAAGAATCTATGGAACTATAATATAATATGTTTGTGTTGTTTCAGGCCACTAGATTTGTGGTATTTTATGACACCAACCATACAAACTAATACAAGTGTTGTGCAACTTTCCATGATCTTATTTGCTATTTATATATGTTTATTGGCAAAGTGTCTGTTCAAATCTTTGGCCTGCTTTTTGTGTGTGTATTCATTCATATTTATTTAACAGTTTAATTGAGGTAAAATTTAAACCATTAAATTTACCTATTAAAACTGTACAATTTAATAATTATTTTGAAAGTTTATAGAATCACAACCCAATTTTAGAGCATTTTTATAGCACCTCCACCCCAAAACCTCATGCTTGTTTGAGTTAATCCCTGCTCCCACAACCAGATCTAGACAACCACTGATCTGTTTCTGTCCCTATAATTTAATGGAGATTTCATATGAGTGGAATCATACCACATTTAGTAATTTAGGTCAGGATTCTTCTACTAAGTGTCATATTTTCTGAGGTTCATTCATGTTGCACTTATCACCAATAATGTTGATATGAACGTTTGTTGCATCATATGGTATGTTTATATTTAAAATTTTAAGAGACAAACTGTCTTCCAAAGTGGAAATATTTTGCATTCTCAAGATGAATAATAATGAAGATTCCAGTTTCTCTACATCAACAGCATTTGTTGTTGTCTATCTTTTCTTACAACTATAGTGAGTGTGAAATGATATCTCACTGTGATTTCAATATGCATTTTCCTAATGACTAAGATATTGAGCATCATTTCATGTGCTAATAAGCCATCTTCTTTCAAAAAATTTCTATTCAAGTCTTTTGTTCATATTTTAGTTGGGTTATTTAGTTTCATATTATTGAATTGTAAAAGTTTTCAATATATTCTGGATATAAATCCTTTATCAGACATATGATTTACAAATTCTTTCTCCCATTCTGTGGTTTGCCTTAATTTTCCTAATTGCGCCTTTTGAAACACAAATTTTTAAAAAATTTTATTCAAGTATAGTTGGTTTATGATGTGATAATTTCTGCTGTACAGCAAAGTGATTCAGTTATACATATATGTGCATTCTTTTTCATATTCTTTTCTATTATGGTTTATCACAGGATATTGAATACAGTTTCCTGTGCTATAGAGTAGGACCTTATTGTTTATCTAGATTATATATAATAGTTTGCATCTGCTAATCCCAAACTCCTAATCCATGCCTCCCCCACCCCCTCTCCTCCTTGGCAACCACAAGCCTCTTCTCATGTCTGTGAGTCTGTTTCTGTTTCATAGATAAGTTCATTTGTGTCATATTTTAGATTCCACACATAAGTGTTATCACATGGCATTTGTCTTTCTCTTTCTGACTTACTTCACTTAGTATGATAATCTCTAGGGTCATCCATGTTGCTACAAATGGCATTATTTCACTCTTTTTTATGGCTAATATTCCATTGTGTGTGTATATATATATATATATATATATATATATCACATCTTCTTTATCCATTCATCTGTCAATGGCCATTTAGGTTGTTTTCATGCCTTGGCTATTGTGAATAGTGCTAGGATGAACATAGGGGTGCATGTATCATTTTGAATTATAGTTTTCTTTGGATATATGACCAGCAGTGGGATTGCTGGATCATATGGAAACTCTACTTTTAGTGAAACACAAGCATTTTAAATTTGATGAATTTAAATTTGATGAATTTAAATTTCCTATTTGTCAATTTTTTCTTTTATGGATTATGCTTTTGCTTACATATCTCTTTGCTTCTTGCCCAACCCAAGGTCAAGATGGTTTTCTCCTAAGTTTTCTTGCAGAACTTGTATAGCTTTAGTTCTTACATTTAGGTCTATTACCCATTTTGAGTTAATTTTTAAGTATGTTGTGTGGTAAGGGTCAAAGTTAATTTTTGCATGTTGATATACAATTTTCCCAGGATGACTTATTGAAAAAATAACATGCCCTCCTCACTGAATTATTAAAAAATCAACCATTTCTTTTTATAATAATTATCATCTTACATCTTTGTAACTACTTTTTAAATCCTATGCATGTGTTTTTATATTTTACCTCTCTTCAATTCTAAAACATAATAACATCCACCATTTAAAAATCATAGTGTAGATTGGCTCTGAATAATCTACTAGGGTAAAAATTAAAAGCAGTATCAATTCTAATTCATAATATTGGGAATTGAAAAATATACTTGGAACTTGGGCTTTAGCTTTTTATTTAAAGTAAAATTATATTTTGTGTTGTGAAATTTTCTTAGATTTGTATTAGTATTTCCTAAGTTTAATTTCTTGAAAATTAGAGCAACCCAACAAGTATTCCACCTCATCATGTATTCAACTTGTACTGAGTGCTTCTCTCACAGTGAACTAAATGTACAGGCACAAATTTCAGATAAATTTTATTTAAATTTGAAGTGAAAGCTAACTGCTGTATGATCTTTAATTTTACCTTGAGTGAAAGGTAACTAAAAACATTGGGAAAGAATGTGACTGATGGTGGATAAAATCCCATAAATATCCTTTCAATCATGGATGTTCAGGATCTGTTCAAATCACAAACCAAAACCAAATACAGTCAAACTGTGTAAGTTAAGACATCTATTTTTCAACTTTTCATCTGGTGGGTGACTTGGTTTGGGCATGTGCTACATTCTTTAAACACATTTCACGTTCATTCCATTGTCCTAAAGCAATATTGAGATCATTTGCTTTCCTATTAATTCAAGACCAAATCACATCTAGGTCAAGAACAAGCTTATGTGGTTACTGTCTTTTTGAGAAAAAAAAATCCTTTAACAACAATTTTGCTTTATTTCCCTCATGAAAATTACCATCTGTTGTCTCTTCTTGCTACCACACCTCCCCTTTCTCCATAGCTGCCCCTCATTTAAATACGTCCTGGTCTCGTTTTGCAAATGCCAACAGTTTAGAGAGCACAACAGAGGTTGTCACATAAAGCAAAGCCCTAGAGTCCTCTAAAACAAAACTTGTGTCTCATTTTTAAGAGTAGGGCCACAGCTCAAAGCCTTGGTTCTATTTAAAACCCATAGTGTTTATGCAAATTAAACTTCAGTTTTAGAAGATCAGGTCAGAACAGTCAGTAACTGCCAAAGACTGATTAATGACCACACCTAAATCACATTAAACAAATAGATCATGCAACAGCACTGAGCAGAGCCTGAAGCAGCACCCTCGTTGAGGCTGGACATAAGAAAACTGGAGGCTCTGCAGACCCACTGCCTTTATCAGAACAGGGCAGGGTTTCCATTCACTAGAGACCCTTGTATAGCAAGAAAGTCATGTTGTCATAGTAATAAGTAAACCATGGCTTCCAATCAGAAGAAATACTTTCTGACTTTTCATTATTTTTTTAAATTGAAGTATAGTTGATTTACAATGTTGTGTTAGTTTTATGTGTACAGCACAATGATTCAGATAGATGGATGGATAGATCGATACATAGATAGATAGATAGATATTCTTTTTCAGGTTCTTTTCCCTTACAGGTTATTACAAAATACTGAGTATTGTTCCCTGGGCTATACAGTAGGACCTTGTTTTTTATCCATTCTATATATAATAGTTTGCATGTGCTAATCCCAAACTCCTAATTTATCCCTCCCCCTCCCTTTCCCCTTTGGTAACCATAAATTTGTTTTCTATATCTGTGGGTCTGTTTCTGTTTTGTAAATAAGTTCATTTGTATCATTTTTTTTAGATTACACATATAAGCGATATCATATTGTATTTGTCTTTGTCTGACTTATTTCACTTAGTATGATAATTTCTAGGTGCATCCATGTTGCTACAAATGGCATTATTCCATTTGTTTTATGACTAATATTTCATTGTATATATGTACCACATATTCTTTATCTATTCCTCTGTCAATGGACATTATGTTGCTTCCATGTCTTGTCTATTGCAAATAGTGCTGCAACAAACATTGGGGTGCATGTATCTTCTCAAATTATAGTTTCCTCCAGATATATGCCCAGGAGTGGGATTGGGTCTTCATTGTTGTGTGCAGGCTTTCTGTAGTTGCGGCGAGCGGGGACTACTCTTCATTGCAGTGTGGGCTTCTCATTGCGGTGGCTTCTCTTGTTGCAGAACATGGGTTCTAGGCACATGGGCTTCAGTAGTTGTGGCATGTGGGCTCTGTAGTTGTGGCTCATGGGCTCTAGAGCACAGGCTCAGTAGTTGTGGTGCACGGGCTTAGTTGCTCCGTGGCATGTGGGATCTTCCCATACCAGGGCTTGAACCTGTGCCCCCTGTGCTGGTAGGCAGATTCTTAACCACTATGCCACCAGGGAAGTCCCTATTTTTAGTTTTTTAAGGAAACTCCATATTGTTCTCCACAGTGGCTGTACCAAGTTACATTCCCACCAACAGTGTAGGAGGGTTCCCTTTTCTCCACACTTTCTCCAGCATTTGTTATTTGCAGACTTTTTGATGATGGCCATTCTGACTGGTGTGAGGTAATACCTCATTGTAGTTTTGATTTACATTTCTCTAATAATCAACAATGTTGAGCATTTTTTCATGTGTCTGTTGGCTATCTGTTCTTAATGAGTTTTATTCACTGTATTATGAATATTGAACTCATTTTTAAGATCAGTCTTGGTACTATCTTCATTTTTTTTTTTAGATTTTTGACACTTTTTTGGTACTAATTTATGTATTGATAAATGTTTATGGCGGTACTTCCCTAGTGGTGCAGTGGTTACGACTCTGAGCTCCCAATGCAGAGGGCCCAGGTTTGATCCCTGGTCAGGGAACTAGATCCCACGTGCATGCTGCAGCTAAGAGTTCATATGCCACAGCTAAGAAGCACACATGCCGCAACTAAGGAGCCGGCTGGCCACAACAAAGACCTGGCACAACTAAATAAATAAATTAAATAAATAAGTAAATAAATAAATTGTTAAAAAGATGCTTATGGCTATGACAGTGATATAGAACAGGTATACATCTTCTGTCACATCTAGTAAATGAGGAGAAAAGTACAAAGTCAGAATATAAATGATAAATTTTGACCCAAGTAGAAACTGTACAGACATCATCACTTAATAAGTCAGGTAAAAATTATTTTCTACATAAATCAAGCATCTACTACATCATAAATCAGAAATATCAAAACTTCAGGAATTCTGAAAGCAAGTGGTATTATAAAACAGTTTACCTCTGGATTCCTTTAATCTCACATTACAGCAGTTTTCTATTCTATATTTTTTCCTAAGAAGATACTTCTGCTTAAAGGATTGTTACATTAAAAGTAAAAGAAAAGATGATTGTCAAATATATCCTGATACAAATATATATGCAAAAAGAAGCAAAACAAATTTTAATTGCTTAAATCATAAATTTAATATGATATATATAATGGAATATTATTCAGCCATAAAAAGAAACGAAATTGAGTTATTTGTAGTGAGGTGGATGGACCTAGAGTCTGTCATACAGAGTGAAGTAAGTCAGAAAGAGAAAAACAAATACTGTATGCTAACACATATATATGGAACCTAAAAAAAAAAAAATGGTCATGAAGAACCTAGGGGAAAGATGGGAATAAAGATGAAGACCTCCTAGAGAATGGACTTGAGGACACAGGGAGGGGGATGGGTAAGCTGGGACAAAGTGAGAGAGTGGTATATATGGATATATATACACTACCAAATGTAAAATCAATAGATAGCTAGTGGGAAGCAGTTGCATAGCACAGGGAGATCAGCTCGGTGCTTTGTGATCAGCTAGAAGGGTGGAATGGGGGGGTGGGAGGGAGGGAGAGGCAAGAGGGAAGAGATATGGGGATATATGTATATGTATAACTGATTCACTTTGTTATAAAGCAGAAACTAACACACCATTGTAAAGTAATTTTACTTCAATAACAATGTTAAAAATAAATAAATTTAATGTGATAAAAGCGTATTATGATTGGATTTCAGCTCATATTTTCAGAATGAAATGCAAGACTCTAAGACTGTGTGCACATTTCAAGTTAATAAGAAAGCGCACTTAAATAATTTTAAAAGCATTGTTTAAGCCCCATCATAGAGTGATCATGTGCTATTGATAATGAAATTAAAAGTGTACACATTTAAATACATTCCTTTTAAAAACTTTTATGCTGACAGAAAACATACAACTATGTGACATGAAAAGCATCAATACCTATTACCAAAATATTGTAGACTATTTGAAATCTCCAGGTGTAAATCTTCTAAAATATTGATACCATTAATTCTACTCATATTTCTAACCATGGCCATACATGAGTCCAGTAAAGCTGAATCTATAGGCGGGGGACCTGGGAATTATCATTTTAAACTCTTCAAGGAATCCTAATTTTGTATTTATATATTATCTTTTGAAATAATTTTAGATTTATATACAGCTGGAAAAATATTACAAAGTTCTCATCTGCTCTTCACCCAGATCTACCCAATGTTAACATTTTGTATAACTATTTCCTATTTCTTTGTATTGCTAATTTTCTTGAACTTTTTATTTTAAAATAACTGTAGATGCATAGGAAGTTGCAAAGATACTACAAGGAAGTCCTGTGTACCTTTTACCCAGCTTACCCTAACAGTTACATTTTATATAATTAGGTGATTCCAATGTATAGCAGGTTGAGAGCTATCAAGCAACACCACAAAAAAGAATTTATTCAGGAGATCATATTAATAAAGGATGAATGTAAAACAAATACATATGTAAAAAATTTAAAAAAAACTAGCTTCCACTGCTCTGATCATAAATTTGAGGTGAGTGACATAGACATTATATATATCTGCTCTTAATGATTTAGAAAACACCAACACTATCAAAATATTCATCTGGATTAAAACTTTATTGTAGGGGACCTTCAAGATGGCGGAGGAGTAAGATGTGGAGATCACCTTTCTCCCCACAAATAGATGAAAAATACATCTACATGTGGAACAACTCCTACAGAACACCTACTGAACACTGGCAGAGACTCAGACTTCCCAAAAGGCAAGAAACTCCCCACGTACCTGGGTAGGGCAAAAGGAATAAAAAAAAGAAAAAACAGAGACAAAGAATAGGAATGGGATCTGCTCTTCTGGGAGGGAGTTGTGAAGGAGGAAAAGTTTCCACACACTAGGAAGCCCCTTCACTGGCAGAGATGGGGGGTGGGCAGGGGGAAAGTTTCAGAGCCATGGAGGAGAGCACGACAACAGGGGTGCATTGACACAGAGGATCAATGCCTACAAGCACTCACGAGCCTGAGAGGCTTGTCTGCTCACCTACTGGGGCGGGTGGGGGCTGGGAGCTGAGGCTCGGGCTCAGAGGTCAGATCCCAGGGAGAGGACTGGGGTTGGCTGCATTAACACACCCTGAAGGGGGCTAGTGCACCACAGCTAGCCAATTAGGAGTCCAGAAAAAAACCTGGAACTGCCTAAGAGGCAAGAGACCATTGTTTCGGGGTTTCTGAGGAGAGGGGATTCTGAGCACTGCCTAAATGAGCTCCAGAGACGGGCATGAGCAGCGGTTATCAGCATAGACACCAGAGACGGGCCTGAAATGCTAAGGCTGCTGCTGCAGCTACCAAGAAGCCCGTGTGCAAGCACAAGTCACTATCCACACCTCCCCTCCCAGGAGCCTGTGCAGCCCGCCACTGCCAGGATTCTGTGATCCAGGGACAACTTCCCCAGGAGAACATATGGCACGCCTCAGACTGTTGCAACGTCACTCTGCCCGCAGCCGCCACAGTCTCGCCCCGCATTCTGTACCCCTCGCACCCCCCAGCCTGTGTGAGCCAGAGTCCCCTAATCAGCTGCTACTTTAACCCTGTCCTGTCGGGGCAGGGAACAGATACCCTCAGGTGACCTACACTCAGAGGCGGGGCCAAATCCAAAGCTGAACCCCAGGAGCTGTGTGAACAAAGAAGAGAAAGGGAAATTTCTTCCAGCAGCCTCAGGAGCAGCAGATTAAATCTCCACAATCAACTTGATATACCCTGCCTCTGCGGAATGCCTGAATAGACAATGAATCATCCTAAAATTGAGGCAGTGGACTTTGGGAGCAACTGTAGACATGGGGTTTGCTTTCTGCATCTAATTTGTTTCTGGTTTTACGTTTGTCTTAGTTTAGCATTTAGAGCTTATTATAGTTGGTAGATTTGTTTATTGATTGGGTTGTTCTCTTTCTTTTTTATATATATATATACTTTTTTTTCCTTTTTCTCTTTTGTGAGTGTGTATGTGTATGCTTCTTTGTGCGATTTTGTCTGTACAGCTTTGCTTTTATCATCTGTCCTGGGGTTCTATCTGTCCGGTTTTTTTTTTCTTTTTATTAGTATAGATTTTAGCTCTTGTTATCATTGGTGGATTTGTTGTTTGCTTTGGTTGCTCTCTTCTTTCTTTCTTTCTTTTTCTTTAATACTTTTTTATTTTCAATATTATTTTTTATTTTAATAACTTTATTCTATATATTTTTCTTTCTTTTCTTACTCTTTTTTTTCCTCCCTTTTCTTCTGAGCTGTGTGGCTGACTGGGTCTTGGTGCTCTGGTCGGGCATCAGGCCTGACCTCTGAGGTGGGAGAGCCCAGTTCAGGACATTGGTCCACCAGAGACCTCCTGGCTCCACATTATATCAAACGGTGAAGGCTCTCCCAGATATCTCCATCTCAATGCTAAGACCCAGCTCTTCTCAATTACCATAAAGCTACAGTGATGCACACCCTATGCCAAACAACTAGCAAGACAGAAACACAACCCCACCCATTAGCAGAGAGACTGCCTAAAAGCATAAGTTCACAGACACCCCAAAACACACCACCAGATGCAGTCCTGCCCACCATAAAGACAAGATTCAACTCCATCCACCAGAACACAGGCACCAGTCCCCTCCACCTGCAGGCCTACCCAACCCAATGAATCAACCTTACCCACTGAGGGCAGACACCAAAAACAGTGGGAACTACAAACCTGCAGCCTGCGAAAAGGAGACCCCAAACACAAGTTAAACAAAATGAGAAGACAGAGAAATACACAGCAGATGAAGGAACAAGGTAAAAACCAACCAGACCCAACAAATGAAGAGGAAAGAGGCAGTCTACCTGAAAAATAATTCAGAGTAATGATAGTAAAGATGATACAAAATCATGGAAATAGAATGGAGAAAATACAAGAAATATAACAAGGACCTAGAAGAACTAAAGAGCAAGCAAAAAATGATGAACAACAAAATAAATAAAATAAAAAATTCTGTAGAAGGAATCAATAGCAGAATAACTGAGGCAGAAGAATGGATAAGTGACCTGGAAGATAATAGAGTGGAAATACCTACCACAGAGCAGAATAAAGAAAAAAGAATGAAAATAATTGAGGACAGTCTCAGAGACCTCTGGGACAACATTAAACTCACCAACATTCAAATTATAAGGGTCCCAGAAGAAGAAGAGAAAAAGAAAGGGACTGAGAAAATATTTGAAGAGATTATAGATGAAAACTTCCTTAATATGGGAAAGGAAATAGTCAAACAAGTCCAAGAAGTGCAGAGAGTTCCATACAGGAAAAACCAAGGAGAAACACGATGAGACACATATTAATCAAACTAAGAAAATTAAACACAAAGAAAAAATATTAAAAGCAGCAAGGGAGGACTTCCCTGGTGGCACAGTGGTTGAGAGTCCGCCTGCCGATGCAGGGGACACGGGTTCGTGCCCTGGTCCGGGAAGATCCCACATGCTGCGGAGCAGCTAGGCCCGTGAGCCATGGCTGCTGAGCCTGCGCGTCCGGACCCTGTGCTCCACAACGGGAGAGGCCACAACAGTGAGAGGCCCATGTACTGCAAAAAAAAAAAAAAGCAGCAAGGGAAAAACAACAAATAACATACAAGGGAATCCCCATAAGGTTAATGGCTGATCTTTCAGCAAAAACTCTGCAAGCCAGAAGGGAGTGGCAGGACATATTTAAAGTGATGAAAGGAAAAAATCTACAACCATGATTACTCTACCAGCAAGGATCTCATTCAGATTCGACAGAGAAATTAAAACCTTTACAGACAAGTAAAAGCTAAGAGAATTCAGCACCACCAAACCAGCTTTACAATAAATGCTAAAGGAACTTCTCAAGGCAGTAAACACAAGAGAAGGAAAAGACCCACAATAACAAACCCAAAGCAATTAAGAAAATAGAAATAGGAACATACATATCAATAACTACCTTAAATGTAAATGGTTTAAATGTTCTAACCAAAAGACATAGACTGGCTGAATGAATACAGAAACAAGACCTGTATTTATGCTGCATACAAGAGACCCCCCACTTAAAACCTAGGGACAGATACAGACTGAAAATCAGAGGATGGAAAAAGATATTCCATGTAAATGGAAATCAAAAGAAAGCTGGAGTAGCAATTCTCATATCAGACAAAATAGACTTTAAAATAAAGACTATTACAATAGACAACAAAGGACCCTACATAATGATCAAGGGAACAATACAAGAAGATATAACAATTGTAAATATTTATGCACCCAACATAGGAGCACCTCAATACATAAGGCAAATGCTAACAGCCATAAAAGGGAAAATCAACAATAACACAATCATAGCAGAGAACTTTAACACTGCAAGTTCACCAATGGACAGATCATCCACAATGAAAATAAATAGGGAAACACAAGCTTTAAAGAATACATTAAAAAAAATGGACTTAACTGATATTTATAGGACATTCCACACAAAAACAACAGAATACACTTTTTTCTCAAGTGCTCATGGAACATTATCCAGTATAGATCATACCCTGGGTCACAAATTTTCTTGATAGATTTAAGAAAATTGAAATCATATCAAGTATTGTTTTTGACCACAACACTATGAGACTAGATATCAATTACAGGGAAAAGTCTGTAAAAAATACAAACACGTGGAGGCTAAACAACACACTACTAAATAACCAAGAGATCACTGAAAAAATCAAAGAGGAAATGAAAAAATACCTAGAAACAAATGACAATGAAAACATGAGGACCCAAAACCTATGGGATGCAGCAAAAGCAGTTCTAAGAGGGAAGTTTATAGCAATACAACCCTACCTCAAGGAATAAGAAACATATCAAATAAGCAAATTAACCTTACACATAAAACAATTAGAGAAAGAAGAACAAAAAATCCCCAAAATTAGCAGAAGGAAAGAAATCATAAAGATCAGATCATAAAGAAATGAAAAGGAAATGAGGGAAATGATAGCAAAGATCAGCAAAACTAAAAGACAGTACTTTGCGAAGATAAACAAAATTGACAAACCATTAGCCAGACTCATCAAGAAAAAATGGGAGAAGACTCAAATCAATAGAATTAGAAATGAAAAAAGAGAAGTAAAAATTGACACAACAAAAGAAAACTATGAGCCAATATCACTGATGAACATAGATGCAACAATCGTCAACAAAATACTAGCAAACAGAATCGAACAGCACATTAAAAGTATTATAAACCATGATCAAGTGTGGTTTATCCCAGGAATGCAATAATTCCTCAATATATGCAAATAAATCAGTATGATACACCATATTAACAAACTGAAGGAGAAAAACTATATGATCATCTCAATAGATGCAGAAAAATCTTTCAACAAAATTCCACACCCATTTATGATAAAATTCCTCCAGAAAGTAGGCATAGAGCAGACTTACCTCAACATAATAAATGCCATATATGATGAATCCACAGCCAACATCATTCTCAATGGTGAAAAACTGAAACCATTTCCACTAAAATCAGATCCTAGACAAGGCTGCCCACTCACCACTGTTATTCAACACAGTTTTGGAAATTTTAGCCACAGCAGTCATAGAAGAGAAAGAAATGAAAAGATTCCAAATCAGAAAAGAATTAAAACTGTCACTGTTTGCAGATGACACGATACCATACATAGAGAATCTTAAAGACACTCCCAGAAAACTACTAGAGGTAATCAATGAATTTGGTAGAGTAGCAAGATACAAAATTAATGCACAGAAATCTCTTGCATTCCTATACATTAATGATGAAAAATCTGAAAGAGAAATTAAAGAAACACTCCCATTCACCAATGCAACAAAAAGAATAAAATACCTAGGAATAAACCTACGTAAGGAGACAAAAGACCTGTATGCAGAAAACTAAAAGACACTGATGAAAGAAATCAAAGGTGACAAAAACAGATGGAGAGGCATACCATGTTCTTGGATTGGGAGAATCAACCTTGTGAAAATGACTATACTACCCAAAGCAATCTACAGATTCACTGCAATCCCTATCAAACTACCACTGGCAATTTTCACAGAACTAGAACAAATACTTTCACAATTTGTATGGAAACACCAAAGACCCCGAATAGCCAAAGCAATATTGAGAAAGAAGAACGGAGCTGGAGGAATCAGGCTCCCTGACTTCAGACTATACTACAAATCTACAGTAATCAAGACAGTATGGTACTGGCACAAAAACAGAAATATAGATCAATGGAACAGGATAGAGAGCCCAGAGATAAACCCATGCACACATGGTCACCTTATCTTTGTTAAAGGAGGCAAGAATATACAATGGAGAAAAGACAGCCTCTTCAATAAGTGGTGCTGGGAAAACTGGACAGCTACATGGAAAAGAATGAAATTAGAACACTCCCTAACACCATACACAAAAATGAACTCAAAATGGATTAAAGACCTAAATGTAAGGCCAGACACTATCAAACTCTTAGAGGAAAACATAGACAGAACACTCAGTGACATAAATCACAGCAAGATCCTTTTTGACCCACCTCCTAGATAAATGGAAATAAGAACAAAAATAAACAAATGGGACCTAATGAAACTTAAAAGCTTTTTCACAGCCAAGGAAACCATAAACAAGATGAAAAGAGAACCCTCAGAATGGGAGAAAATATTTGCAAAAAGAAAAAACTGATAAAGGATTAATCTCCAAAATTACATGCAGCTCATGCCGGTCAATGTCAAAAAAACAAATAACCCAATCCAAAAATGGGCAGAAGACCTAAATAGACATTTCTCCAAAGAAGATATACAGATTGCCAACAAACACATGAAAGAATGCTCAACATCACTAATCATTAGAGAAATGTGAATCAAAATTACAATGAGGTATCACCTCACACCAGTCAGAATGGCCATCATCAAAATACCTAGAAACAGTAAATGCTGGAGAGGGTCTGGAGGAAAAGGAACTCTCCTACACTGTTTGGGGGAACATAAATTGATACAACCCTTATGGACAACAGTATGGATCTTCCTTAAAATACTAAAAATAGAACTACCATACGACCCCGCAATCCCACTACTGGATATATACCCTGAGAAAACCATAATTCAAAAAAAGTCATGTACCACAATGTTCATTGCAGCTCTGTTTACAATAGCCAGAACATAGAAACAAGTTATGTGTCCATTGACAGATGAATGGATAAAGAAGATGTAGCACATATATACAAAGGAATATTACTCAGCCATAAAAAGAAATGAAATTGAGTTATTTGTACTGAGGTGGGTGGACATAGAGACTCTCATACAGGGTGAAGTAAGTCAGAAAGAGAAAAACAAATACCATATGCTAACACATATATATGGAATCTAAAAAAGAAAGTGGTTCTGAAGAACCTAGGGGCAGGACAGGAATAAAGATGCAGACTTAGAGAATGGACTTGAGGACACCGGGAAGGGTAAGGGGAAGCTGGGACGAAGTGAGAGAGTGGCATGGACATATATACACTACCAAATGTAAAATAGATAGCAGTCAGAAGCAGCCCCATAGCACAGGGAGATCAGGTTGGTCCTTTGTGTCCACCTAGGGGGGTGGCATAGGGTGGGTAGGAGGGAGACGCATGAGGGAGGACATATGGTGATATATGTATATGTATAGCCAATTTGCTTTGTTATAAAGCAGAAACTAACAAACCATTGTAAAGCAATTATACTCCAATAAAGATGTTTTAAAAAAATGATTTAGGAGAACTGGATGAGCTGGTAGAGCTGGGTTTTGAGTGATGGGTCATACCAGGATCCCAGAGGTCCAAATGATCTTATGGAAGCTAGGTGTAGGGAGTTGGGAATGAAGGGGAGTATAAAAGGGAAAATAAGGGGATTTACATCAGATTTTTAAAAAATTTGTTCTAAGTCTAGCTTCTCTTCCTTCGTTTCATTAAAGATTCCCTAAGGATAGCATCAAAAGATTTTCTTTATTGTAAATGTAGGGGTTTTCATTCTACTCTAAGGGGGAAATATACAAGTTTGCTGGATCCCAGTAGACTCAAAGTTGTTTTTGTGGGACCAACTGCTTGGAAATTTGGGGGATGGCCACCTAAGCTGATTTTGCAATAGTTCTTGGTCTGGCTGATTCTGCCTTCAAAGAACACAGAATCCACCTTAACTAGGAGGGGGTAACACTTTTTAAAATTTTGTTTTGGCTTATTTATACTGTTTTTAAATGTATCACTTCGTACAGATTTTTTAGTTGTTACTCTGGGTATTACATAACTTATTGCAGTTCCTTGGTGTGGACATTTTACCATATGAAGTGGAGGAAGCTTAAACTTCCCACTTTATAATTTGCGTTAAATATCTCATCTACATACATTGAAAACCCTATCAAACAAGGTAGTAATTTTTGCTTCAATTGGCCAACACAATTTGGAAGCTCAAGGCAAAAAGGGTGTTAGTATTTACCCACATTTTTACTCTTTCCATTTTTCTTTAGTTTTCATGGTACGAGTTTCCTTTTTCTATCATTTCATTACTGGTTTAAGAACTTCCTTCAGTCACTCTTAACTAGGTTTCTGGTTGTTTCTTGAGGCTTGGGCTCCCAAGTCACTTCACAGTGTAGCTCTGGGATATGCAGGTGGGTACAGACTGTGGGAGGTCCTGGAACTCAGGCAGAGGGGTCTGCACTTGATCCCAGAGACATACCCCCAAGCATAAGAGCTGCTGAAACAGGAGAGGGTTTTATGGAAGCTGTGTTTCATAGTGATTATCTTTATCTATGAAGATTAATATTTTGAATAATTGTTAATCTGGGAGACCAACTGGACAGGTTTGAATAATTTCAATAAATATTTAAGGCCTAAGCCAAGGTGGGGATGAATGGGGCTGGGGAATAGACAGCAACATGTTGAGATAATCTAAAGGGAGAAAAACAAAATGTTACATGCGTTTGATTTTGAAAAGAGTGAGGAGGCACTTCTGGCTCCCACTCTTATCTCCAGGAAAAGTTGTGTTAGACTCGATCCATGATAATTACTTGTTCTCTCCTAATTGTGAAAAGTATATGAAAAGAATCCCACGCAAAGGTAATTTTCAGAAAATGAAGCCATAATATTATTAGCAAAATCTCCTTTGATTTAAAAAATTACATGTCATTTGTCCTCAACGTGGGATGAACACTGGACATTTACGAACTACCAGAAAGGAAGTCTTTATTGCTCTGCTGTCCAATCAATGTTGGGAAAAGACTGAGAGAGCAGTCAGGGCTTTGAACTAAGCTCCATGAAAATGGCCTCAGCCTTTTCTTCCTGGAAATGCAACTATCAACGTCGACTGCAAGGTTGTCTGACAAAAGGAGTCACAGGGACTATGAAAGGGGAGCACACACCCTTGTAGCAAAAAGTCCATGACTGTGGCCCTTACCTTGCATGTCCAAAAGTTGTGCCCTCTGGGAGTGCAGAGCCAGCTGCTGCTCACCACACTCAATGAAGTCCATGCAAGTTGCCCCAGGTCAGCCACACAACCTAGTAAAGGATGCTTGTGTGTGAGTACCCTCAGGAGGAAGATTCTATCACCACATGAGGGCTGCCCTGCCACACCATGGTCCACACAGCATCTTGTGAGAGTGGAAAGACAACAGTGGGCTTCTGAGGTCAGCAGAATATGTACAAAGCAGAAGAATTTTTTATTTGATTTTTTTCTAATCATCACATCTCTTTCTGTTTGTTTGTTTGTTTGCAGTACGCAGGCCTCTCACTGCTGTGGCCTCTCCCGTTGTGGAGCACAGGCTCCGGGCGCGCAGGCTCAGTGGCCATGGCTCACGGGCCTAGCCGCTCTGCAGCATGTGGGATCTTCCCGGACCGGGGCATGAACCCATGTGCCCCGTATTGGCAGGTGGACTCTCAACCACTATGCCACCAGGGAAGCCCCATCAAATCTCTTTAAGGTGTGAAGTCAACATTAAAATTCTTAAAATATTTTGGTCATAATAAATAGTGATTTTTTTAAAACTGAGATTTGCATTGCAATGTGTTTGCTGTAATGTTCTGTTTTAAAGTTGTGTTGCAATATGTTTAGACAGAACACAGGGTCTATGAGAAAATATACTGGGAGACCTTGTTGTTAATTACTGTGAAATAAAATTTAAAATTATATAATGTTGAAGGATTCTAGAAAGATGGTGGAGTAGGAAGCACCAGGAATCAGTCTCCCCATGTAGATAACAATTACACTGGCAGAATCTGTCTAATGGAACAATTTTGGAACTCTGGAGTCTACTGAAGACTTGCAACATCCAGGGAAAAACTTGGACAGTAAATTGTGGTTAATTTTGGTCAATTTCAGCTCCTAGTACAGTAGCAAAGAATGCTTTGAAACTTAAAAAAGCGGGCTTTAATACTTGAGTATTAAATAATTGTAATATCTGGGTATTGCATTTGTAATACTTGAGCAATTCCTACACTGATGGGCAAAGAAAGTATTTTTGTACATTTAACCAAAAAAAAAAAAATCTCCTATCTCCCACCCCTCAGCTCCATGGCAGACAGCTGTGTACATGTTTCTGGAGCAATCTGAATACACCTTTCAGGAGCCAGGGTGAGTAAAAAGGACGCTGTCCTCCAAATATTGGAGATCTGTGCTCTTATTGCTGATTGCTGCTTCTGATCACAGAGGTGCAGACAAAAGGCAGACAGTGACCATTTTTGTTGCACCTCTCCCCATTGTTGCAAGCCTCTCTCTCTCTGGTTGTAGTGGCATCTATGATATTTAGGGAGATGGTGCCTTTTCCTCCTCTTTGTTTTACTCTCTTCCTTTTTTGAGAGCAGACACTGAAGACTAGAACACTCAAATGCAACTACTTATATGGGGAAAATTAGAAAGTCACTGCATACGAGCAAAAGAATGTGTGGTGCAGAAAAGACTTGATGAGACCTTAAATTTATCCTCAAACTGATCCTCAGCACAGATACAGACTACAATGATCTAAACACACACACACACACACACACACACACACACACACACACACACACACACAGACAACAGCAAACTCTGGGGAAGGTGGAGAATCTAATTTCCAAAGTTACCACATTATTTCATTTAAATGTCCACTTTTCAACAAGAAAAAAGCAAGGCATGCAAACAAACAGAAAAGTATGACTCATTCAAAGGGAAAAGAAAAAGAGAAATTTTCTATGAAAAAAGACATAATGACACATCTACTAAGCAAAGACTTGAGAACAGCTATCTTAAAGATGCTCAAAGAACTAAAAGAAGATATGGAGGATGACAAGGAAATAATGTATTAATACAATGTAAATATAAATAAAGAGATAGAAAACCTAAAAAGAAAGCCAAAAAATATTTTGGAACTGAAAAATATAACTGAAATATAAAATTCACTAGAAGCCTTCAAAGGCAAATTTGAGATGAAAGAATCAGTGAACTCGAAGATAAGAGAATGGAAATTATCTAGTCTGAGGAAGAGAAAGAAATAAAAAGAACAGGTTAAAGGAAAGTGAAGAGAGCCTAGGGGACTTGTGAGATACAATTAAACAGACCAACATACTCCTGGTGGGAGTCCCAGAAGGAGAATGAAAGAAAGGAGCAAAGAATATTTGAAGAAATAATAGCTGAAAACTTCCAAAATTTGATAAAAGCAGTAATTGTAAATATCTAAAAAACAATTAATTCCATGTAGGATGAACTCAAAGAGATCCACACTGAAACACATCATGCTCAAACTGTCAAAAGGCAAAGACAAAAAATGTATTTTGAAAGCATCAAGAGAGAAGGGACTCATCACATGCAAGGAGTCCTTAATAAGATTATCAGCAGATTTCTCATCAGAAATTTCAGAGGCCAGAATGCAGTGAGCTGATATAATCAAAGTGCTTTTAATAAAAGTGAGAACAGTCAACAAAGAATACTTTATCAGGCAAAACTGTTCTTCAAAAATGAGAAAGAAACTGACATTTCCAAAAAAACAAAAGCTCAGGGAACTCATTACCACTAGATTTGCCTTGCAAGAAGTGCTACCAGGAGTCATGTAGTTTGAAATAAAAGAATAATACACAGCAACTTAAAGCCATATGAAGAAATAAAAATCTCAGTAAATGTAAATAAAAGATCAATTATAAAAATCTAGTATCATTGTAATTAAGGTGTGTAACTCCACTTTTTGTTTTCCACATGATTTAAGAGACTGGTATATTTTAAACAAATTATTAGTCTAAAAGATAGTGTAGCTGTAATTTTGGTTTGTAACTACATAATTTAAGAGACTAATGCAGTTAAAAAAATATTCTTCTATATTTTTGGCACACAATCTATAAAGATATAAGTTTAACTTCAACAACTAAAAGGGGCGAGAACAGAGCCATTAAAGGAGCAGAGTTTTTGTTTGTTATTGAAGTTAAACTGGTATAAATTCAAATTAGAGTGTTATACTTCAGATTAAATGTAATCCCTATGGAAACCACAAATAAAATATCTAAAGAATATATACAAAAGGAAATGAGAAAATAATTTGTGTTTCACTATACAAAATCAACTGAACACAGAAGAAAACAGTAATATAGGAAAATACAAAAAATAAGTATAAGGCATATAGAAAATAAATAGTAAAATGACAGAAGTAAATCCGTCCTATTCAGTAAATACTTTAAATGTAAGTTGATTAAATTTTCTAATCAAAAGTCAGGATTGGAAGAAGGATTAAAAACATATAGATGATCCAACTATACACTACAAGAGACTCACTTTGGATTTAAACACAAATAGGTTGAAAGTGAAAAGATGGAAAAAAGATATTTCAAGGAAATAATAACCAAAAGAAAACAGAGGTGGCTATACTAATATCAGACAAGGTATACTTTAAATCAAAAAATTACAAGAGACAAAGGACATTATATATTAAAGTTTCAATTCAGCAAGAAGCTATAACAATCATAAATATTTACACATCAAATAACAAATCCCCAAAACATATGAGAAAAAAATGGATAGAATTTAAGAAAGAAATAGAGTTCTACAATAATAGCTGGGGACTTCAATACTCAACTCTCAAAAAAAGATAGAACAGCTAGATAGAGATAAGTAAAGAAATAGAGGATTTGAACAACACAATGCACAAACTAGATCTAATAGACATATATAGAACACTGTACCTAACAACAGAATATGCATTCTTCTCAAATGCATGAGACAGTTTCCAGAAATAGTCCATATGTTAGGCCACAAATTACATCTCAGCAGATTTTAAAAGATATCATACAAAGTATCTTCTCTGACTGTAACAGGATGAAGTCAGAAATCAATAACAGAAAGAAAACTGAAAAATTTGTGAATTTGTGGAAATTAAATAACACACTCTTAAACAACCAATGGATCAAAAAGGAAATCAGAAGGGAAATTTTAAAATACTTGAAGATGGATAAAAATGAAAACACAGCATTTCCCCACAGCAAATCTTGTGGGGAAACAGCAAGAGCACTGATAAGAGGGAAATTTGTAGCTAAAAATGCTTACATTTAAAAAACAAGAAAAATCTCAAATTAACAACTCAACTTTACAATTTAAAGAACTAGAAAAAGAAGAACAAATTAAACTCAAAACTACCAGGGAGAAAGAAGTAATAAAGATTGCAGCAAGGATTTAAAAAAAAAATTAGAGAATAGAAAATCAATAGAGAAAATCAATAAAAACATATGTTGGTTCTACAAAAAAATCAACAAAATTAACAAACTTTTAGCTAGGTTGACTAAGAAAAAAAGAGAGAAGATTCAAATTACTAAAATCAGAAATGAAAATAGGTACATTACTAATTCTACAGAATAAAAGATATAATAAAAGAGTACTATGGACAGGTGTACACCAACAAAAAAGATAACTTAGATAAAATGGACAAATTTCTAGAAACACAAAACCTACTAAGACTAAACCAAGAAGAAATAGAGACTCTTAATAGACATAACTAGTAAGGACATAAAGAGATTGAATCAGTAATTAAAAATCTCCCAAACAAAGCCCTGAACCTGATGATTTCAACCAGAGATTTCTACCAAACCTGTAAAAACCTACCATCAATCTTTCTTAAACTTCTAAAATATTGAAGAGGAGGAAATACTCCCTAACTCATCCTTATGAGGCCAGCATTACCTTGGTGTCAAAGCCAGACAAAGACACTACAAGAAAGGAAAACTATAGACCAATTCCCTGATGAACACTGTTGCAAATCCTCAAGAAAATACTACAAACTGAAGTCAGCAGCACATGAAAAATGTTATAACCATGCCCAAGAGGGATTTATTTCTGGAATTCAAGGATGGTCAGCACATAAAAGTTAATCAATGTAATACACCAAATTAACAAAATGAAGGACAAAAGAACGCACACACTTTATCATGTCAATTGATGTGGAAAAAGCATTTGACAAAGTTCAATGCCAGTTCATGATTAAAAACACTCAATAAACTAGAAATAGAAAGAATCTGCCACAACATAATAAAAGCCATGTGTGAAAAACCCACCCAGACAGCATATTTAATGGTGAAAGAGTGAAAGCTTTTCCTCTAAGATCAAGAATAAGGCAAAGATGCCTGTTTTGCCACTTCTGTTCAGTCTAGTACTCGAAGTTCTAGCTACAGCAATTAACATAAATAGACAGATAGATAGATGATAGATAGATAGATGGCATGCAAATTGGAAGGAAGAAATAAAATGACCTCTGTTTGCAGATGATATGATCTTATCATACCAATGGGTTTTTGACTAAAAAACCCCCAAAGATTTCACAGACAAAAAAAAGAACATCAGAACTAATAAACAAATTCAGCAAAATAGCAAGATACAAAATCAACACCAAAAAAACAGTTGCATTTCCATGTATTAACAATGAACAATTTGGAAAGAAAATTAAGATAACAATTCCATTTTACAATGGCATCAAAGAAAAATACTTAGAAATAACTTAACCAAGAAGGTGAAAGATTTGTACAATAAACATTTCAAAACATTTCTGAAAGAAAGTAAAGAGGATATAAATAAATGGAAAGATTTCCCATGTTTATGAATTGGAAAACATAATATTGTTAAGATGTCAATAATACCCAAAGTGATTTACATATTTAATGCATTCCCAATCAAAATCCAAACGATGTTTTTTGCAGAATTAGAAAAAAACATCCTAAAATTTATATGAAATTTTAAGAAATCCTGAAAAACCAAAATATCCTGAAAATAAAAAGAACAAAGTTAAAGGAATTGTATTTCTTGATTTCAAAACTTACTATACAACTACAGTGACAAAAAATAGTGTGGTACTGATGTAAAGATAGACATTTAAACCAATGGAACAGAATAGAGAGTTTAGAAATAAACTTTATCAAATGATTTTAAACAAAGGTGCCATGACCATTTAATGGGGAAAGTCTTTTCAACAAATGGTCCTGGAAAAACTTGAGATCCACATGCAAAAATGAAGTTGAGTCCTTGCCTAATACCATACACTAAAATTCATTCAAGATGGATCCATTACCTAACTATAAGACCTAAAGTTGTAAAAACTCTTAGATGAAAACATAGGACAAAACATCATGATATTGGATTTGGCATAGATTTCTTGGATATGACACCAAAGGCACAGGCAACAATATAAAAATAGAAAAATTTGATTTTGTGAACCTTAAGACAATTTGTGGATCAGAAGGAACTATCAATAGGGTAAAAATACAACCCATGGAATGGGAGAAAATATTTGCAAATCATATATCTGAGAAGGAATTAATATCTAGAGTATATAAAACTCCTAAAACTCAACAACAGCAACAACCAGGCAAAAATGGGCAAAGAACTTGAATAGACATGTCTCCAAAGAAGATATGCAAATGGTCAATAATCACATGAAAAGATGATCAACATGACTAGTCATTAGGGAAATGCAAATCAAAACCATAATGAGATACCACCTAACACTCATTAGAAGTTAAATTGAACATTAAAAGCAAACAGTATATACAAATCCCTTCTCACTCCTTCACATCCTGGGGAGATTTGAATGGCTTGGTCACAGGCAAATTTAACAGCCTTATTGAATTTCACATACTCCTAACTTACCAAAACAAAACAAACAAGCAAAAATAACAACAAAAACAAAAGCAGAGATCCAGGGAGAAAAAATTTAAGAAAGACACAAATGCTATTGAAGTTACTGAAATAATTCTTACTCAACTCACAGTGTCTTTGAATATTATAATGTAATAAAGTCAAAGTAATCAATACAATTTAAAATTTGGCAAGGAAAAAATATGTGTCGTTAGGGCATCTAGCTTACTGTACTCACTAAAGAAGTCTGTGAGTTTTCCTAGAGTAATTTGAATTCCATAGATATTTTCCCCTCTTTAATTATGTTCTTTTCAGGCATTTTATGCTTTAAAATTTTCACAGGAAATTGCTAGCAATGGACCCGTCATTTCTTACACATTATCTACTCTACATTTTCACTATGAGTCTCTTCCATCAAGTGATTCATGTATAAAGAGACTTTCAAGAATACTAAATTGGACTTTGAAGTTAATCAATCTGGTGCCATTTTGGTCATTTTTTTCATGGGTTACAGCAGTGGGAGAAAGTTGATGTACCCATATATTTCTTCTTGGCTGGGGGGTCAGTCACTGTGGTAGATTTTCCATCACCCATAGTTAAAAAGTAATACCAGAAATCTCCCTCAAGTAAAGAGAAAGGAAGGGCTGAGTGAAACCATATGTATAAAACTGCCTTTCTGAAGAGTGGACTAGAAAATAGACTATGAGGTATTTTTCTTTCCATTGAAATCACTTCCTCTTATCACATCATTAGTGCAAAGAGTCAAGCAAGGACAGAAAAATTCTACATTTCCCTGAGAGTTCACAACAGGTGATTCTCATAGTTTGTGAGAATATTGACAAGACCCTGGAGTGGACTTCAGAGATCACTAATATAACCCTCATATATTATTCTTTTATTGATGAAGAGCTAGATCCTAAAGTATTTCAAATGACCTGCATAATGAAAAAGATTATATTTGACGTTCACATAGTTTAAACCATGAATTATGTGTGGGGAGATATAATGACAACAACGGATAAGTTTGAAAATATTTCTATGATGCAGCTGAGTCAGACCACCTCAGAATTTGTTTATTCTGACTCACTGGAGCCTGTTTTATTAGCTCATTAAGAGGGTAATTATTAGTTGACCCTTGTCTCTCCTCTAAAGCTCAGTCAAATAAATGTACAATTTAGTAAATTAAGCTAATTTAACTGTATGATTTTGTTGGGTTTAGCAGGACGCAAATAATAAAATTTACTCTTAATATTCAGTTTTGTTTCATTTTGTGAAATATCTGCTTTGCAATTCTGTCACATGTTCTTACACTCTTGAATCCACAAGAGTCTTTTACAACCCATCTCTAATATGAAAGAAAAGAAAAGAGAAGGTGTTTTAATGGAAAAGAAAACAGACCTTGATTTTTCATGTAAGGTAAAACAAAACAAAACAAAAATCAGAAGCACATTTGTTTTGTCCATTCCCATGTGCCCAAGAGGAAAATGAAAACAAAGACCATGTCAAGAAAACTGATGCCACTATAGGATCTGTCATTCATGATTTGGAAATTTATCTCCAGCAAAGTGAGGGCAAAATCTCCTTTCTCTCAGCAGCCCATAAATAATTCACATTTTTTAAAGAAGAGAGTCAAAGACTCTAATTTAAGAAACATGGAAAATTGATTCTGATGGAAAAAGGAAATACAAGTCATGATGAAATGGAGAAGAAAATACACATTGATGATTTATCTTGTCACATTTTACATCTAGATATCGAGTGTATCAAAGAGATACATGCCTGATGATGAATAAAGATGGGCTGATGAAAGCACAGACAACTATTTGTGGAAGCACAAAACTGTGGCTCTGAGAACTGTAGCCCCATATCAGATTGTCTTCCACTATGTACTATCCTGAAAGAGACATGCACATTGATTAGAGTCTATGTTTTATCTAGATGAATCCTGTTGCATACATATAAGTAAACTGAATCCTAAAAAACTGAACTCACCCAAATTTACAGACATAGTTAACTTTGTCACATGAATGGCTGAAATTCCCAAAGATTCTTGAACAATCTTATTGTAAGATCGTTGGAGAACCAGCAACTGAGTTGGGCAAGATGTCCAATTCCTCTCCCATATTTCACATGAAAAATATCAGTGGGAACAGAGCTAAATTAAGGGAGTTAATGTACATACCCAAGAGCTGGTGTTGCCTAGTGTGCCATCTGAACATTTCCCTGGGAAGTCTTTTTTTTAAGAGATACTATTTTCAGCATCTCAACAAAGCCTTGCCAATCTCTGCCATAGGTCTCAGAGGCATGGGCTCTGCCTGTGTTTCTACACCAGGGAAAGTCAAGGATGTCGTAGTGGTTGTCCTTGTGTTTTACTGAGTTTGGGGAAGGGGCAATGAAGGTCCCATTTAGTTGTCTCTCACACCCCATCTCAGATGCTGGAGGGGAACAGGCTCAGCTAGAGGCAGCACTGGTCACGGTTCACACACAGGCCATTGTCTTCAACCACAGTAATAAGCACAAAACAGTGGAAAGTGAGTAACTTGGGGTTTTGTCATTAGCACCAGAATCATAAGATCTACAAATAACTTTTCCTTTTTTTATTAATTTTATTGAAGTATAGGTGATTTAATGTTTATTAATTTCTTCTGTATAGCGAAGTGACTCAGTCATACATATATATACTTTTTCGTATTCTCTTCCATTATGGTTTATCACAGGATATTGAATATAGTTTCCTGTGCTATACAGTAGGACCTTGTTGTTTATCCTTCCTATATATAATAGTTTGCATCTGCTAATCCCAAACCTCCAATCCTTCCCTCCCTCACCCCCTTTCCCCCTTGGCAACCACAAGTCTGTTCTCTATGTCTGTCAGTCTGTTTCACAGATATGTTCATTTGTGTCATATTTTAGATTTCACATATAAGCGATATCATATAGTATTTGTCTTTCTCCTTGTGACTTAACTTCTCTTAGCATGATCATCTCTAGGTCCACCCATGTTGCTGCAAATGGCATTATTTTGTTCTTTTTTATGACTGAATAATATTCCATTGTGGTGTGTGTGTGTGTGTGTGTGTGTGTGTGTGTGTGTGTGTGTGTGTGTGTATACACCACATTTTTATCCATTCATCTGTCAAGGGACATTTAGATTGTTTCCATGTCTTGGCTACTGTAGATAGTGCTACTCTGAACATAGGGATGTATATATATTTTTGAATTATAGTTTTGTCTGGGTATATGTCCAGGAGTGGGATTGTTGTATCATATGGCAACTCTCAAATTGCTTTCTCTTCAAGCAATTTTCTAATTTTCGATTTTCTTTAATAGAAAGATTCTACAGAAAACCTATTGTTTCGGTCTTCATTTTTCTAATATTCAATCTAAAAGAAAGTCTATGTCATCACACTTTAAAGTTTTTCTCAGTGTTAGTGACTAAATGCTTGCCAAAATCCCAGGAAGGAATATCCATTTACAGTGACAATTACCTGAGATCTTGGGTTTTGCTGTATCACTTGCACTGGATCACTTCTGATAAAATCTCATGACTACCTCAAAAATGCTCAGACTGTCCATTGTATAAAAAGAGGATTATAAGTAAATATTCCTCCTGATGATTTTTAAGCTACTCACAGACTTCAATCATAAATCTACCCATGGAAGTTTCTTTCCTTGGGGAAACTGCATTTTTATTTGGATTCCCAAAGTAGAGCTGATGTGATGACTCCCAACTACCCTAATGCCTGCTGGGGAGATTTTCTTCTCAACTTGTCCTCAGGATTTAGCAAAGCAAAAGAAAAATTAAATATTTATATGGTATCTGACCACTGCCACTGCTGAAGAAAACTGTTGTTCCAAACCACCCAAAAAACACAGAAACAGTCCTACTAAAGGATTATTGTTTTATTTTGGGTGAGCATATAATTATTCTAAGACTTCCATAATTATGGATCTGATCAAGAAATACAGTGAATATTTTTGTTTCAGATCATTAAGAAGAGGATTTTACTAGATGCTCCACAAAGATAACATAAGCACAGTAATAATGATTCGATTTTGGATTATTACCATTGGACTATGTTTTGAAGATAATGTGTAACACTTCTACTTAAGAATTACATAACTACCAAAATGAACATTTAACAAAAGGGCAAATAGGTAACTCTTCCACCTGGTTTATTATGATGTTGTGCATAAAAAAGAGATATGAATGTGAATGCTTGTTATCATGCCTGTAATGTTGCAATGCACAGGAAATGACCCCAGGGGAACACTTCCATCTGCCTGGAAGAGAAAAGCCCAAGAGGTTTCCTCTGTGCTGTGGGTTTCTTAGATGCTCATGGAGACCTGCAAAAGAACACAGTTTATTCTAAGTGGAATGAAACAATGAATCCTTTAACATTTTTAATTAGGACCTCAAAAGATTCTCAGTTTTGAATTACTACTCTATGATGTATATCAAACATAATTTTTTGTTAATATGCATGAAACTAGATTTGATCTGAGTAAAAGGAGAAAAAGAGAGGTGTTTTTATTAAGGGAAATCTATTTTATTACCAGAGTAATATGGCATGGCTTATTCAAAATGCAAATTTGGCGTACATTCATAATATAAGGAAAAAGGAAACAATGTTCAGTGCTTAAATGTGAAGGAAAGCATGTGATAAGCATACTGTAACCACTTTGACTAGTGACTATCATTTTGCATTGTCCTTACATTTTCTACAGGTAACTGTTCTTTCTTTCTTTAAAATAAGGCACAAGGATTCTGAAGAGTAGGGTAAATCTCAAGAGATATCACTGGGAAACCTGTAGATTTGAACTTTACATGCTATAGAAATGTAAGATTCTTTTCAAAGTCATGGTGTCTGGAGTTCAGAATTAAACCCTATAATTAGGTAAGAAACTCTGATTCTAGTACTGACTCGTGGTAACTGAATATCTGAAGTACATTAGTTCTATCTCCCTAAATGGTCTGTTACTATCCAAGTATTCATGTTGTAATCAATTTTTAAATTATGCAATAATTAAACCCTTTGCTTCCTTAAAACCATGTTACAAATAAAATTCCTTTTTAAAAGATTAATGTGATTTTGAAGGCCAGCAGCTCCTCCTTATTGAAAAAATTAAGTTGGTTTAAAAGTTGTTTTCCATAAATGTTCTACACATAAGAATTCAATTCAATGTAATTGAACTTCAAAAAAAAGAGAACACATATTTATATGAAGGAGCCCAGATGACCATAGCTACCATCTCACCCTATCCTAGTGTGCACACAAACAGGACTTAACTATATCTGGAGTAACTACCAATCAGCAGAAGGATGAGTGCATTCAGGAGAATTAAAGCCCACATCTTGGTAGGAAGGAGGGGAGAGATGTATTTATAATACTAACGAAATTCGATTTTATACTGACTTAATTATTTACGTTAGTTTACTTTTAAAATATTCATTAATTTTTTCAAATATTTAAAAAAAATCCAGGGATGAGAATGAAAATTGTTTGTTGGGGTTTTTTTCTCCTTTCACATAATGGGTACTTTAAAGGAATGTTTCTTTGCACAAGAAAATTATAGAAGGAAGCAACTACTTGGTAAATATGACCAAATTTCGACAGGGAGTCGTTTCACAATAACTTGCCCACATCAAGTGTGTTACTATTATCAGTTGGTAGGAGGACATCTGCACAGTGTGGAATGGTTCTCTAATGAGTTTCAATGTCATTCATTATATACTTGTATACATACATATCATGCTCATAAAAGCATGGAAAAGTTCTGGATATTGATAACAGACATTGCATTTGGGATGGGGCCTGGGATTGAGGAGAGGGCTTTGCTTTCATGTATTGTTTACATTTTTATATAACTATTGACAAATATATCATTTGTGTAAATGTTTAAAACAACAATCTATTGTCCCTAGATCTGCCAGCCTCCCCTGCCCCATGATTAGTACTGTTTCTTGGCAAGTTTCACATTTATTTAGTTTACCTCTTTGGGAGCAAACTGTGGCCCATAGTTGAAATAGCTTTTTTAATCTTCTACTTTTTTTTTCAGAGATGGCATTTTGTTTTAATGACAGCTAATGATCATGCTTCAGCATGAATCATTCATCAGTGGTGATGCTTAATACACTAAGCTGGGCTAATGAATAAAGCAAAAGATGAAGAGCTGCTGTCCCTGTACCAGCTCTGAGACTTGGGCAAGTCACCAGCACCCTGGCTTCTGAGGCTACAAAGCTCTTGAAAAAGCCTTAGCAATAGAAACCTGTCTGCACACAAAATCTACCGACATTTCAACAGTTAAGGTCGGTGTCCATGTCACCACTCTGGTGGAGTGGGGTGGGGGCCCCTGACTCTTTCCCTCTGCCCAGCCAATGGGTTTCACAGGCTCCTCTGGGAGCCTAGCCCCAGGCTCCCTGAGATCCAGCCAACACACATGTAAAGGGAAGTTACAACAATCTGCACTCTGCCTTCTTTCCATCACTTCTGTGAAAATCAAATTAAGGAATTCACATGGAAGAGTTCTGAAAAGTACTAAGTGTAGCACCACATGAGGGGTGAAGGTGATGGACCTGCCAACTTTGAAAGAACGCCCTTTCCCTAAGGACCCAAGGTCCTGGGAGAAAGCTACAGGGAGGGGTGATTCAGAAGCATCGATGGCAACATGAAAAAAGAATAGACCATTATGTAAACAAACAAAAAATAGAAAACCATGCTGATCTCAGGGCTTCTGCCATATGCTCCTAATAGTTAAAGGATTAGAGATCAAGTGTCAGGCACTTTAAAAGATAAGAATTATTCCTCAGAAAAGCTATGTGATATGTGATGCTGGAGAGCATCAGAATCTCCTGGGAAGGCATTGCCTGCTACCTCTTTGTTGAATCCTCTTTGAAGCTGAATGAGACAACACTGTCTGGTCTTCATTCTCACACAGAGATGGCCAGAGGATGGAAACAGAAGGGGCCAGTACCGTGAGAGCAGAACGTCTGGCTCTGGGGCCAACTCTGGTACCTGCTATTGGAGTGGCCTCAGGCAAGTCACCTAACACTTCTGAACCCAGTTTTCTCTGTTGTAAAATAAAGAAAATAGAATCCACCAGGATGTACTATTTTTTAGGGTTTAAGAAGTTAATCTATGTGAGATATGTGTACATATGTTCCTGAGGAGTAATGGTTCAGTATTCACCAATTCACCGTTGGAAGAGATTTTATAGAACATACAGCAAATAATGAGAATCAATTATACTTCATGTTTTCCCACATGGTTGCCAATACAGAGATGCATATATATATATATATATATATATATATATATATATATATATATATATATATACACATATAATAAAACTGGGACAAGGAGGCAATCAGAATAGAAAGAACTGCAGTGTGTTATACTTACAGGAACAGCAGGACCCTGCTTTGACCAGTGTTGGCACAGACCCGATGGGCAGGGGTCATTTTCATGGGCCAGTGACCAATGCAGTTGTGCAGGACCCCTGCACTGAGAAGGGTCCTACACTTGGGGTTTAATACTCTGTGGTCACTGTCTTGAAATGCTTGATAATTCTGTCTTTGAATTTTATAAGTGAAGGCTGATGGGAAAAGGGAGCACAAGGCCCTTAAAGACTTGGGGCCTCACCTTGCTCACAGGACATCCCACTTCCCCCTGCCTCTTGGATGCAGATTCTTTGCCACCTGCCTCTCTGCCTCTCAGACAGCCTCCCCTTCACCAAGCCCACCCAGAGACCCCTGCTGTCCTGACCCAAATAGAGGGAGGGTCATGGTTGGGAGCACCCCACTCAGCAGCAGCTTAGGGTGGGCCACCAGAGATGACCACCCTGACCCATTACCCAGCCCCTCCTAGTGCAGAGATGCAGGCCCTTGGAAGTCACCTGTTAAATTTGGTTTAGGCAGCTGGCAGTGGGAAGGGGAGATGCCTGGCTCAGCTTCCCCACCCCAGGTTGGTCTGGCTGCTTGCAGGAAGAGCACCTGGCAACCATCAGGCCCTAGTGCAGGCCCTGAACACTAGTGGGTCCTCAGCATGCAGGAGCCCAGGGGAGTCTGCACTTGCCTGATGGTCTCCCTGTGTCTAAGGGGTCACCCTTCAATCCCACCCCACACCTCTCTTCCTCCTTCTAACCTTCCTGACTTGTGTTCTCCCTTCCAGCCAGCTCAAGGCACCTTCTGAGGCAAGCCACAAAATATGAATTGTGTGACTTTGGTGACTTGGCATACATATCAAATGCTTTTATATTTGCATTTAATAGTGACATTACACAATATTAAGATAAATAGTAAAATTAATGATGAAAATTTTAAATTTTAGAGAAACCTCCTTACTGGTTTCCATAGTGGCTGCACCAGTTTAGATTCCCACAATCAGGGCACAAGCGATCCTTTTTCTCCCCACCCTCTCCAACACTTGTTATCTTTTTTTTTTTTTTTAAATCATAGCCATCGTAACAGGTGTGAGGTGATATCTCATTGCGGTTTCAATTTGCATTTTCCTGATAATTAGTAATGCTGAGCATCTTTCATATACCTGTTGACAATCTGCATGTCTTCTTTGGAGAAATTTCTATTAAAAATAGAACTACCATATGATCCAGCAATCCCACTTTTGGGTATGTATTTAAAGGAATTGAAATCAGGATCTTGAAGAGATATCTGCTCTCCCACAGTAATTGCAGCATTATTCACAATAGCCAAGATAAGGAAACAACCTAAATATCTATTGACAAATGGGAGAGACCTTCAAGTTGGTGGAGGAGTAAGACGTGGAGATCACCTTCCTCCCCACAAATACATCAGAAATACATCTACATGTGGAACAACTCCTACAGAACACCTACTGAACACTGACAGAAGACCTCAGACACCCCAAAAGGCAAGAAACTCCCCATGTACCTGGGTAGGGCAAAAGAAAAAATAGAGACAAAAGAATAGGGATGGGACCTGCACCTCTGAGAAGGAGCTGTGAAGGAGGAAAACTTTCCACACACTAGGAAGCCCCTTCACTGGCATGCATGGGGGGTGGGGAGCTTTGGAGCCATGGAGGAGAGCACAGCAACAGGGTTGCAGAGGGCAAAGCGAAGAGATTCCTGCACAGAGGATCGGTGCTGACAGCACTCACCAGCCTGAGACACTTGTCTGCTCACCCACTGGGGTGAGTAGGGGCTGGGAGCTGAGGCTCAGGCTTCAGAGGTCAGACACTAGGGAGAGGACCGAGGTTGGCTGCATGAAGACAGCCTGAAGGGGGCTAGTGCACCACAGCTAGCCGGGAGGGAGTCTGGGAAAAAGTCAGGACCTGCCAGAGAGGGAAGAGACCATTGTTTCGGGGTGCACAAGGAGAGGGGCTTCCTGCTCTGTGCCCAGAGATGACAGAGCACTGCATATGTGAGCTCCAGAGACGGACTTGAGCCGTGGCTATCATCTCGGACCCCAGAGGCAGGCATGGACCGCTACTGCTGTCGTTGCTGCCACCAAGGATCCTGCGTGCAAACACAGGTCACTACCCACATCCTCCCGGGTGCCAGTGCAGCAAACCACTGCTGGGGTCCCATGATTTAGGGCCAACTTCCCCAGGAGAACACATGGCATGCCTCAGGCTGTTGCAACTACACACCAGCCTCTGCCACCGCAGGCATTCCCCACATCCCAATTATGACTGCTGTACTCCTCCCTCCCCGACCTGAGTGAGCAAGAGAGCCCTAATCAGCCGCTGCTTTAACCCCCTCCTGTCTGGGTGGGGAACAGATCCGTGATGGAGGCCTACATGCAGAGGTGGGGCCAAGAACAAAGCTGAACCCCAGGAGCTGTGCGAACAGAGAAGAGAAAGGGAAATCTCTCCATGCAGTCTCAGGAGCAGCAGATTAAGCCCCCGCAACCAGCTTGGTAAACACTGCATTTGTGGAATAGCTGAATAGACAATGAATGTTCTCAAAACTGAGGCGGTGGACTTTGGAGGCAACTGTGGACTTCGGGTTTGCTTTCTGCATTTGATTTGTTTTTGATTTTATGTTTACCTTACTTCAGTTTTTAGTGTTTGTTTTCATTTGTGGGTTTGTGTATTGGTTTGGTTGCTCTCTTCCTTTGTATTTTTCTCTTTTTGTGAGTGTGTGTGTGTATGTTTCTTTGTGTGATTTTGCCTTGTTAGTTTTGCTTTTACCATTTTTCTTGGGGTTCTGTCTGTTCTTTTTTTTTTCTTTTTGTGAGTGTGTGTGTGTGTGTTTCTTTGTGTGATTTTGTTTGTTTAGTTTTGCTTTTACCATTTGTTTTGGTGTTCTGACTGTTCATTTTTTTTTCTTCCTTTTATTCCATGCTGTGAGGCTGGCAGTGTCTTGGTGTGCAGGTCAGGTGTTGGGCCTGAGCCTCTGAGGTGGGAAAGCCAAGTTCAGGACATTGAACCACCAGAAAACTCCCAGCCTCATGTAATATTAATCAGCGAGAGCTCCCCCAGAATCTCCATCTCAACACTAAGACCCAGCTCCACCCAATGGCCAGCAAACTCTAGTGCTGTATGCCACATGCCAAACAACTAGCAAGACAGGAGTTCAAGCCTACCCATTAGCAGACAGGCTGCCTAAAGTCATACTAAGTTCACAGACAGCCCAAAATACACCACCAGACATGGCCCTACCCACCAGAGGGACAAGATCTAGCCCCACCCACCAGAACACAAGCACCAGTCCCCAACCAGGAAGCCTACACTAGCCACTGAACCAACCTCACCCACTGGGGACAGACACCAGATATAAGAGGAACTATGAACCTGCAGCCTGTGAAAAGGAGACTCCAAACACAATAAGTTCAAAAAAATGAGAAGACAGAGAAATATGCAGCAGATGAAGGAACAAGGTAAAAATCCACCAGGCCAAACAAATGAAGAGGAAATAGGGAGTCTACCTGAAAAGGAATTCAGAGTAATGATAGTAAAGACTGATCCAAAATCTCAGAAATAGAATGGAGAAAATATAAGAAATGTTTAACAAGGACCTAGAAGAACTAAAGAGTGAACAAACAATGATGAATAACACAATAAATGAAATTAAAAATACTTTAAGAAGAATTGATAGCAGAATAACTGAGGCAGAAGAATGAAAAAGTGACCTGGAAGATAGAATAGTGGAAATAACTGCCACAGATCAGAATAAAGAAGAAAGAATGAAAAGAATTGAGGACAGTTTCAGAGACTTCTGGGACAACATTAAATGCACCAAAATTCAAATTATAGGGTTCCCAGAAGAAGAAGAGAAAGAGAAAGGGTCTGAGAAATGACTTGAAGAGATTATAGTCAAAAACTTCCCTAACATGGGAAAGGAAATAGTCAAGTGCAGGAAATGCAGAGAGTCCCATACAGGATGAACCCAAGGAGAAACACACCAAGTCACATATTAATCAAATTAACAAAAATTAAATACAAAGAAAAAATACTAAAAGCAGCAAGGGAAAAGCAACAAATAACATACAAGGGAATCCCCATAAAGTTAAAAGCTGAACTTTCAGCAGAAACTCTGCAAGCCAGAAGGGAGTGGCAGGACATATTTAAAGTGATGAAAGGGAAAAACCTACAATCAAGATTACTCTACCAAGCAAGGATCTCATTCAGATTTGACAGACAAATTAAAACACTTACAGACAAGCAAAAGTTAAGAGAATTCAGCACCACCAAACCAGCTTTACAACCAGCTAAGGGAATTTCTCTAGCCAGGAAACACAGAGAAGGAAAAGACTTACAAAAACAAACCCAAAACAATTAAGAAAATGTCAATAGGAACAGACATATCGATAATTACCTTAAATGTAAATGGATTAAATGCTCCAACCAAAAGACACAGACTGGCTGATTGGATACAAAAATAAGACCCATAAATATGCTGTCTACAAGAGACCCACTTCAGACCTAGGGACGCATACAGACTGAACGTGAGGGGATGGAAAAAGATATTCCATGCAATATGGAGATTGCATGGAATATATGCAAAGATATTCCTTTCTTTCTTTCAAAAGAAAGCCAGAGTAGCAATACTCATATCAGACAAAATAGACTTTAAAATAAAGACTATTACAAGAGACAAAGAAGGAGAATACATAATGATCAAGGGATTAATCCAAGAAGAAGATATAACTATTGTAAATATTTATGCACCCAACACAGGAGCACCTAAATACATAAGGCAAATGCGAACAGCCATAAAAGGGGAAATCGACAGTAACAAAATAAAAGTAGAAGACTTTAAACCCCACTTGCACCAATGGACAGATCACCCAAAATGAAAATAAATAAGAAAACACGAGCTTTAAATGAAATATTGGAACAGATGAATTGAATTGATATTTATAGGACATTCTATCCCAAAACAGCAGAATATGCTTTCTTCTCAAGTGCACATGGAACATTCTCCAGGATAGATGATATCTTAGACCACAAATAAAGCCTCAGTAGATTTAAGAAAATTGAAATCTTATCAAGTATCTTTTTCAACCACAATGCTATGAGACTAAATATCAATTACAGGAAAAAAAAACTCTAAAAACTACAAACACATGGAGGCTAAACAATGTTACTAAATAACCAAGAAATCAAAGACGAAATAAAAAATACCTAGAAACAAATGACAATGAAAACACGATGACCCAAAACCTATGGGATGCAGCAAAGCAGTTCTAAGAGGGAAGTTTATAATATTACAATCCTACTTCAAGAAACAAGAAAAATCTCAAATAAACCACCTAAACTTACACCTAAAGCAATTAGAGAAAGAAGAACAAAAAAACCCTGAAGTTAGCAGAAGGAAAGAAAACATAAAGATCAGATCAGAAATAAATGAAAAAAGAAATGAAGGGATCAATAGCAAAGATCAATAAAACTAAAAGTAGCTTCTTTAAGACAATAAAATTGATAAACCATTTCCAGACTCAGCAGGAAAAAAACCCAGAAGACTCAAATCAACAGAATTAGAAATTGAAAAGGAGAAGTAACAACTGACACTGCAGAAATACAAAGGAGCATGAGAGATTACTACAAGCAACTATATGCCAATAAAATGGACAACTTGGAAGAAATGGACAAATTCTTAGAAAAGTACAACCTTCCAAGACTGAACCAGGAAGAAATAGAAAATATGAACAGACCAACCACAAGCACTGAAATTGAAACTGTGATTAAAAATCTTCCAACAAACAAAAGCCCAGGATCAGATGGTATCACAGGCAAATTCTATCAAACATTTAGAGAAGAGCTAACATCTATCCTTCTCAAGCTCTTCAAAAATATAGCAGAGGGAGGAACACGCCCAAACTCATTCTACAAGATCACCATCACCCTGATACCAAAAGCAGACAAAGATGTCACAAAAAAGAAAACTACAGGCCAATATCACTGATGAACATAGATGCAAAAATCCTCAACAAAATACTAGCAAACAGGAGCCAGCAGCACATTAAAAGGATCATAAACCATGATCAAGTGGGGTTTATCCCAGGAATGCAAGGATTCTTCAGTATATTCAAGTCAATCAATGTGATACACCTTAATAACAAATTGAAGCATAAAAACCATATGATAATCTCAGTAGATGTAGAAAAAGCTTTCAACAAAATTCAACACCCATTTATGATAAAAACTCTCCAGAAAGTGGGCACAGAGGGAACCTACCTCAACATAATAAATGCCATATATGACAAACCCACAGTCAACATCATTCTCAAGGTGGAAAAACTGAAACCATTTCCTCTAAGATCAGGAACAAGACAAGGTTGCCCGCTCTCACCATTATTATTCAATATAGTTTTGGAAGTTTTAGCCTAGGCAATCAGAGAAGAAAAAGAAATAAAAGGAATCCAAATTGGAAAATAAATAAAACTGTCACTGTTTGCCAGTGACATGATGCTATACATAGAGAATGCTCAAGATGCTACCAGAAAGGGCTAGAGCTAATCAATGAATTTGGTATAGTAGCAGGATACAAAATTAATGCACAGAAATATCTTGAATTCCTGTGCACTAATAATGGAATATCTGAAAGAGAAATTAAGGATACACTTGCATATACCATTGCAACAAAAATAATAAAATACCTAGGAATAAACCTACCTAAAGACAAAAAACCTGTATGCAGAAAACTAAGACACTGATGAAAGAAATCAAAGATGATACAAATAGATGGAGAGGCATACCATGTTCTTGGATTGGGAGAATCAACATTGTGAAAATGACTATACTACCCAAAGCAATCTACAGATTCAATGCAATCCTTATCAAACTACCAATGACATTTTTTACAGAACTAGAAGAAATAATTCCACAATTTGTGTGGAAACACCAAAGATCCTGAATAGCCTAATCAATCTTGAGTAAGAAAAATGGAGCTGGAGGAATCAGGCTCCCTGACTTCAGACTATACTACAAAGCTATAGTAATCAAGACAGTATGGTACTTGCACAAAAACAGAAATATAGATCAATGGAACAGGATAGAGAGCCCAGAGATAAACACATGCACATATGGTCACCTTATCTTTGATAAGAGCCTCTTCAATAAAAGGTGCTGGGAAAACTGGACAGCTACATGGAAGAGAATGAAATTAGAACACTCCCTAACACTACACATAAAAATGGACTCAAAATGGATTAAAGACCTAAATGTAAGGCCAGACACTATAAAACTCTTAGAGGAAAACACAGGCAGAACACTCTATGACATAAATCACAGCAAGATCCTTTTTGACCCACCTCCTAGAGAAATGGAAATAAAAACAAATATAAACAGATGGGACCTAATGAAACTTAAAAGCTTTTGCACAGCAAAGGAAACCATAAACAAGATGGAAAGACAACCCTCAGAATGCGAGAAAATATTTGCAAAAGTAACAATTGACAAAGGATTAATCTCCAAAATCTAAAAGCAGCTCATGCAGCTCAATATCAAAAAAAAAAAAAATAACCATACAACCCAATCCAAAAATGGGCACAAGTCCTAATTAGACATTTCTCCAAAGAAGATATACAGATTGCCAACAAGCACATGAAAGGATGCTCAACATCACTAATCATTAGGGAATGCAAATCAAAACTGCAATGACATATCACCTCACACTGGTCAGAATGGCCATCAACAAAAAATCTACAAACAATAAATGCTGGAGAGGGTGCGGAGAAAAGGGAACCCTCTTGCACTGTTGGTGGCAATGTAAATTGATGCAGCCACATGGAGAACAGTACGGAGGTTCCTTAAAAAACTGAAAATAGAACTACCATATGACCCAGCAATCCCATTACTGGGCATATACCCTGAGAAAACTGTAATTTAAAAACCACAATGTTCATGGCAGCACTATTTCCAATAGCCAGGTCATGTAAACAACCTAAGTTTCCATCGGCAGATGAATGGATAAAGAAGATGTGGCACATGTATACAATAGACTGTTACTCAGCCATAAAAAGAAATGAAATTGAGTTATTTGTAGTGAGGTGGATGGGCCTAGAGTCTGTCATACAGTGTGAAGTAAGTCAGAAAGAGAAAAACAAATACGGTATGCTAACACATATATATGGAATCTAAAAAAAAAGTCCGATGAACCTAGAGGCCGGTCAGGAATAAAGACACAGACATAGAGAGTGGACTTTGAGGACATGGAGGGGGGAGGGGAAGCTGGGATGAAGTGAAAGAGTAACATTGACATATATACACGACCAAATGTAAAATAAATAGCTAGTGGGAAGCAGCCGCATAGCACAGGGAGATCAGCTTCATGCTTTGTGACCACTTAGAGGGGTGGGATAGGGAAGGTGGGAGGGAGTTTCAAGGGGGCGGGGATATGGGGATATATGTATACATATAGCTGATTCACTATGTTATACAGCAGAAACTAATACAACATTGTAAAGAAAAAAAAGGATTAAAAATATCTATTCACAAATGAATAGATAAAGAAAAAATGATATATGCGTATATATGATATAAAATAAAATTCCATTTTAGATATATAAAATGGAATATTATTCAGCCTTACTAAGAAGGAACTTTTGCTGTTTGTGACAACATAAGGGAAAGTGGAGGACAGAATGCTAAGTGAAATGAGCCAGGCACAGAAGAGTACATACTGCATGTTACCACTTAAATAAGGAATCTAAAATAGTCAAACTCTTAGAAGCAGAGAATAGGATAGTAGTTGTCAGGGACCAATAAGAGGTGCAAATGGGGGATTGTTAGTCAAAGGTATGAAGTTTCATTCATACAAGATGAGTGAGCGGAAAGGTCTGCTTACAGCATAGTGTCTATAGTTAACAATACCGTATTGTGTATTTAAAATTTTGCTAAGTGGGTAGATCTCATGTTAAGTATTCCTGTCACCAAAATGATAATAATAATAATAAGTAAAGGGGGCTGGAGGGAGCTTGTAGAGGGGATGGATACATTCATGGCATAGACTGGCAATAATTTCACCAGTGTGTATTTATCTCCACACTCAGTGAGTTGTATATACTAAATATGTACAGAGTTTTGAACAATATCACATAGCAAATAATAAACACCATGAGAAAGCAAGAGAGCACCTACAGAATGAAGAAAAAACTTTACCTTTAATGACTCCTTTTTCCTCTTTTTGAACAAGTGGTCACGTTTGCATTGTGTGCTGGGCCCTGTGCATTATGTGACTGGTCCTGACAGGAGAGTTGTTTACAACCAGCAAGAGTCACCCCATGTTTATGACAGTTGGACACACTCTTACTGACCAAAACCAGATTAATGTGAAATAGATGTGGCAACAGCAATGTGAACAGGAAAATTCAACTTGATGAGAGATATTGGGGTTGTCCTCAAAGTTCCCTCATCATGGGACTAAAGTATAGATTAAAAAATTCATTAAAATACAACCATTTCACCTATAATTACAAAAATGGCATTTTCAGGCCATATTATTCTTTTTAAAAAAAGAAAACATGCAACTGTCTAAATATGTATATTATTATACCTTTCTTTGCACAAGTCATATCCTGCACAATAGAACTATCCTCATCATTCTTTCTCTAGCTCCTGAGTCATAGCCAGTATTAATTTCATTACATGTGAACTTGTGCAGTTAGATTCTCATCCACAAATCTGAAGAGATTTTATAAGATAATTATTTACATTTACTCCCTTTATTTCTCAATTTATCTTTCAAAAGACTTTCATTGAATATAAAGTTTCACTGAAACCGGAGATAGTTAAACCAAAATTCATCACATCATTATACTTAAAAATAACTGAGAAAAATTATGAAACATTTAAGGCCAGACATTTGAATTATTTTCTTGTAAAAAATGTTCAAGAAGCAAAGAAAAATGGATATGAACTGTAAAAAAAAGGCATAAAGGAAGCCTGAAACTGAGCCAAAGATTGAGAACTCGTTTCAAGATGAGAAAGCATGAGAAGCTTTCCTGGGGAACACGGAGGGGAACAGAGCCCTGCTCAGGGGAAAGCTGCCCACTGTGAACATGTGGAGAAGAAAAATACATGCATCTCCTTCTTTATTCATGTCATCTACCCCAAGGGGGCTGACCACTAAATGGAAAAAGTAGAACAAATACCACTAAGAGGGCTGACTGAAAAAAACATGCACAGCCTGAGAGTTGAGAATTATGTTTTATTCAGTGGACTTGCTGAGGACTTAAACTTGGAAGACAGACTCTCAGATAGCTCTGAGGGACTGCTCCAAAGAGGAAAGGGAGGAGCCAGGATATATAGGAGTTTTGCAAAAACAAATCAGGTAGTTGAACATCCAAAGATTTCTGCTAGTTAAAGAAAAAAACAAATATTTCAAGTTAATGAATTTAGTGCTTTTCTATGTATGAGAAGGTGCAAGAGTCTGGGCTCATTGAAATCATTCCCTTGATATGCACCTTAACTATCTAGGGTCAGTATCCTGTTTTTCTCCTTCCTCAGTGCTCGGAGTGTGCAGTCAGGGTGGCTACAGTGGCTGATGGCTTGATAGCCACAATATTCTTTGTTTACAGATATGGCAGGAGACATTCTTCATCCACAAGAGAAAATTGCTCTCTCCAGGCTTCTACTGTCCCATACATACACTTGAGGTGACCATGGTCACCTGCCTGCTGCCCAGGACTACTGGGAGGACATGGGAGGGGTCCTGCCATGCACACAGGTATGCACATAGCAGTGGGGTGGGTGCTCTACCCTGGGATGGTGGTGACTGCCCTCAAGCCTGGCAAAAACACCCCTGCCCTCACCTCATCAATTGGGGTTTGGACCACTGCCTATGTCTCACCCTCATCTCCATCCACCAAGGAAATGTTGTGTGGGAGGTAAGAGGAAATGAAGGCTCAAAAGTTCACTCTGAGAAGCCAGGGCTGGTAAGGAGAGACTGTGGGTCAGGGGTAGGAGAGGGGCCAGGAGGTCTGAGATGAGACCCCTGGTTGGCAGTGGAGGCCAAGGCCTAAGAAGGAGCTGGTGGGATGGAAGCTGATGGGAGGCTTCAAGGGCCTGAGTTTGCCTGTCTAGGGCTCCCTTGAGGAGGACATGAGGGTCGACAGCGTCCCTGGCCTGCCCAGACCCCAGCACCCAACTGTCATCAAACCCCGAGTGAACCACAACTAAAAGTCTTGGATCGATACAAGAGGGTGATGTGGGCTTGGTCTACACTCAAGAGAAGCACAGTCTCCTTGTCAAGAGGGTGTGGCCCCATGCACAACATGCAAGAGATGCTTCTACACTTAAGGAAGACTGAACAAAGTGATTGAGTGATGGGGCAGCATTAGAGATTATGATAGTTATTGGAATCAACAGGAAGGGCAGTAGCAGGCACCTAAAACCACGACTGTTCAAATACCTGAAGGACCAAAGCATGGTAAATTGTGTGTGGTCTGGCTTATGGGTAGAGGGACCATCAGTACAAGTATAAGTCACTAAGACAGGCAGATGGAGCTGGTGAGGCTGCAGGAGGTTCCAGCCCCTTGTCCCCTTTTTTGACACAAGCAACAGCTCTTCCTTTTACATAATTGAAATCTTCAAGATCATGCTTGATTCCACATATTTTTAAAAGATGTAAAGCCATGGTTATATGATAACAAGGGACATATATATATATATATTAACCTAAAAATATTTTGGGAGAGTATTTTTAGGAACTTATAGAGAATTTATGATGAATAATTATCATGTAGCTATACTATCAAATATTTTAAAAATACCCTTAAATATAGTACAAGATGTCAAGGACATTGGAGATTAGTATAAGGAAAGGGAGTGAGGGGTGTGAAGGGAGGAACGTGGCCTGCTCAGCATGGTCCATGTGTGGCCATCATCTTCTTGCTCAGGGATGCTCCAGATGGTGTTCTTGTGAGCCCAGGAGCCCATGTAAGCCTTAGACAAATTTTGGTTATCTAAAATTTAAAACCTGGAGTCTGAAACACAGTAGGTTTTCTGCTGTCCTCTTCAGGACTGTGTCCCAGGACTGTTTTTCCTGATAAAGCACTCATTTTAACTACTGGAAGAGGGGCACATTTGTTAGATGAACTAGTGTGGCTCAAATTTGTGGTTCTTGTTCTAGTTTAAATTTCAAACTTATTTCTAAATTTTCTGTGCACTTTACAAAATAATTTATAGCGTAAATTTAAACCATTAAAAACCTTTTATATTTTATATACATATAATTAAGTTCTCTATATGGCCTATATTATTTGATATAAACCACTCACGTTTCAGTAGTAGATGTTGCCTTTATCAGCACAGTTGGCCTTGCTCCTAGGAGGCCTGCAGAGGGGCCAGCAGCCACAGTGGTTAGGGCAGGGGCTCTGGAAGCAGAGCCTGGATCTGGGTCTCCCTCTTCCCCTCCTTAGCGCAGAGACCCCGGGTAATTTTCTGGACCTCACTGTGCTGTCTCTGCTTCTGGAACATGTGAATTTCCAAATTCTGCTTTTGGAAGATGTAACTCATAGGAGTTTTGTGAGGATTAACTGAAATAGTGATTCCCTCCCTCTCCTTCTTCCGTCCTGAAGAAATTCCACTTAATGGTGCATTGGAAATCATGTCAGCAGGTCTGGCATAAAAGGCAAAGAAAAAACTCTTCCTCTCAAGAGTACGAAAATAAGATAAGGTAAAAGGTGATTCCAAAAGTTAAACCAATCCAAGCATAAAAGAGCAACTTTTTGCGAATCTGTCTGCCATCTAAAAGACTCATAGCTATTTTCCATTAGCTGAAAGTTTTGTTCAAATAATAATAATAATAATAACTTAATACCCAGGTCTATCCTAAATTGGCAAATATCTATGAAAATCCATTTTAGGCTTGGTACTTATATATTTCTATTTTTTTTTACTTTTAATCTTTTTTTTCCTTACTATAAGAGCTACATGAACAAAGCAGGCAATATGGATTTCTTATGTAAAAATACCTGGAGTCTGTGTTTCAGACTCCAGGTTTTAAAGTTATGGTATAAAAGGATTGCAAAAATGTTGTGAGTAAATCATATTTTATGAGTGAATTGACAAGAAATAAAGTCAAAATCAAAGTACTACTGTACAAGCAGGGAAAGTTACAATTGGATTGCAGCTGAAGACAGCTCTCCTCACTCACAACGTGAGTGGACCAGAAAACTCCTCCTGATTCCCAACAAATGAGTGGGGCTGCCTTCTGCCCTGTGAGCAGGCTTCCCAGCGAGCATCTGGAAGCCTTTTCCATCACCGAGGAAGGCTTGGGGTTCTGGAGTTGGTGTGGGGATGACTAGTGGATGCAGATTGGGTTTGTGCCAAGAAGTCAAGAAGGAGGGTTAGTGGGTGAATTATCACTTTACACATCCCTTCTCTTTCTATTAATATTTTAATACAAATCAACAGAATGTGCTCATGTGAGAAGATTGCTCTCTGTTAAAGAGATAACTTTATGTAAGTAAATGTTTTTCTTGGTGGAAATCTTATTTTTAAGGTATATCTACACATTATTTGCAAACTACAGCCAATTTAGCTGTACATGAAAATTTTTAAATAAATATTAAAACTTAACATTTCTCTATAGGTAAAAATCTTCTGAGATCTGTGCAGAAAATAAAATGTTTATTCCATGAGGCTTTCAATATGTTCAAACATGGACAATAGGTTCAAATGTTCATGTACCTCAATCTAAAATAATGTGCATTTTTTCCCCAATGATATAGAAATTAAATGGAATCAGTTTGGGCAAGGAGGATTTCACTAACATGATATTTGGGACTTATGACTGAAATGGTCTTGTAATTTTTACTAAAATAATGTTTTGCTGTAAAAATATGTTGTGTAATTTATTATTCAGTTTCTTCAATTTTCCTCTGAGTGTTTCTAGAACAGACATGAATATACAGACCTAAGTATGACACAACAGTGAAAGGATGACACAGGGGTCCACACGTCCCTTGTTCTATCACATCTGAAAATGAGGATCCCATTGGAATAACATATATGTAAAGCACTTGGCAATCCCTCAGCAACTGGCTTGTGAATTTACAATACAGGTACCTGTTTTGAATTTTTGTTTGCTGTTATTGGTGAATTATTCAGTTTTTTGAACACTGATTCTGCTTCCTTTCTAAAATTGTTATGTATCACATTGTTCCTTTGTTTCTAGATTGAAAAGAAAAAAGAGAAAACAAGATGTAGGCCAGTGTCTCACTAGTCAGAAAATTCTGTTGATATACATTGATAAAACATATAAAAAGTTAGTATGTGGCATGATTGGGTAAAAAATTTAAATAGAACTAGTTTTTAAAAAACAGAAGGTGTCCTTTTCCCTAATCCCATATTTACCCACTTTTCAGTGTTTAATGTGATTGTCTTTTCCTTCTGCATTTTCTGTGTTCATCTTAACATTTTTCTTCACCAGTAATTCATTTTCCACTATGTCTATTGTGTTCATTCTTTTATATAATTTATTAGTTCTGCGATGGTGTTGTGGCAGTTCAATCTTAACTGAAAAGTCTGCTGTATCTCTTCAACTCATTGATTTTATCGGCTCACCTTTGTTCCCCTTTCTAACTAAACATATTATTCTCTAAATTTACTATGACCTGAAATATTTATAAGGAATTGTTTTTTCCTCAGTTGCATCATCTAGAATGCTCTCATCATTGTGGATGAAAAATGTCACCTGCCATATCAGCAAACAAAGGATGTTGCAGCCATCAAGCCATCAGCCCCTGCAGCCCAACTGACTGTGTACCCTGAGGGGATTCAGGATGGTGAAAAGCAGGGCACTCACCCTAGATAGTTAGGGTGCATATCAAAGGAATGATTTCAATGAGCCCAGACTCTTGCATTTTCCCATTTATAAAAAAGCACTAAATTCATTAACTTGAGATGTCTGGTTTTTCTTTACTTATTATCTTTTGGTGTTCTATCTGGTTTTTTGTTGTTGTTTTCTTCTGTTTTGTTTGTTTTGTTTTGATTTTTACAAAAATTCCTATATATCCTGGCTCCTCTTTACCTCTTCAGAGCAGTCCCTCAGAGATATCACAGAAGCTGCCTCCTGGACTTAAGTCCTCAGCAAGTCTGCTGAATAAAACATAGTTCTCACCTTTTAGATTGTGCTTTTATTTTTTTCCAGCTGACATCATGACCACTTACCTCTTCTCCCTGAAGTGTGTTTTCATTGACTCCATGCTTTTCCCTACCTTGTTCTTAATCTAACTTGGGAAGGTCCCTTCCTTTGTTCTTTGTTCCTTTGTGAGGTGTGTGAGTGCGCCTTGCTCCCCTCTCTACCTTTCTGGAGATTACCCTGTGATCTGCAGCCTGGGTAAAGGGGCCACTTTTCCCCTTGGAAAAGGCAGCCTTGACCCACTTTTGCCTGTTGCACCCATGCCCTGTACTGGCTCATTCTTTCTGGTCTGCATTTATTTACGTCCGTGTGGTTTAGCACAGGGCTCCAGCTCGGGCCATCAGGAGAGCCAGTCTGTGCGACACTGGACACCTATAAGCTGTGTCCTTCCCCAGAGGGAGGGGAGCAGAGCCTGAGGAGGCTGGTTTGGGGTCTGTTCATCAGAAACCACCAGGTTGGGGGGCAGATTTCTCCAGACACACTGGATGCATTTTCCAAGGATCCTGGGTTCCTTTAGAAGAGCTTTTCTCACACCTTCTCTCTGAATCATACCTCACAGCTACAGAAATGTAAGTCATCTGCTTCTCCTTTTCTTTTCTTTATTTTTTTTTTAATTTCAGCGCAGCTACCAATATATCCTAATTCAGTGTCCTTTTTCTGTCACTGATTACAACAGGAAGTGCTTCTACTCTGAAAGAAATTTCTAAATCTCTTCCCTGAACTGCTTCATTCTTTCTCCTTTTATCTCTCCCCATTTTGGCACATAAAAGTGACACTTTCAGTATTAGAAAATAGAAATTCTCCTCATCCTCTCACCTCACATCCGCCCTCACTAGAATGTGTGTGGACAGAGGTTAGCAGGCACTGGGCCCCCATCTGACATGTACAGAGTATAAGCATCGGGTCCCACAAAGCCCCACCTGCTACATGGGTCATCTTCATAGGACCACTGCCCTTTTCATACAGCCATGCTGAATTAGCTCTGAGAAGAGCCAGCTGTGGCCATATTTCTGTCTTCCACCTGAGGAAGAATGAAGGGAGACAGGGAAGTGATGAGGGGTGAAAACTGATGGCTCCACGAAATCCAAAATGTGCAGGGCATTACGTTCAGAGCACGCCTCAGACCGATTTCAGCATAGCAAAGAAAGAATAGGCTGATACATTCTGTGTGCGATTCCATCTTCTCCAGTCCATTCATCAGCTAGGTGAATCATGGGGTGACTTAGCTGAGTCCCTGTTTCCACATCTACTGACCAGGATAATATGGCCTGTCCCTCAGAGTGATTAAGAGAATTACACGTGTTAAATGTATATCACCCTGGGCAGGGCCTGGTGCATAAGCACCCCTCTTCTAACTGTCCCTCCCCTTTCACTCCTTACCCATGTGGCTTCCCTTTCTCCTCCTTGTCAGGCTTGATGACATCCACTTCCAGAAATCAAAACTGGGGCTTATATTGTAAGTATGTTCTAAACTCTCATTGATAGAGACCTTTTCCTCTAATATTTATGTAAAGCAGTGGGAGCAAAGCTGACGGTGACTCTGAGCCATATCCCAGAGCAAGGCAGCAGCAGGCCTGTCTGCACGCTCATTGTTTGTGCATATTCCCTGGAGCAGGTCTCCTTTTATCTGATCACAGATAACTGAAGTGCATTCTCACACCATAGGTTTCTTTCTGCTATTCAACCTTAAAAAAATCCATTGAGTTGATCATTTGCCCCAAACATAAGGTGTTAGTTCATAGTCTAAAGCTTGGCTTTTACTTGGTCTTACCCTGAAACTCATTCCCAGCCCTGACACTTCAAAAGATAAATGATTTCATTTGGGTCTTTCTACAGAGAGAGAATTATATCACCCCACAATAAGAGCTGAAGCACAAGAAGTATTACTGTTTTAAAATAAAGGGTTTTAAAGTCATGTAAGTACTAGAAAATGTAAGGCATCAATGTGAATGACTTATATAAGTAGAAAAACAAGTTTGTCTAGGAAAGAATTTTCCATCTACATCTGGGTAAGTCTCACAAAGAACTCAGTCTTCTGCAGTTGTTCATTTTGAAGTTATGTGTTCACAATTATTAATCAACATGAAACAAGAGGATCTCATAAATAAGTGCATGCCTGGGAAGTGTCCAGAAAACTGCTGTTGAAGACATACAGATAGCTAAAACGCACATGAAAAGATACTCAACATCACTAATTATCAGAGAAATGCAAATCAAAACTACAATGAAGTATCACCTCATACCGGTCAGAATGGCCATCATCAAAAAGTCTACAAATGGTAAATGCTGGAGAGGGCATGGAGAAAAGGGAACCCTCCTACACTGTTGGTGGGAATGTAAATTGGTACAACCAGTATAGAGAACAGTATGGAGGTCCCTTAAAAAACTACAAATAGAACTACCATACGATCCTGCAATCCCACTCCTGAGTATATATCTGGAGAAAATCATAATCCAAAAAGATACATCACCCCAATGTTCCTTGCAGCACTATTTACAATAGCCAAGACATGGAATCAACCTAAATGTCCATCCACAGAGGAATGTATAAAGTAGATGTACATATATACAATGGAATATTACTTAGCCATAAAAAAGAATGAAATAATGCCATTTGCAGCAACATGGATGGACTTAGAGATTATCATACTAAGTGAAGTAGTCAGATAGAGAAAGACAAACATCACATGATATCACTCATATGTTGAATATAATTTTAAAAAATAATACAAATGAACTTATTTACAAAACAGAAACAGACTTACAGATATCAAAAACAAATTTATGGTTACCAAAGAGGAAATGTGGTGGGGGGGTGGGATAAATCAGGAGCTTGGGATGAACATACACACACTACTATATGTAAGATAGATAACCAACAAGGACCTACTGTATAGCACAGGTAACTCTACTCAATATTCTGTGATCACCTATATGAGAAAAGAATCTAAAAAAGAATGAACGTATGTATATATATATATATATATATATATATATATATATATATATATATAACTGAATCACTTTGCTGTACACCTGAAACTAACACAACATTGTAAATCAACTAGACTCCAATAAATTTTACTTTTTAAAGTGCTGTCCAATAGAACTTTCTGTGGTGATAGAAAAGTGCTTTATCCCTGATGTCCAGCACAGCTGCCCCCAGCCATATGTGGTTAGGGAGCACCTGAAATGTACCTAGTGTGACTGAAGAACTGAACTTTTAATTTCATCCATTTGTAAGCAGCTTTTGGAAGGAAAGAGCTCTCTGCAGGAGGCCCCTTTTGTCTTGTCACCAACCTTAAACCAGGCACCCCCATGCTCAACTCATCTCCAGTCCTAGCACACCTTTCAAATCTTTTGATCACACAATACCTTGCCTAACCTGTTGGTTCTTTCTGTAGATCAAAGAAGTAGAAACGAAGAATAAGTAATTAACAGAGGACCAGATCTCTTCCCTAGCTTCCCCTTCAGTAATCTCACAAACTGTGTGAACAAGGTAACATCTAAGGAAAGATCATAAGAAATCAACAAGCCTGCACTCAGTGGGGGATGGCGAAGACTCTGACCCCCTATTTCAATGATTAACTAAGATTACTTTCCTTTTTTCCCTTTAAAAACTTTCATGGCCAAGCAGAATCTTCAGAGATGGTTTTGGAGGACACTGAGTCCACCATCTCCCAAGATTGCCAGCATTCTGATTAAAAGCAACTTTACTTTCTAGCAACATTTGCCTCTCTCTCGGGTATTGATTTTCAAGCAGCAAGCAGCTGGACCTGAGTTTGGTAACACAGTTATGACCAGTAGCTACAGTACTGGATGTTTTTCTAAATGAAGAATATTTGGGGTATTTTCCTTTTGTTTTTGTTTTTAAGGAAGACAGTAAAAACAAAATTTGGGGATAGAGAGGAACCAATTTCCCCATAGAGAAAAGCCCAGCTTTACTGTTAATTTTTTTCAAAACTGAATTTTTTTCAGTTTGATTTAGTGAAGACAATTTTTAAAGAAGGTCTTATTCATCTACAATTAAGAAACCATTAGGTAATACATATTATGAAATTCTAATTAATTTATTTAAATTCAGAGGTAATATTAACTATTTTTCACTGACCAGACATTTGCTGAATACCAGAAAACTAAGGGTCTTGCTTTTTTTTTTCACATCTTCACATTTTCACTTCAAGCATGGGTTTCACAGAGACTAATTTTTGCTTAAGTACACTTTATTTTAAACTGTGAATTCAGTAGAACTCTTATTAAATTCTCAAGTGAACTCCAGAATGCCTATTCCTTCCAGAATGTTTTACCTTGCAATTGGTATTATTTTCTTTAACACCAGAATTTTAATCAGTCAATTAACAGTGAGCCTCAAAACTTGTTGGCTACTGTTTTGAACAACCATGTAGGATACTGATTTTTAAAAAAAAAAAATATGTGCACTATGCATATGCATGGACTGTCTAGGTCTAACCCACAGCTTCAGTTTCCTTGATGAATAGAACATGTTCTAGTTTTCTGAGATGCGTGAACAGCAAGGAAGCTTCTCATGAAGCATCTTACAGGTTCTTGGGTAATTCTCCTAACAGGGTTGCTCCACCTGCATCTGGTAACTGCCCAGCCCATCAGTTCTCAGGGATCACCCTCCATCACTGTGACCACAAGAGTCACCTGGCTGGACCACTCCCTTGTCAGTTCTGCTCCCATGACTCACTCATGTACTCATCTCCATCTGAGATGACCTTTCTTCTTCACCTTAATAATGTGCTTATTCCTGACTCCTGACATTTAGACTTACTCTTCATTCTAGCTTATAAATTCTTCCCCAGTTGTACCCTGGCTGGCTCCTTTAACCATTCAGGTTTTAAATCAAACAGCACCTCTTCTGTGTAGCATCCCTGATCCCCTGACTAACACTCTCTCCCCATCCCAAAAGTCATGCTGTGTCATCACTCCCCATTGTGGTGGTTGTTGTCTCTTTCACTCTCAAGAATGGTCATACTGGAAAATTTGTCCTGAGACAAATTTGTCCGGAGAAATGGAATATTTCCTGCCATATCAGCAAACAAAGGATGTCATCAGCAATTGCAGCCCTCCAACGTGAGCCTGTGAGCCCTGAGAAAACTTAGGAAGGAAAGAATACCTGTCATCTAGCAACCATCAGACTGCAGCCATCAGACTCCAGCCATTGCTATTGTGAGCCCTGAGGAAACTCAGTATGTGAAAATACAGGATACTGGCCCCAGATACCTGAGGTGCATATCAAAGAAATGATTTCAGTGAGCCCAGACACTTGCATCTTCCCATACATAGAAAAGTGCTAAATTCCTTAATTTGCTATTTCTGTTTTTCTTTTATTAACAGTAATATTTTGATGTTCTGAATACCTGCCCTTTGCTGCAAAACTTCTGTATAACCTGGCTCCCCGCCTCGCCTTCTCAGAGCAGTTCTCTCAGGGTTACTTGAGATGCTGCCTCCCAGACTTGAAGTCCTAAAAATTCCTGCTGAATAAAACATAACTCTCAACTTTTAGATTGTGAATATTTTTTAAGTCGACAGTCCTCATGTTTACTGACCGTCTCTCCCCAGTGCTGTTTGCGTTTTTTGACCACTGAATACCAAACGTAGCACAATAGCTACTACATAGTGGGTGCCCAGGAAATAGTTGATTAAATTAAGATACATTAAATTGTAACTGATAATTAAGCCTTATCAATTGTGACGGATATTCTCCAAATTAATTTCTCAAATACGTTTTGCTTCTCACATGAAATAAACGTCTCACTGGAATTCTAGGTGGTGTGTGGCAGAAGATGTGTCGAAGGAATCATGGTATACAGACCCTACTTGGAGGAGAAAAAAAGAGGCCATTATAACCTCCAGCCTCCTCACTGTGGATGACCAAGTGCCACATCTAAGTATCGATACTTACGATTTGGAGGCTTAAATATTTTTCAGGTTCATGGAATTTCTTATTAAAAATGCAAAACCCCTTTCATGGTGATTCTTCTCCAGCACTATGTTAAGCTCTGGAAAGTAGATGAAGAAGAAGAGAAGACATGATTCCTGCCCTTGTGAGAGCCTACATTTTAGCCTCATTTGCTCCTAATTGAGAATGACAGATATAAATTAAATTTTTTTAAATTAGGGAATTAGTCAGACTCATCAAGGAAATAAGGGAGAAGACTCAAATCAATAGAATAAGAAATGAAAAAGGAGAAGTAAAACTGACACTGCAGAAATACAAGGGATAATGAGAGATTACTACAAGCAACTATGTGCCAATAAAATGGACAACCTGGAAGAAATGAACAAATTCTTAGAAAAGCACAACCTTCTGAAACTGAACCAGGAAGAAATAGAAAATATAAACAGACCAATCACAAGCACTGAAATTGAGACTGTGATTAAAAATCTTCCAACAAACAAAAGCCTAGGACGAGATGGCTTCACAGACAAATTCTACCAAACATTTAGAGAAGAGCTAGTACCTATCCTTCTCAAACTCTTCCAAAACATAGCAGAGGAAGGAACACTCCCAAACTCATTCTACGAGGCTACCATCACCCTGATATCATAATCAGATAAAGATGCCACAAAAAAAGAAAACTACAGGCTAATATCACTAATGAACATAGATACAAAAATCCTCAACAAAATACTAGCAAACAGAATCCAATAGCACATTAAAAGGACCATGATCAAGTGGGATTTATCCCAGGAATGCAAGGATCTTCAATATATGCAAATCAATCAACGTGATACACCATATTAAAAAATTGAAGGAGAAAAACCATATGATAATCTCAATAGATGCAGAAAAAGCTTTCAGCAAAATTCAACATCCATTTATGATAAAACCCCCCAGAAAGTAGGCATACGGAACTTACATCAACATAATAAAGGCCATATATGACAAACCCACAGCCAACATTGTTCCCAATGGTGAAAAACTGAAACCACTTTCACTAAGATCAGAAATAAGACAAGGTTGCCTGCTCTCACCATTATTATTCAACATAGTTTTGGAAGTTTTAGCCACAGTAATCAGAGAAGAAAAAGAAATAAAAGGAATCCAAACTAGAAAAGAAGTAAAGCTGTCACTGTTTGCAGATGACATGATACTATACATAGAGAATCCTAAAAATGCAACTAGAAAACTACTAGAGCTAATCAATGAATTTGGTAAAGTAGTAGGATGCAAAAGTAATGCACAGAAATCTCTTGCATTCCTATACACTAATGATGAAAACTTTGAAAGAGAAATTAAGAAAACACTCCCTTTTACCATTGCAACAAAAATAATAAAATACCTATGAATAAACCTACCTAAATAAAGACCTGTATGCAGAAAACTATAAGACACTGATGAAAGAAATTAAAGATGATAGAAACAGACAGAGAGATATATCATGTTCTTGGATTGGAAGAATCAACACTGTGAAAATGACTATACTACCCAAAGCAATCTACATATTCAATGAAATCCCAATCAAAGTACCAATGGCATTTTTCACAGAACTAGAACAAAACATTTCACAATTTGTATGGAAACACAAAAAGACCCTGAATAGCCAAAGCAATCTTGAGAAAGAAAAATGGAGCTGGAGGAATCAGTCTCCTTGACTTCAGACTATACTACAAAAGCTACAGTAATCAAGACAGTATGGTACTGGTACAAAAACAGAAATATAGATCAACAGAACGGATAGAAAGCCCAGAGATAAACCCATGCACATATGGTCACCGTACCTTTGATAAAGGAGGCAACAATATGCAATGCAGAAAAGACAGCCTCTTCAATAAGTGGTGCTGGGAAAACTGGACAGCTACATGGAAAAGAATGAAATTAGAAAACTCCCTAACACCATACACAAAAATAAACTCAAAATGGATTAAAGACCTAAAGGTAAGGCCAGACACTATAAAGCTCTTAGAGGAAAACACAGGCAGAACACTCTATGACCTAAATCACAGCAAGATCCTTTTTGACTCACCTCCTAGAGAAATGGAAATAAAAACAAATATAAACAGATGGGACCTAATGAAACTTAAAAGCTTTTGCACAGCAAAGGAAACTATAAACAAGATGATAAAATAACCCTCAGAATGGGAGAAAATATTTGCAAATGAAGCAAAAGACAAAGGATTAATCTTCAAAATTTACAGGCAGTTCATGCAGCTCAATATCCAAAAAACATGCAACCCAATCCAAAAATGGGCAGAAGACCTAAATAGACATTTCTCCAAAGAAGATATACAGATTGCCAACAAACACATGAAAGGATGCTCAACATCACTAATCATTAGAGGAATGCAAATCAAAACTACAGTGAGGTATCATCTCATACCAGTCAGAATGGCCATCATCAAAAAATCTACAAACAATAAATGCTGGAGAGGGTGTGGAGAAAAGGGATCCCTCTTGCACTGCTGGTGGGAATGTAAATTGATACAGCCACTATGGAGAACAGTATGAAGGTTCCTTAAAAAACTAAAAAGAGAACTACCATACAATCCAGCAATCTCACTACTGGATGTATACCCTGAGAAAAACATAAATCAAAAGGAGTCATGTACCACAATGTTCATCGCAGCTCTATTTACAATAGCCAGGACATGGAAGCAACCTACGTGTCCATCAACAGATGAATGGATAAAGAAGATGTGGCACACATATACAATGGAATATTCTTCAGCCAAAAAAGAAATGAAACTGAGTTATTTGTAGTGAGGTGGATGGACCTAGAGTCTGTCATCCAGAGTGAAGTAAGTCAGAAAGAGAAACACAAATACCATATGCTAACACATATATATGGAAACCAAAAAAAAAAAAAAAAAGTTTCTGAAGAACCTAGGGGCAGGACAGGAATAAAGACAGAGACATAGAGAATGGACTTGAGGACATTGGGAGGGAGAAGCGTAAGCTGGGACAAAGTGAGAGAGTGGCATTGAATTTGGTAAAATTCATACACTACCATATGTAAAATAAATAGCTAGTGGGAAGCAGCCACATAGCACAGGGAGATCAGCTTGGTGTTTTGTGACCACCTAGATGGGTGGGATAGGGAGGGTGGGAGGGAGATGCAAGAGGGAGGAGATATGGGGATATATGTATATGTGTAGCTGATTCATTTTGTTATAAAGCAGAAACTAACACACCATTGTAAAGCAATTATACTCCAATAAAGATGTTAAAAAAAATAAAAAAGTAAAAATAAAATTCAATGAAGAAAAAGACAAGTACCTAGCAAAAACATAACAATAGGTTATTATGGATGATAATAAATATGTGGGAAAAACAACAGGAAACAAATAGTTGCTTAGGGATGTCTCCATATTGTTATAAAACTATCCCTCACATGCAAAGATGGTAAGTAACTGTGATATTGTGATGTAAAAAAAAATATGTATTCGGTCTTCAAAACAAATGTGGGGAAAGGGAAGGAAGGTAAGAGAAAAATTGCAAAAGACTAATTTTGCCTACATCACTATTTTGTCTAAAGTTGGCCCTGTAGAACATAAAATATGTGTAAAGACTGTGCCAAAGTAAATGGCTCATGTAGTGAGCATTTCTAAGACAGTATTATGGCTCACTCTATCAATTTTATTGTAAAAGTGTCTGCTTCCAGTACTTCTCAGAGACAAATCTTGAGCAAGCAGTGTGATCAGAAGGCCATTTTGATCTATAAGATCTTATCATTCTATAGATCTGTAAGATCTATAATTACACTCCTGAGGTTTCAGCCATTTCACACTTTTCATGTTGAGCCTGTTAGGAGTCAGATTTATTCAAGGAGGTGTGTAATCTCTCTTCTGAGTGTTTCTACATGAGACTATTTTTCTTAAAAATTGTATAGCTGTGTAAGCTGTAACTCTAAATGAAAACACTGAAATAGATTTCACTACTTTTTAATATTAAATACTCGAGGTAGAACTGAAGTATAGAAAAATAATTCCTCTGTTGTTCCCTTGCCCCCTAAGGAGGCTTTTCTTTTGCAGATTTTGAGTTTTGAATTTACAAGTCTTAACTATGTTTAAGACAGATGTCTCTTATGCACAACCTGAACTGATCTAGAAATTTCTAAATGTAGGAGGACAGTTCCAGCTCAACATGGTAACTCAAATATTCCATTAAATACAGAATGGTAGCCAACACCCTCAGCTGCTTGGGTGCAATGTTTGGCCTCTCACAGAGCCCCTCCTTACAGCCACAGTTTATAGGAAGCTGGTGAGCCTGCCCTCTAAGTTGGACCCATTAGTGGAGCCCTGGTAGCCACGGAGCGTCTCCCCAGGAGACTCATCACTCCCTGCAGATTCAAAGGGAAGGCCAAGGGTGATGAGAATTCTCAGACCATTTTACTTCCCATATAACTCGCTGCCCCATGCTTCCTTCCCATGGCAGCTCTCTGGGTTCTTTTCCTAAACCCAAGTGTGGTACTGCCAGGGCTGATTCTCAGGAGTGATGTGGTCTTCAGAGATGGTGAATTTTTAGGACCCTTCTGCCCAATTTTGATCTACTCATAAGTTTAGGATGCAGCACTAGATTCTGCTGGGGAAGAAAATTAATGGAGTTTAAGATTAGAAGGTCTAGATCAGAATTCCTGTCCTGTCTCTTCCAACTCCAGGTTTAATTCACTTAATCTTTTTGAACTTCTATATTTCATTAATAATGGCGATACTGAGGATTGTTCCAAATACTTTATCTAAGAGAATACAACTAAGTATTCTGTAAACACAACACATCATAAGACCACAAGTGATTTACTCCTCAGATCTGTTTAGAATGAGGCAAGGTGGAAAGAAAGAAGAAAAATAAGGAAGGAAAAAATATCTTGCACTACTATTGTTTGCACTCTGATAAATGCACCTGGGAGTGTTAAAGGTGAAAGCTACTGGATGCTTTGTAGACAAACCTCCCACATGTCTGTAGACACCATGGAAAGCTCAGCAAAATGCCACCTTTTAAAAACGTTCTATAACCATTAATACCAAGAACAGAACACACTATTTTTCTCTCTTTAACTTTCTGTGAACCAAAAAGCTATGTACAGTATTTCAAAATTATATTGGGCATGATCAAAGTAAGACCTTGCTTTTCTCACTCTGAAGAAGGAAAATAAGGATGAGAATGAGGTAATATTGGCAGAAAATTGATTTATTTTCATTCCAAATACAACCAGTTTAGGAAAGCACAATGTTTCCTTACTGTCTCTTTCTAGACGATTTCTCTCGGTCTTTGAAAGTCACTACATCTGGAGAGACTGACACCACCCTCAGAGCAGAGCTGTGTTTGAGGGGAAGCATCTCCAGTTATACAAGGTCAATTGGTTCTCTGTAAAAAAGTGACAGTGTCCACGTGCAGTCCTAAGGGCCCTTTTATCCATCACACGTGACAGGCTGGCAGAGTAAAGACCCTTTTCTTCCAGCAGTGACTGGAATCTATTTACATTTTTGTTTTAATTTTTTAAAATACTTAACAAGGCAGGAGAATTGCAGAACACTAAAATACACCCATCAGTGCATTCTGAAATGAGTTTATTTTACAAAACTGACTTTAAAAGTTATTTTTTAAATGAAGGAAATTTTCGTTAACGTGATGGTTGCCATTAAGGCCCAGACTAATTTGTGATACCGGGAGAAACACAGAGAGTTTCCTACACATCCAACTTTCTGTGGTGATAGCAAACTCCACCCGTCCCAGCCACAGGTGCAGACTTCCCAGAAACTATAGCAAGCAAATGGTGGAGGCCATGTGCGAATTCACTTAATCTGAGCCTGGAGTCTGCATTCTGATCTGCCTTGCTGCCCTGCCTTCTATCTCCTCTGTATTTACTAGCTACTAAAATGATATTTGGCCCTGATTTGACATTCTTACCAATCAAGTTCCTCTAGGGTTAAACAGCAGAGGTAGGGCCATATTCTCAGAGAACCACCGCTAGAATACATCACATGTTAATAGTGTCCTGATGGTTTCCACTAAACTTTGTCCACTAGCACATTAGCTCAGAGTAACCGTCACATTTTCCGGGCCTCCATCCACAGAGCCTAGACATCGAGGAGATGGACAGTCCAGCACGGACTTTCTACGGAGCTCTGGCAGAGAGCGCTTTGCTCTACAATGAGATCCAACAGGACCTCTGACAACTGGAAACCCCAGGTGATGCCCAAGCAGATATCACAAAGGTATTTAGAAAGAGACGAAGCATTACTTTGCTTTCCTAAATATAGATATTACCTAGAGCATGCCATGCTGGTTTACATCCCACCAATGGAATTACTTTGGGGCAAAAGCTTTCTTAAAATAATTTGAGTCATAGTTTAAATGGAGAATTTAGCTCAGACAGAGAATAATCTCTGAAGACCTGAATCTAACAACAACAGCTACGCATATTAAAATAGCTACAGAGAAACTTAATATGTGTGTATCAAAGATTTAACTACAGGAAATCAATTCCTTTCAGTTCAGAGGTGCTCTGGTGTCTCTAACAGGCAGGTTTGTCAAAAGAGCCTGGATATCACTATGAGCTTCCTTAAGTATTAGTAAGTATATTTATTTAATTTAAGGGTCAAATGACTATTGGCAATGTAATTCACTGATCATTTTTCTTAATATTATTATGGGATGTAAGAATGGAAAAAAGACCGCCACAGTAATTTTGCATTGAGTTTAGAGGATATTTTGGGGCACTTCCCTATAATAAATATAAGCCTTTTCCTATATCTGAATTTTCCCTTTGTAGGAATTTTAGTAACACAACTATTACTGGAGGTATCATGAGAGCTCCTTGAGGTTCCCTTCCTACTGCTCAAGCAATTTATTTTTCTCGCTATTAAAAAAAAAAAAAGGATATTGAATTTGAAGTGCTGAAAGGAAGATAAGCTGTGCAGTTCGAATGATTAATGAGGATATTAAAGAACAGAAAATGGAAGACAGAAATTCAAATCCAAATAAAAATTTTATTTGCTCAATGGAGATGAAATGAGGTTTTTCTAAACTTGTCTTTCTGTTTTATAGACACAGCACTGGGGCTTTGTTCTGCTATTTTCACTGCTGATTTTTCTCCTTTCAAGATCACAGCTACTTCTGGACAATCGCCCTGACCCTTCAATTTTTTTCAAAATTTATCTCTTCCACTGTATTCAAAGGATTCCCCCACAAGTGTTATATCTGTGTGTTAATGAGTTCAGAAGATCTGCTAAAGAGGCCGTAGCCCACTCTGCAAGCTTCTTTCAGATTTCTCTCCTTCAGGATATTATAACACAACTTTTTTGCTAACTTTGTATTCTCCTGCAATATTAGCATGAGGAAAAGGTCTTAATGTGTGATATGTAAAAAGAAAAAGGTAAATATATTTACTAATGAACTTAAGATGCATTAGGGAATTTGGAATCATTCATTAAGTTGAGCCATTTAAAACTGTCATTGTGCAAGTCAAGTTGGTTGGATATTGGTGATTTCATATGGTTCAACCTACAGACAGCCCTGGACCCCGCTTCCTCCCTTTACTTTTGCAATCAAGGAAAATGAGTGACTTACTTGTGATCACATGACTTACTGGGCATCAACTTGGGAACAAGGTCCAGCTGTGCCTTAGCCAGTGGCTCATCCACCACATTACAAGATGGTCAGAGACAAGGACAAGATGGTTATTCATTCTTCCATTAGCACCACACTGAATATTGAATATTAGGGCTTATACCCCTAATAAGTATCACAAACTTACAATAACATATAACCTGTAGGAGACATATGTTACCTACTTATGATAAAAACTGAATGACTGGATCATGTTCCGTCCATTCTGCTTTAGCAGGCTACCCTATCCTCTTACCCCTCCCTCTTTTTCCCACTCTGCTTGAAACCCCACGAAAGTCTCTTTTTCAGCTGAAATTCAGTGATGTCTCACCTACTACCCCCTACTCTCTCCCTTGCTCTTGAAGACCAGTCACTCGTTATTTCAAAGAGTGGTCCATGTTCATCAGTGCTGAGTTTACCAACTGGCCTCCATCCTGTCAGGAATGGTGCAGGATGCCTGAAGGAGCCAAGATTTTGTTCTATTTACAAATTAGCAAACTACCCTACAACTGTTTATGGATGCTGCTAGAAGACATGAGACTCCTAGTCGGAGACAAAGAACTTTCTTACTCCTGGAAATAACAGTAGCCGGAGCTTTCTGTTGATTTGTGTAAGTTTCCTGATGGTCTCCATCATTCCCATGGGGCCATGCAAAGGGTCCAGGATGGATGCCGGGGCACTGTGTGGGCTGCATTACAGAAAAGGAACAAGCACTGAACTTGAGGGATTCACTGCTCTTATAGGGAACAGAAAAAGGCCTGCTCTTTTTCTTGGGGGAGGCAGGACCTCATCTCTCATGATTGTTGCTGAAAGCACAGCTGGCCTCACTGAAGGGCAGCCAGGGTCTTGCATTCTTGGCCCACCCAGCAAGCACATGTAGGTTTGCTCAGGGTCCATGACAGATTGTCTCTCCTTACAAATCTTGAAGGTATGTCAGTGCATAAGGGAACCAAATAGAAACACTATTTAGTATTTTTTTTTTAATTCTTGCGAAACCTAGAATTGTTTTTTAAGGTCACATTGGTTTATAACATTATATGTTTCATATAATGTGTACAACATTATAATTTGGTTTCTGTATATACTACAGTGTGCTCACCCCAAAAGTCTAGTTTCCATCCATCACCATGCAGTTGACCCCCTTTACCCAGTCGCCCTCCCCCACCCCACATCCCCTCTGGTAACCACCAATCTGTTCTCTGTATCTATATGTTTGCTTTCTCCCGTTGTGGAGCACAGGCTCCGGAGGCGCAGGCTCAGCGGCCATGGCTCACGGGCCCAGCCGCTCCACAGCATGTGGGATCTTCCCGCACCGGGGCACGAACCCGTGTCCCCTGCATTGGCAGGCTGACTTTCAACCACTGTGCCACCAGGGAAGCCCAGTACTTTATCTTTTTTAATGACTGAGTGGTATTCCATTGCGTGTGTGTGTATACATGTATATATCAACATCTATATCCATTCATCTGTTGATGGACACTTAGGTAGTTTCTGTATCTTGACTATTGTAAATAATGTTGCAATGAACATAGAAGCGCATAGAAATGATCCGTGATGGGTTAAAATGGCATTCATTTAATAATTTTAGGCCATAGACCCTTATCCCGAGGGAAAAAAATGCTATTAATGATTTCTTGTATATCCTTCCAGAAATATCCCACTCATGTATATGTGTACTCATTTGGGAATTTCAAAGAGGAACATAATATATATATTGTTATGTACCTCACTTTTTAAAAAGATTATAAAATTTCTTAAATAAATAAATATGTATGTATATACTTATTCTTTTCACAGAAAAGTATTCCATATTATGTTGTTTCATGGAAGCATCATGATTTATTTACCTCTTCTTCTACTGACAGAGAACTAGATCATGATTGTATAAATACTGTGATCAATTTTCTCTCAAGCACTTTCTGTGTGATTAATTCCTAAAAGTATAATTGCTACTTGCTGTAGACTGTATATTGAAGGGACTTAAAGCATCACTCCCTTTGGATTGTCAACTCCAGAGCTCTGGATAGTGGGTGCTTTTAGAGATTTTAATTTTATAGAAATCATCCTTCAAGGGCTTGTGCCACTGCTTCCCACAGCCTAAGGAAGAATTCCCAATCCTGTATCATTTGAGTTTTACCTACACCATTTCATCTCCAGCATGAATCACTTGTACTGTGGTGAAGTGGTCTGAGTGTGGGCCCTGCGGCCAGACTACCTTGGTTTAAGTCCTTGTGACATAATTAGTAGCTCTATTCTTTGAGGATAGTGAACACTTCATGACTGTTTCCTTGTCTGAGAACTGGGCATAAAGTGTTATTGTGAGGATGTGCTGAATAAATATGTGTATAAAGCATATGACATACGATCTGGCACACACTGTATAAATGTCAACCCTTAGTATTTATTTAATATTTTCTTTATAATTATTTTTTTTCTAAACTTAGCGTTATTCTAAGCAATACCTATGATATGATAGATCTAATGTATTACAGTTGATCCTCAAATACACAGGGATTGGGGCACCGACTGCCTGGCAGCTGAAAATTCATGTATAACTTTATTATTGGCCCTCAGTATTTGTGGTTCTGTGTCCTTGGATTCAGCCAACCGGGGATCGTGTAGTACTGTAATATGTATTTATTGAAAAAAATCCATGTATAATTGGACCCCAGCAGTTCCAACATGTGTTGTTCAAGGGTCAACTGTATTCACATTTTACACTTAGAGATAGTAAATGCATAACTATAAAATCAAAAGAAAAAAGAGTTTATACTATGTCACATTTGGAAAGTACTGTCCTCAGCAAGAGCATTATTAGCAAATGTCTTGAGCTGTTCAAATCAGATGGATTTAGAAGTAACACACTGGGACTTCCCTGGTGCCACAGTGGTTGGGAATCCGCCTGCCAATGCAGGGGACATGGGTTCAAGCCCTGGTCCAGGAAGATCCCACATGCCACAGAGCAACTAAGCCCATGTGCCACAACTACTGAGCCTGTGCTCTACAGCCCAAGAGCCACAACTACTGAGCCCACCTGCTGCAACTACTGAAGCCCGCGCACCTAGAGCCCATGCTCCGCAACAAGAGAAGCCACCACAATGAGAAGCCCACGCACCACAATGAAGAGTAGCACCTGCTCACCACAATTAGAGAAAGTCCATGCACAGCAACAAAGGCCCAACACAGCCAAAAATAATTAATTAATTTAACAAACAACAAAAAAAGAAGTAACACACTGTTGTTACAATATTCATTTCTTTAAATATAAGTAAAGTTATAAGAACATTTTTCATATGGTCATAAACCATTTTTTTTGGAAATGGCCTTATTACATTTTTACCTGTTTTTATATGAACTTTTGGTCCTCATCCATTGGTTTGTAAGAGGGCTTAATAAATATAAAAGATTAGCTCTTTGTCATATACACTAAAAATTTTTCCCTATTCACATTTGAAGTCCTCAAATAGCAGGGGTTTTTTTTCATTCATCTGCTTTCAACTAATCTAATTTATCAGTTTTCTCTTCTGTGGCATCTGGGTTTGGGTCTTGCTCAGAAATACATTTCTTCTCTGATGGCTGTGGCTAAAACTTCCAAAACAATTTTGAATAATAGTGGTAAGAGTGGGCAACCTTGTCTTCTTCTTGATCTTAGTGGAAATGGTTTCAGTTTTTCACCATTGAGGACGATGTCAGCTGTGAGTTTGTCATATATGGCCTTTATTATGTTGAGGTAAGTTCCCTCTATGTCTACTTTCTGGAGGGTTTTTATCATAAATTGATGTTGAATTTTGTCAAAAGCTTTTTCTGCATCTATTGAGATGATCATATGGTTTTTCTTCTTCAATTTGTTAATATGGTGTATCACATTGATTGATTTGTGTATATTGAAGAATCCTTGCATTCCTGGGATAAACCCCACTTGATCATGGTGTATGATCCTCTTAATGTGCTGTTGGATTCTGTTTGCTAGTATTTTGTTGAGGATATTTGCATCTATGTTCATCAGTGATATTGGCCTGTAGAGAAGAAAAAGAAATTAAAGGAATCCAAATCAGAAAAGAAGAAGTAAAGCTGTCACTGTTTGCAGATGACATGACACTATACATAGAGAATCCCAAAGATGCTACCAGAAAACAACTAGAGCTAATCAATGAATTTGGTAAAGTAGCAGGAAACAAAATTAAGGCGCAGAAATCTCTTGCATTCCTACACGCTAATGATGAAAAATCTGAAAGAGAAATTAAGGAAACACTCACATTTACCATTGCAACAAAAATAATAAAATACCTAGGAAAAACCTACCTAAGGAAGTGAAAGACCTGTATGCAGAAAACTATAAAACACTGATGAAAGAAATTAAAGATGATACAAACAGATGGAGAGATATACCATGTTCTTGGACTGGAAGAATCAACATTGGGAAAATGACTGTACTACCCAAAGGAATCTACAGATTCAATGCAATCCCTATCAAAGTACCAATGGCATTTTTCACAGAACTAGAACAAAAAAATTCACAATTTGTATGGAAACACAAAAGACCCCGAATAGCCAAAGCAATATTGAGAAAGAAGAACGGAGCTGGAGGAATCAGGCTCCCTGACTTCAGACTATACTACAAAGCTACAGTAATCAAGACAGTATGATACTGGCACAAAAACAGAAATATATCTCAATGAACAGGATAGAAAGCCCAGAGATAAACCTATGCACATATGGTCACCTTGTTTTTGATAAAGGAGGCAAGAATATACAATGGAGAAAAGACAGCCTCTTTAATAAGTGGTGCTGGGAAACTGGACAGCTACATGGAAAGGAATGAAATTAGAACACTCCCTAACAGCATACACAAAAACAAACTCAAGATGGATTAAAGACCTAAATGTAAGGTCAGACATGATAAAACTCTTAGAAGAAAACACAGGCAGAATACTCTATGACATAAATCACAGCAAGATCTTTTTTGATGCACCTCCTAGAGAAATGGAAATAAAAACAAAAATAAACAGATGGGACCTAATGAAACTTAAAAGCTTTTGCACAGCAAAGGAAACCATAAACAAGATGAAAAGACAACTCTCAGAATGGGAGAAAATATTTGCAAATGAAGCAACTGACAAAGGATTAATCTCCAGATTTACAAGCTGCTCATGCAGCTCAATATCAAAAAGACAAACAACCCAATCCAAAAATGGGCAAAGACCTAAACAGACATTTCTCCAAAGAAGATATACAGGTTGCCAACAAACACATGAAGGAATGCTCAACATCATTAATCATTAGGGAAATGCAAATCAAAACTACAATGAGATATCACCTCACACCAGTCAGAATGGCCATCATCAAAAAATCTACAAACAATAAATGCTGGAGAGGGTGTGGAATAAAGGGAACCCTCTTGCACTGTTGGTGGGAATATGAATTGATACAGCCAATATGGAGAACAGTATGGAGGTTCCTTAGAAAACTAAAAATAGAACTACCATACGACTCAGCAATCCCAATACTGGGCACATACCCTGAGAAAAACATAATTCAAAAGAAGTCATGTACCACAATGTTCATCGCAGCTCTATTTACAATAGCCAGGACATAGAAGCAACCTAAGTGTCCATCGACAGATGAATGGATAAAGAAGATGTGGCACATATATACAATGGAATGTTACTCAGCCAAAAAAGGAAACGGAATTGACTTATTTGTAGTGAGGTGGATGGACCTAGAGTCTGTCACACAGAGTGAAGTAATTCAGAAAGAGAAACACAAATACCATATGCTAACACATATATATGGACTCTAAAAAAAAACCAAAAATGGTCATGAAGAACCTAGGGGCAGGACGGGAATAAAGATGCAGACTTACTAGAGAATGGACTTGAGGACACGGGGAGGGGAAAGGGTAAGCTGGGATAAAGTGAGAGAGTGGCATGTACATATATACACTACCAAATGTATAACAGATAGCTAGTGGGAAGCAGCCGCATGGCACAGGGAGATCAGCTCGGTGCTTTGTGACCACCTAGCTGGGTGGGATAGGGAGGGTGGGAGGGATGGTGGGACACGCAAGAGGGAAGAGATATGGGGGTATATGTATATGTATAGCTGATTTATTTTGTTATAAAACTGATACAAACATATCATTGTAAAGCAATTATACTCCAATAAAGATGTTAAAAAAAAAAAAGAAATACATTTCTTTTCCAGCATTATATACTCAAACATTCTCCCTTGATTTTGTCTCATTCTTTCTCTGAATTTGTTTTATTTTAAAATTTTATTCCATTATAGATCTATTTTAATATAAGGTGTGAAGGATGGATCCAACTCAATTTATGTATTTCTAGATGGCTATTAAACCCAGTACCATTTATTGACTACTCCGGTTTTTGTCACTGAATTAAACTGCCATATTCATTATATGCTAAACCTGTATATGTATTTGAATTTATTAATGGACCTTATTATGTTTCTTCACTGATATCTGTATTAAGATGCTAGTATCTAACAGCTAGAGTCAAGCTTTATATTTTCTATACTTGTAGAACTTATTCTTACTATTCCTTTTACTAATTGCCTTGACTATTCTTGCATATAATATTTCAAGGTAAAAATGGAATAATCTCATTGTACTTAGGTGTTAATTTAGGGAGAACTAACATCTTTATAGTATCAAGTCCTGATATCCAAGGTCAGGGATTTTTTTTAATTTTCTGTTTTGCCCTGCAATGGTGTTTTGAATATTTTTTCACAGAGATCTTGGAACATTTCCTGTTAATTTTTTGTCTCATATATATATATATAATATTGATTTCTTTAATTGCTTTAATAGGGAAGGACTTTACTGAATTCTCTTAATGTTTATTTATTGTTTTTCAGGATGTTGTCTTGCATTTTCAACAAGCAAATAATGATAATTTTATTTCTAATGTTTATGTTTCTTGTTTTTTGCCCTTCTCTAATTGAATGTGCTTCATAAATTGAGAAAGTAAGAATAGAGACTTAGGAAGGAGGTTTGCAATATTGGGATAAGGGTTTAAAAAGGAAGTTATTGCCACCAAAATAGAGGATGGTCCAAGTTCATCCTTTCTGGGATCAAGTTATGAGAAAAAATCAGAAATAGAAGTCTATGAGTTTAGAGCAATATAGAAGAGATGGGGAAATGTGCCCATGGTGTAGTATATTGTGATATTATATGAGACATGAGTTTTAGGACATTTTATCATCTCCAAATAATGAACTGCTTCAGGTCCTTAGACGTGTGTTTATTCATTGGAGTGCATCAAACACGATCTCATGTTTCCTTTGACTTTTTCTCTACAAATTCTTTTTGATTTGCTTTTTCAAGACTAATAGATTTGGAGTAAATAAGGCAAGATCAACCATTTTCATTACATTAGTTTCATTACATGTTGTATATATTTATGTTATGACATTTTGTATATATGAGCAAAACTGGATAGAGGTACTATAGACCAACTGCTTAATAAGAAAAGCTGCCCTAAACAACAAAGACCTACTGCATAGGACAGGGAAACTATATGCAGTATCTTTTAATACCCTATAATGGAAAATAATATGAAAAAGATGATATATATATAACTGAATATATATATATATATATGAATCAACTTTGCAAAGCAAGTGATTAGGAACCAGGACTGGAGAAATAAATAAACACGTCCCTTGCCTCAGTGGAGATTAAAGTTTAAATAAGAGAATTTACATGATCCATATAAGAGATGGATGAGTATGGTAAAAGAGAAATAAATGTGAGAAATAAAAATAAAATACTAAAGTTCAGGAAAAGAAAAGAATGTGTTAAGACAGTTATCTGGAAGAGTGGGGCCATCAAAGTTGGGTAGAATTATAACAGACAGAGATGGAGGGGCATTTCACAGAAAATCCCATAGGGAGAGGCATGAGGGCTGTAGCCACCTGGTTTGTACAAATCTCTGATGATTTTACTTTTAGATGTCCTTCTGTCTCTCTCCCCCAACAGGTAAGTAATTCTCCTACAAGGTGCTCCCTAGGGGTTTTTTAATCAAGTCTTGGCCAGAATTTATGCCAATGGCCCTCATGATCTGCTGCTGGTAGCAAACTGTTCCCCCTTCTCTCTTATATTTCCATGACCTCACCCTTTTACATCGTCTATTTTTTCCCTCTTGCACCTGGAGTTAGTGCTCCAACACACATGCAGCACATTCTGTTGGCTAAGTGTTCTGTATCCCTTCACTTCTGTTTTGGGTTGGGATGCATTTGAATGCAATAACTTTTTCTACGTTTATCTCAACATGCCTTTATTACAGAACTATAATGAGCTTGAGGTTTGGGGAATATCAGTTCCAGAATGCACATGGAAAAATGGCTGCAGTTCACTCTAAGCACAATCATAGGTGTGTTTGTTCTCAAGGTACAGAAGTCCTACAGAGGAGGGACGCCCTTGGCTCCCTGTGGTGAGTCAACCTCTGAGTCTTTATGGCCTCATAATGCTTTAGTAGTGCTCTGTGAGTGCTCAACCACCAAGTCTGGAAGTAGGGCCTGGAGCTGGTGATACTGGCTGTGACAACCAAGCCAGGCCTTGAAGATGCAATGGCTGGGGGGAGCTTCTGAGAACCTCCCCTTTCTGCAGCTTCTTCCTGGGATGTGGGATTTGGAGCTCTTTGAGCTATGTCTGAGTCAACAACTCATTATCCACAAAAGCAAGTTCACTCAGAAACCCCAGCAGGTAGAAATGGACAGGAACTCTGTTAGAGTAACTTAGTATCCTTGACTTGAAATAACCATTCTCTATTTAAATGATCAAATAAATCATGAGCACAATCATATTTCTAAATCCAAGAACCTACTAGTTTATATTTCTTCAAGTCTAAAAAACAATAAAAGAAATTTTAATTGAAACACCTTTTAAAATTAAAACATATATATTTAAAGTAATTTCTTTATTTTCCTCAAATATATTTTTCTAACCTGTTCTTAGAAAAGAAAACTTTTTATTACATGTAGAAACTACATGATAAGAGAATCCACTTAAGTTTTAAGAGGTCAGTATATTCAGAATAAGAACTCCCATCTTGAATTTGTAAGAGCTATAATAACTTTTTAAATTAGGGTTCTGATGAGTTTTTAATGAAAACAACAAAGCCCTACTTACTGCAGAACGTACAGATTAAGGATTAAGTAATGGTTCTCTAAAATCTTCAACATCTGGCTGTTATTTATTGATTTCTTACACCTTGTGTTCCAGGCTGATGCCTGCCAGGAGGACACAGGCTTCTGGCTGCTGCCCCATCATAGGAGCAGGAAGGTTCCTTAGGTCAACTGCAGTGAGAGTCATCTGCTTGGGCTGACAGATGGACGGAAGGAAGCTACTTCCTAAAGTGGGCATAATAATTATTATTCCAGGCAGCTAAATGGGGAATTATAGGAACAGAATTAGTTTAGATGTCCTTGGTAGCCTAGATCTGTTTCATTGTACAAGAAAGAGGAACAGGGAGGAAAAGAAAAATAATCTATTCGAAGAAGGAAAACATAAAATAAAGAGAGGAAAGGGCAGGAAAAGAGAAAGAAAGAAAAGAGCATGTGATGCGATGGTGTCACCTCTCAGCACCCAGCCTTTATGGTTAAAACCGCTGCCCCTGCCCGTATGCATAGGGCTACAATGTTCCTAGATGGCTTCCCAATAGCCACATGTGCTTAAACCAAGGTGAGGCCAGACCGGAGCTGGCCAGTCTTATTACCCGTTCCTTTGAAGTTTGCTTTCCACAAAGGCTGAGTATGCAGAGTGCTCTTCTAAGATATTTCTAAATCAGAGTAGAGCAAGAAAAGATGTCTTTCTGGTAGTGGAAACTGGAAGATGTAAAACTCAGAGCTTGCAAGAGGCAAGACTCCTACCACAGGGCAGAGACTGAACTTCAGGAGGGAGGCACTGAAAGACTGTGTGGAGAACCTTGCTTCTTGCTGCCCCTGAAGCTCGGCTGGGTCTTCCCATTCCCACTGTACAGCAGGATTTCCCATTTGCCTATACTAATTTGAGTTGTTTTAACTTTGGGAATCACAAATGCCACAGCATGAAAGTAGCAATGCAAGAGAAAAAAAATAGACAAGAGAGGTTAGGAGAAGACATATAATGAAGGAATGGAGTAAAAAAAAAAAAAAAAAAGGCATGCACTACAGGTTTTCTCCCTTGTTGGCTTTCATGAAGTATGTGATCATTTCGGGGAGACCCCATGGCCAGGAGTTGAGAGCAGCCCCCAGCTAACAGCCAGGAAGAAGCTGGGGCCTCAGCCCCACAGCACAAGGAAATAAATTCTACCAGTAGTCTGACTGAATTTGGCAACAGATCCTTCTTCCCTATTCAGTCTTCCAGATGAGAACCCAGCCCTGGCTGACACTTTCACTGAAGTCTTGCAAAGGACACAGATAAACCTGACCTACAGAAACTACTAGATAGTAAATATACGTTATCAAGCCGCAATAGATAATGCAGATTTGGTACCTGGACATGTTATCTTGCTTTAACAACTACCTAAAAATGTGAGAGTGACTGTGGATGCAGGCAGAAGGAGGAGGATGAAAGAATTTTAAGGAGCATGAGATAACATCTAAATTGCCTGGAATAGACTGTTAGTAGAAATTTGAGAATTGAGGATGCTATTGCTGAGGGCTCAAAAGGAAGTGAAGAGAATGTTACTGGAGTCTGAAAGAAGTGGGATTCTTGTTATGTAGTTTCAAGAGCGTGCAGGAACTGTCTCTTGTAGTTATTTGAGAAGTAGAACTTATAAATGATGAACTTGGTTCTATAGCTAAGGAGATTTCCAAGAAAAGATGTAGGTTCCTTCTGGTGTGTTCTTGCTATTTACAATAAAATGTGAGAGGAGAGAGATAAATTAATTGGGAGAAGAACTATTTTAAAAAAAGGAGCCAAGTTTTGATGATTTTGAAAATCCTCCAGATGGCATAGCAAAAAAGCCATTTTTTTACAATACTTTAGAATTTTTTTTTTTTTTTTTTTTTTTTTTTTTTGTGGTACGCGGGCCTTTCACCGCCGTGGCCTCTCCCGTTGCGGAGCACAGGCTCCGGACGTGCAAGCTCCGGACGTGCAGGCTCCGGACGTGCAGGCTCCGGACGTGCAGGCTCAGTGGCCATGGCTCACGGGCCCAGCCGCTCTGCGGCATGCGGGATCCTCCCAGACCGGGGCACGAAACCGTGTCCCCTGCATTGGCAGGCAGACTCCCAACCACTGCGCCACCAGGGAAGCCCAATACTTTACAATTTTTTACAATACATTTGAGCAATACTCAAATGCTCAGTGTATTCAAAAGGCCTTTCAGGTGTCCTCAGATCCTCTCAGTTACACCAGAGGCCTCTAAAAACCTAAGGAATATTGTCCCTCAGCCTTCAGAGCAGAAACGAGAGGTAAAGAAAGGCTTATCTAAAAAAACACATGAGGGCTTTTATCTACAGATGTGAACCCCAGGGAAGTCCATGGGAGACCCACAAGTTCTTTTTTTTTCCTTGTTGGTCAATTTATTTTTTTTTTTTTAATTGAAGTTGATTTACAATGCTGTGTTAATTTCTGCTGTACAGCAAAATGACTCAGTTATACATATATATTCCTTTTCATATTCTTTTCCATTATGATTTATCATAGGATATTGAATATAGTTCCCTGTGCTATACAGTAGGACCTTGTTGTTTATCCATTCTACATATACTACTTTGCATCTGCTAATCCCAAACTCCCAATCCACCCCTCCCCCACCTCTCCTACCCCTTGGCAACCACAGGTCTGTTTTCTAGTCTGTGACTGTTTCTGTTTCATAGATAAGTTAATTTGTGTTATATCTTAGATTCCACATATAAGTGATATCATATAGTATTTGTCTTTCTCTTTCTGACTTACTTCACTTAGTATGATAATCTCTAGGTCCATTCGTGTAACTGCAAATGGCATTATTTCATTCTTTTCATGGCTGTGCAATATTCCATTATATATATATACCACATCTTCTTTATCCATTCATCTTTTGATAGACATTTAGGTTGTTTCCAGGTCTTGGCTATTGTAAATAGTGCTGCTATGAATATAGGGGTGCATGTATCTTTTCGAATTTATAGTTTTCTCTGGATATATGCCCAGGAGTGGGATTGCTGGATCATATGGCAACTCTATTTTTAGTTTTTTGAGGAACCTCCATGCTGTTTTCCATAGTGGCTGCACCAGTTTACATTCCCATCAACAGTATAGGAGGGTTCCCTTTTCTCCATACCCTCTCTGGAATTTGTTATTTGCAGACTTTTTAATGATGGCGACTCTGACCAGTATGAGGTGGTACCTCACTGAAGCTATGATTTGCATTTGTCTAATAATTAATGATGTTGAGCATCTTTTCATGTGCCTATTGGTCATCTGTATGTCTACTTTGGAGAAATGAGACCCACAAATTCTTGATAAAATTATATCAGTAAAAGTCTTGCCAGCTTGGACTGAAAAAGACATAGTACAAAATAAAAGGAGGTGATCAAACCCCTAAAATTCTACTGGCAGGAAACAGGCTGCTAAAACTTATGACCACAGAAGGTTTGTCTAGCACTGCTAGGCTGGATTTCTGAGTCATCTTTTATCCTGTTGCCACTTCTGAACATTTGGCCTTATTAGACAAGTAGTTCTTTAGATGAACAAACAACAAGCAGAAGCACAATTACCCACGTCTTGCACACATCTGCCGTTTCTCTTAGTGTAAACAGTAGTTCTATAGTGTTTGAATAATGACATGAATGATGCTTAACCGAGGTTATTTACCATGCACTTCACAAGAGTATGTGCCGGAGGTAATGCTGTTGCCTGAAATGTAATAGATAATAAAATTTCTTGAGTAGTTAAGAGAAAATTACACACTCTTGTTTAATAACAGGGTCTTTCTTTTGAACATAGCATTCGTAAGTGGAGATTTCATACATGCTTTACATTAATTGCTTTAATCGCGGTTAGTGTAAAACATTGATTAATAAGTAACAGAGGCTAAACTACAATCCATATGCACAACTAACTTTCAGCGATTGGTAGGTTAGGTCCACAGCCCCCTGATCTGGAGTACTTGGTGCCAAATGTGATGCATACTTCAGGGTTTTTCATATGTTAGAAGGGTCACATCATGTATATGCACATATTGATTGCTAGGTGGTAATCATATACATTATGATTTCTGCAAAAACTTATGAGTATTTATATTAAACAGGGTAAAAACTTTATAAATATCATCAAGCAAGTTAGGCTTTACTGTTTATTGAGTTCAGGTCCAGCCAGGTTTTTACATCATGACAGTCCTTGTTTCTTTTAGAGTATTTTGTAATTCAGAATTGCAGATAAGGAATGTGGACCTTTAATAATAGTCATCATTAACATGGATGGTGGATAGACCCAGACAGACAAATACTAAAGTCATTTACAAAAATAGGATAAGGAGAGCATCGGGGAAACACATAAAGCTAGAGAATGAGCTTTTAATGTGTTCTTATTATAAAAGTGAAAAAAGTAGGCCTCCTACAAGAGAACTCCATTATCCTGGGGGAAGGAGATTAATGCAATGAAGCTAAAAGCAGGTGGTTCCATTGCAACTTAAATCTGTCATAGTGAAAACATAATACCAACTGCAAGACAGAATGGTCACGTAAGGCAATTGGATTATCCTATATGTCATTTAAACAGTATTTTTAGATCCAGTGACACGTGTTTGGAGAGGGAAAAATATATATAAGAAACATATAAATATGATATTATAGGTTGAATTGTGTCCCCAAAATATATGTTGAAGTCCTAACCTCAGAATGTGACCTTATTTAGAAATAGGGTCACTGTAAAGCAATTAAAGATGAGGTCATACCGAATTCAGTAAACCTTTAATCCTATATGACTGGTGTCTTTTTTTTTGTTTTTTTTGGCCACAACCACGTGGCAGGTGGGATCTCAGTTCCCCGACCAGGGATCGAACCCATGCCCCCTGCAGTGGAAGTGTGGAATCTTAACCACTGGACAGCCACGGAAGTCCTTGACTGGTGTCTTTAAGATAAGAAAAGTAGCAGCACAGGCAGAGATACACAGAGGAGAAGACTACACGAAGACAGAGGCAGTGGCTGGAGTGAAGCATCGATAAGCCAAGGAATGCCCACGATTGCTGGCAATCAGCAAAAGCTAGGGGGAGGCAAGGAAGGAGTCGCCCTCTGGAGTCTTCAGAGAGATCATGTCCCTGCCAACACCTTCATTTTAGAGTTCTTGCCTCCAGAACTATGGGAGAATAAATTTCTGTTGTTTTAATCCACCCAAGTTTGTGGTAACTTGTTACAGCAGTCCTAGGAAATAAATACATAGGTTGATGAGGCTTATAAAGGTATATTACTTTCACCATTTAAGAATACTAATACTTTCATTAGTACGAATAAATATCCTAACTCATGTTAACCTCAACCACTTTTATCTAACATTAATGCTCCAGGAAAAGGCAGAATTTATAAGTAATTTATTCTGTAAATTATTTACAGAATGTAGGGGACCAGTAAATATCTGGCTGTCCTTTTGAAAGAAATAGTTAGCATAACATTAGCAATTATCCACTAGAGAGATTTACTTCAGTAAAATAAAAATGGTCATGGTGAGAAAATGTTAACCAAGAAACCTATCTAGATGAGAATCTGATGACAAACCTGGTTCAGTTCACATTTCTAAGGCTATGTTCCTAGAATTCAACTGCAAATCTACTAAATAAATAAATAGAGTGATGCTTCCAAGAAGGGCTTGAACTGAGATGTTGGTATAGCTTTCCAAGAAATTTTCTCAAATATTTTCAGAAAACTGTGATGATCCAAACATGAAAGCCTTTGTCCCTGCAATTTACAACTTTCACTGTATTTATGCTTTTCATCATCTCGTAGTTCTCTTTTAATGGAATATTCCACCCAGGTCTCCAAGGTCATCTCACTGCTTCCTGTGCTTTCAGTATTCATGCTTTTGCTCATCTTATTCCTGCTTCCAGAAACATACTCCTTACCTCTTCAACCTGTTGATAACATAAGGCTTTCTTCACGGCCCATCTCAGGCCTACATCATGACTATCTCAGCCTGCAGTACTCTCTGTATTTTGTGAATTCCTAAATTCCTGTGCCTCATATTTGAACAATCATCAGGGTAATTTTCTGACTATTTTCTATACAGGGTTCTGTATTTTTAATGGGCAGTAGCATTAACATCTTACAAAATTTTCTCCAGTGACTGTTTGCCAGTGATGGATGCAGGAGATGTGAAGACAGAGCTATTCCCTAAAGGAGTTCAAAATATAGAGAAACACTCACTGTTTTTCCTTCAAATACCACTGGCCATGTGCAAACCAGAGGCTCCGGAAATGCAGAATTGGGAGGAATGACTTTCAGTCTGGGTGATCAAAAATGCATCCTGCGAGAGCTCTGAAGAGCCTAGATCTGGAGTCATACACATGACTTATCAGGATCAGGAGAGCTGCCCCTGTGCAGGGATGCCAGACTGTACCAACTTTGGTACCCCATTAACACTGGGATGTCAATAAGCTATCCCCCCCAACCACTAGGGGTCCCAATTGCTTTGAGGATGTCACACAACCTTTGTACCCTTGCCTATCTTTATTAAACCATTCTTCATTAAACTTTAAAATGTTGAATCTATTAAAAAAAATTCATCCTGGGAGAGAGTACACTTGACTCATTTATTCATTATATAAACACTTACTGGTATCCAACCTGCCCTGGGCTTGTTCAGCTCAGGAGGCACATGGGGAAAGTCAGCGTGGGCAAAGGCCACACTCTAATAGGGGGAGTGGCTAAATGAGAGTGAAAACAATTTTACAGTTAGCAACTGTTCTCATTTTATTGTTTGGGAGGGATAAGAATTTTATTTGTGATGTTATTTTTTTTCCCTGAGCACTGGCCCTTTCAAAGTAAGCAAAGGGTAGATGACAATGTGTGGAAATGGTGCTTTCTTAGACCTGTATAACCAGAAAATGGGAATTTCATGATCTCTATCATTTAGAATTTGTGGGGGGGAGTCATGTTAGAATGTTTATAACATTCCTTTATTCCAGCATCTCTTTTGATAGGAACTCTGGCCACACATTTTTAATATTGTTAATCAGAGCAGAGAAAAATATTTAACTACGTACTTATTAAATGTGTAATAAATTAAATACCTTTATAATATCCAAAAAAGTTAAGCCAAAAGAAAAAGCTACTTTCCCCAAAGAGGCATGACAATTCATGTAATGGGAAACAGAAACTGTATCACTGCTGCAAGATAACACAAAGTGGTTAAGACTCCAACGAATCCCAATGTATTCCACAGCTTATAGATTCCTTCACATAACAAATGGCAAAGGGCTACATAGGACTTTTCCTCCCAGGAAAGTGCTGTGCCCCTCCACATGCTTGTTCATGTACTATACATTTAAATATCAAGCATTGCAGAATTCCCAGATTAAATCAGGAGTGAAAGAATAAACAAATTTTACTAATGTAAAGCAATGCAGACATCATGACAAACTGCTGTGTAACTGAAAAACATAAAAATAGATTATAATGACTTTTAAAAATTTCTTAGACTTCCACACTAAATTCCCATTCAGATATTGCTTTACCTTTGTTTCCCCCTAAATTGTACTTGTGCAATATATTTTAAAGTGCAATATGCGCCTTGCTGTCTCTTAGGAATATTTTCAATTTAAGTTGGTGGATTTAGTTTCTCTACTTGATGTAATAGGTTTAAAATTACATGTGTGGGTTTTTTATAGTATTTTTAATTTAATTTTGTTTTTTATTGAAGTATTGTTAAGTTACAAGGTTGTGTTAGTTTCAGGTATACAGCAAAGTGATTCAGTGATACATATGTGTGTGTGTGTATATATACATATGTATATATATATATTTTTTCAGATTCTTTTCCTTTATAGGTTAATACAAAATATGGAGTATAGTTCCCTGTGCTATACAGTAGGTCCTTGATGGTTATCTATTTTATATATTGTAGTATATATATGTTAATCCCAAACCCCTACTTTATCCCTCTCCACCCACTTTCTACTTTGGTAACCATAAGTTTGTTTTCTATGTCTGTGGGTCTATTTCTGTTTTGCATTTAAGTTCATTTGTATCATTTTTTTTAGATTCCACATATAAATCATATAATATTTGTCTTTCTCTGTCTGGCACTTCACTTAGTATGACAATCTCTAGGTCCATCCATGTTGCTGCAAATGGCAATGTTTCATTCTTTTTTATGGCTGAGTAATATTCCATTGTGTGTGTGTGTGTGTGTGTGTGTGTGTGTGTGTGTGTGTGTGTGTGTGTGTATGTGTATATATATATATACCACACCTTCTTTATCCATTCATCTGCCAATGGACACTTAGGTTGCTTCCATGTCTTGGCTACTGTAAATAGTGCTGCAATGTGATTTTTTCAATAGAGGAACATACCCAGATGTTGTCTTCTCCTCAGTATTACTTCCAGTTCCTCTAGCCATTGCTGGACATCAGGAACTGGCTGATCATCCTGAACTGGAAAGAAGAAGGCAGGAACTATTCAAAATACTCTTGCTAAGTTTTTACAAAAAAAACCCAAAACACTCTAATTCTCAATGTTTCCAATGTTTTAAATTACAGTATGCTAAATAAATACAGTTTTCATCTGGCATAGCTGTGTAAACAACCAGTTTGACTATGTGACCAGATGAACATAAAAAAATCTCACTGGAGATTCTGCTTGAACTTTCTCAAATCCAAGATTTGTTGCACAGATTTGGTGGTTCAATCAGAGACAAACATGTCTGTGTGCAAATAAGAACCCTGAGGAGCTTGTGCCTGGACATGTTTCAACCCTCAGTGCTTTCCTAACCTATTTTTCTCTTGGTGCCCTGTATTCTTTTGCTTTAAAGTAAAAATGTACATGAGTATGCTCAATGGAGTCCTGTGTGTCCTTTCAAATAAAAAAAATTGTGAAATCTTCTCACTTACCTAACACATATGCCACATTGCAAGAGACATTATTATGATTCCAAGATTTAGAATGTGACTTGAGATAGCATTCCTAAAGTAAACTTCTCCAAATATAATTATGCATATTTCTGGTGTCATATATTCAACAATATGAAAGTAAAGCTATTGAAAAGAAATGAGAGAATGAAAAAAGAGAAAAGAGAAAACTCATCTCTCCATTAAAATGCTTCTTAGACTAATGTTGCTCACTAAATCTGTTGAATTAGAAGACAGCAACATTTTCTGATTTTAACATCTTTCTCTTTCAAACAACTTTGTGCTGGGAAAATATATGACTGGATGGCTCCAATTATATAATTTCAGAATACATTCTAAAGTATTTTAAAGTGCACTGAAGTCTATTAAATTCAGTAAGTATTTATGGGGTATTTATAGGGTATTATTAAGGAACGAGGCCATATCCAGCCTATGTCATCAAATATCACCATAAAAAATGCTTTGTATTTAATTCAAGCACCAGAGAATCAGAGTGTGAATAAAATGCTTACAATATTTTTAAGAAGGGACTCTGGTAAGAGACAGGGAGACATGTATGGGAGCTTGAAATTTAACTCTCACTTGATGCCATAGCAGAGAACTGAGATTGAGGATCACTGTTCATCTCGACCTGCATTACCTTGGGCGAGTCAATGACTCCCTCTGTTATTCAGGGTCCTCATTCAGACTATGCATGGCTTGCAAATCTCTTACCTCTATTCTTGCTTGATGAGTCCAATGCATCATTTAATCACTGCCTTACTTTGCTCAGCAAAGCTCTCTTGATCTTCATTGAATCTCTTGACTTCTTAGACATGGACTTTTCTTTGTCATCAGAGCTCTAAGAAAGCATATCAATTAGTAAAAATTTTAAGAAAAGATGATATCAAGTATCTTAGTGAGCTTTCCTCGGTTCTATTGCCATTCATTTATTGCTAGATTTATTAATCAATATATGATTAAACTCATTCAGTTTAAAAAATAGCATTTACAAAAAATTCAATTTCAAAAAATCAAATGTGTTATATATGAAGTGTCAAATGGTTTTAATTCAGCATTTCTAAACTTCCATTAAACTATTTTTGTTAAGATGTCAGTATTTCAGGAAAACTTTTGTTGTTTCTGACCCTATTCTGCAAATGAGGTAAAGGTTTGATTCCAACTTTTAAGTTGTCTTTCAAACACTTTCGTGTCCAATATGAAGGGCTAGCATACTTATCTAAAATTTTATATTCTAAAAGGATGATTTATAAATAAATAAAATAAATTGGATCTTCTCTTCCATTGCCATCCATTGGCAATTAACTTTAATAGGAAATCAATGAATTTCCTGGTGGAAGAATGGACCCCATCACTTTATTCTTTATTGTGCATTCAATTTTGAAACCTTTACATCTCCTCCAAGATAGGACTTGTAGGGTTGCACTTGAATTCACAAAATGCATGAGAATCATTATCAATTCCCTAGAAATAATCAACTGAGAAGATACACACATTCAGACTATAGTTGTTACACTCTTTTATTTAAATTTTAAAAATACTTTCCATGGGCTTCCTTGGTGGTGCAGTGGCTAAGAATCCGCCTGTCAATGCAGGGGACATGGGTTCAATCCCTGGCCCGGGAAGATCCCACATGCCGCATTGCAACTAAGCCTGTGCACGACAACAACTGAGCCTGCTCTCTAGAGCCCACGAGCCACAGCTACTGAGCCTGTGAGCCACAACTACTGAAGCCTGTGCACCTAGAACCTGTGCTCTGCAACAAGAAAAGCCACCGCATGAGAAGCCTGCGCACTGCAATGAAGAGTAGCCCCCGCTTGCCACAACTAAAGAAAGCCCAAGTACAGCAATGAAGACCCAACACAGCCAAAAATAATTAATTAATTAATTAATTAATTAAATTAAAAAAAAATGCTTTCCACACAAAATAACAAGTTGAATTGAAATATATTACAAATCATCTTTGCTTTGATTTTTAAAATTCTTTCCAAAAGACAATTTTAGAAAATACAATATTAAAATATATAAGCACTTTATAATAAATAAACACTTGAAAATTGTTTAATAAGTAGATGTTATTTCATTGCGAGCATTTAGGGTCATTAAAGTTATACTCAAAGTCTTCCAAATCAATCACTGAATTAAACAGAAGAAATTATTCAGAATCAATAATCTGTGAGTTTTGTTTAGAGATTCTCTAAAGATGTAACTCTGTTTTCTATTTTTTGTCAGTTTATACTTATAGTAGGCTTTGCTCTTCATGTCCACAACATCTATGAAGATTTTGTGGAACTGACACCAATCTCAACTTCATAGTCCATTCCACACAGGCTTAAGCTGATTGTCATCACCATTGCCCTGGTGATTTAATCATGAACAGGTATGTAGCCTAAATAGGTCCAATCAGAGTAATGACTTGGAGCTTGTTTAATGCTTGAGTAAAACAATGCTCTTTTTCTCCTTGTTTAGTCCAGTGTATGGCTGAGTGGAACTGCCATGGCCCTTCTCTACCAGGAGGGACATCTGGAAAAAGAAACCAGAACATGCAGGAGAGAGTGCTGAGGGATGGAGCTGGAGCTGCTCAGTGTCTGAAATTTGATGAAGTCCATAACTATAGACTTGCACTAGTTTGTAAGTTCTCTTTTATTTTTTACCATTTCATACATTATGAATTTGATAGGTTTTTGACAGTTGAATTGAAATATCAACCAATTTCTAGTATATTGTTCTTAATGGGAAAAACTGATTGTTAGTTTAGAAACCATTAATGGTTTAAAAATTTTGAGTAAATAGCCATTTCAAAGTTTTATATGTAGACTTGGAAGTAGTAAGAAATGTGTCTAAAGAAGTATCTGCTTTCTTTTTTCATTCTAAATCTGACTTCTCCCACCTGCCCTTTTAAAAAATCTTTTGTGCTAATATCATTGGCTGTTAAGTAAATGCTGAAAAAAAAAAGATACCTGAAAGAAATATTTACATATAGCTTCATCTTTATTTTAATGTCATAATACATATACATGAAATCCATTAGGACAAAGACTAGCTTTTTTATCTTTGCATTTCTGGTATCCAACAAAATTCATACTGTAGACTAAATAAATGCCTTTTGAATAAATAAAGGAAAGACACAGTGCCTAAATATTGCATTGCTTTGTTTTCATAAAAAGACAATATAGTACAGTGGTTAAAAACATGGGCTTTATGGTCAGATGGACCTGAATTCAAGTCTGGTTGTGCCAATCTCTACCTGAGTCATTGAGAGATGTTACATGCACCTAATCTCTATAAGGGGAATAGTTACAGGTCCTTCCTCAGAAAGCCCTCCTAACACTTCATACTGATTCTCTATATTTTCTCTGGATAAATGCTTTTGGGACTTAAGAGCAACATTGTTTAGAATTTTCTCAACTTTAACCTTTAGAGATCACATTTTCAGGTAAAAAATATATCTAAAAATAAAGACCAAATAGAAATAAAAATCTCTAAGTATCAAGAGCTCTGCCTCCATAAATTTAAAAACCTATCAAACGAATTGGCATTTTGTGATTACTTGGTTTTCTCTATATTTAAATTAGTGAAAGGATGAGATGGAATCAATTATGTTATGCACTGAAGACTGTAGTTAAGCTTGGAAATATTAAACCAATTAATCCACTTTCAGGACAAAATTAACCTGTTTCCTAAATTTATGGATCTTATGTAATATAAATTGCATATAATCTGTCATAGGACCCAATCCAATAAGTACCCTTGAAGGCTGCTGATCTAGTATTTAATTCTGGCAGAGCTGTTATCAGGAAGATCTCTCAGATCATAAAATTGGTTTTACAACTTTATAAATTCTATGCCTGCAAAGTATGAGGATGAGGCTGGTAGAAAAAATAGATTCTGATCAATGCATATGGATTTTCTTTAATGTATTTTTTCTTTTTCTAGCAGTCTAAAGACACATTCACTGAACACACAATGAAAATCATTTTCACATTTCCTGGTGATCTAGTTCTGTTCAATGCAGTCAGGGATGGGATATCCACTTACCCCAGTCACATAAAGTAATTTCTTAATATGAGTCACCCTTTCCCCTTCCTGGTATATCTATAAAGTTAACATTTCCCCCTTTTTTCAATAAGATACATAGTCAAATTTTAAAAATAGGGTATAGAAAAGTAGATTTTTTTCTTTTAAAAAATCAGCATTTATTTTTGGAGGCTGATGTTCTGATATTTAAGCTGGTCTCACCCTCACAAAATGTCCTACTCCCTTTCATATTTCACACAGATGCCTGAGTTGTAGTTCTGAATCACAGATCTGATCCCCCTGTGTTGATGCTCAGAAACCTCTGAAGCCTCCCCAGTTCACCCCATTCCTGGCCAAGACCTGGTCTACTTAACAATAATGTCTCATAGTGTCCCCATCTTGTCACAATCCCTGGCATCTTCTCCATCCCTCCCTTCCCTGATAACCTGCCTATGACCAAGAGTTTACCCTCCACCTTTCCTCTTCCGAGATAAAATTCATCCTGTGGTTTTGGGGAAGTGAAGGCTTATTTCCCATGAGTTTCTCTATTCACCCATTTTGTAGATGTTTTTCTCACTCACTCTCAGCTCTCCCTTGGGTATCTTTTTACTTTATTTTGCAACCAGGAAATCCAGGACTACTGCTTCCTCAGACCAGTGTGGCTACAGCACTTTACAATCTCATTCTTCAATTCCACTTGAAAAGCAACACCAGAGTAAAGATGAGTGATTGTAACATATGTCATTGATGCTGTGGGGTTGGATATCTAAGAGGAATTGTGATGCAATGAACAAAGCTTGAAACTGGATATAAACATGACCAGTTCAAGATTTCACATAGGGACAAACGCAGGCTCAGCGGCCATGGCTCACAGGCCCAGCCGCTCCGCGGCATGTGGGATCTTCCCAGCCCGGGGCACGAACCCGTGTCCCCTGCATCGGCAGGTGGACTCTCAACCACTGCGCCACCAGGGAAGCCCCCAAACCTCTTAATACAGGCATTGGTCTTGGCATAGAGTGTGCCTCTTCCTCATACCATGACAGTTCACTGGACACATTAATTCTCCAGCTGCATCCTCCTGCAGTCTGAGCTTTCTACCCTCTAACTGTTCCAGAGCTGTGCTTCCCAGAATATCCCAGGGTTGAACTGTCCAAGTCAAGAAGGAAAGTCCAGGGAGGGCTCTGACACTCTGAGCTGGGTCCCCTTTGAGTTCTTACAAAGGATGTGCCCTTGAGTTCTTCCCGCAGTGTTCTAGTCTCCTGTAGATCACTCTGGAAAGGATACACACACACGTACACACACACACACAGACGTGCATACTGCACACATGCAGGCATGTACCTCACACACACACAGACATGCACATTACACGTGTACATGTAAACGTGCAGATTACACACATGCAGACATACACGTTACACACATTCATTCTTCTAGCAAACTGTTACGGAACCAGATTTGAAGAATACAATAATGAGCAAAACTTGCTCATTTTCCTAATGGAGCTTATGATCAAGTGACAGAGACAACAAATCATTATGAAATAAAATCTCTATTTACACTTTGTGATAATTGAAATAAAGGCTTAGAGCTCAGAAAATGCCCAACAGGGGCACCTGCCAGGGCAAGGGTGAGAAAACTTTAGAAGTGCTCTTGGAAGGATGAGGAAAGCTAAATAGTTAATGAATGAGAGGAGGGAAGGGACATTTCAGGAAGAGGGAACAGCACATGCAAAGACCCAGTGACATGAGGAAGCATTTCTTAAGCTCTGAAAATTGGTTCTGAAGGAAAGACCAGGAGACAAACCTCATCCTCTACAAAAAAAATAATGTAAAATATATGTACCAGTGATGGTGAGTCATGAAAATCACATTCATATATAAAATCCTGTCTATTTTTTTATCTTGACTTTACTAGACTTGAAAAACTGCACATTTTTGTTCCATTTGAAAAACTCTCATTCAATGTTTAAGTAACTCTGGCCTGCAATGGCCAGAGTCAACGCTCTGCTGTTTTTCTTTGATCACATGAACTTTATTGCATTTGGCTTAATGCAGACACATAACAAACAGATTGATGGCATGCTCTAGCTTTAACCTTCTCAAATTCTGAAAAAGAGCACATCCTAAAATGTGTTGCTAGCCGATGAACTGAAATGTCACTTGCAGACTCACTCCCATGAAAAACCTTTAGAAACAAGTAAGTGAACAAATAAAATTGTTCTGTGTTTTATGGCTTCCAAAGGTTCTCTCTTTTATCCAATATGATTTCTAGACGGGGCCAACAGAAAAATGTTAGACATCTGCAGTTTGTCTTTTCTCTGAGAAAATAAGATGTTAGTGTTATTTTTAAACTATAAATTCTTTAAAAATTTTTGTAAAAGTGATGAATGCCCAAAGTAAATAATTTAAATAAAAGAGACTATGTGGATTTGAAATAGAACTTTGATTTGGGAGACACTGAGGGATCATAGCCCTAAAACTTGCCAATCAATTACATGCGACTATGGAGGAAGAGGGCAGAGCTTTTATTCTGATTTTCTCAAACCCCTAGTATGTGGTTAAAAGAATCAGACTTGGTTCCTGGTTATATCTTTGTAGCTGTGGTTATGTGCATGATTCAAAACTCTAAGGATGACTGTGAATGTCAATCAGTTACTTGGTCTAGCTCTTCCCCTCTCCTCCAGTCTCCTTTACCACTTGACCTGCCCATGAACTTGTGGGGTAGCACCAGGCTGGAGGAGACTCCCGGCTCCCTGCATGCTATCTTGGCAATTGTCAGAGTCTGTTGCTGATTCTGACCCTGACCTCCAGCTTCATATTACTTATCTAGGCCCTTGATCCCTGTAGCTTCATCTTCTAGATACCAATCCTTACTTCCTGCCTGGACCACCCTTCCCTTCTGCTTTTCTTCTGAGTCTACAAGGCTACTTCCCTTCTTACTTTATCGGGTCTTTTGTCTTAAAAACTGTTCATTCCACTGGGGTGACTTGAGTTCACTTACTCAAACCTGGTATCTTGTTCATCTCCTTGGTTTCTGAGGACATCACAGAACTTTACAATAGCCTCATGCTCTAAATGGTATTGTTTTCTCCCCTCTAAAATATGTTCTCTCTGGCTGGCACCCTCTTTTGTTTACTTGGGTCTCTCAGAACTCATAGGACCAACCCATTTTCACATCTGACATATTTGCCAGGCCTGGCCCATTGATAAGCAGTCTAGCACCTGCTCCACTTCTCAGCAGAGCTGCACTAAATTAAACCAGAACACACACCTGTTCATTATTTTCATTAGCCTGACAAGAATAAAGGGTCTTTGGTAAAACACTTCATTGCAAATTACTACTTGATGCCTGGTACGAGTTTAAGTCTATTCCCTTATCAAGTGCCTTCCTCATCAGACTTGAAGAGCAGGTGTCCAGGGCCCCCCTTGTTGTAAGGACTGACGCTGGGGCCCTAGGACAGGTCAGGCTGAGGTGATTTCCAGGAGGCCAGCCCGACTGGAGTTGGCACACCTGCTGATATCTGAGCTCTGGGAAATGGGAGACAACAGAGGCAGTGTCAGAGGGGGCGCTGCAGATCTAAGTTTAGCCAGACTGTCTTCCTGAGACATCCCATAATGGGGGTTAGGGTGATATAAGGGGCAACGGAAGAGAAATCAGGCAAATCACAGGCAAGCAAGAAGGCTCATAGCAGAAGCCAGGAAACAAAGTCCTGAGACAAATTCCCCAAGTTGCAGGAAAAGGCATTTAGAATCTCTAAGACTGAGGAGTTGGCTGAGAGGAAGGGAACAAGTACAAGAATGCAACAGACCCTCCCCAAATCCCATCTACATAATATGAAACTGCAAGGTTTCCATAGTGACTTAGGTGCCAAGATGGAGATGAACACACCCCAGTTATGGCATATGGACCACCATTGGCCTGTGCAGGATTCTCCTTTGGTTTTGTTTTATTATTTTTTCCTTATCACACCCAACTCCCAGTCTATTCGCTTCAATTTTAATTACCTTGTAAAGTGTAGATTCTTCTAACTCACCTACACACATACACACTTCCTTAGTACTTAAAGTGTGTGTGCTTTAGTGTGCAAAATATTGCATTTTGCTAGTAATTTTATTGTTTCATATTTTTTCATTAACATTATGGTTTTTCATCTTATTTGTGTTACTGCATTATTTCTGACTGCTTTATGGTGTTACAGAGCATTCATGAATCACATTTAAAATTTCAATCCCCCTAGTGGCGCAGATGCTCCAACACTTTGCTGTCACTGATGACACTAGTCAACATTATGCAGGGTCAACATTATGGAATTGCTGAAGAATGTTTTAATATGAGGAAGACATATTTTTAACTGAGTTAGTAAAAAAAGTATAATGTAAATAATCATTCTAGTTATTTTGAATATACTGCATTGGATTTTACAAGTAGAATCCAGCTATTCTGACACTATATTGCCTCTTGCACAGTAAACACTCACTAAGTGTTTGGTTTACACACATAAGGTCCTAAATCAAAGACTCAAAATTTATCTCACCTTTATTCATGAGACATTATAATGTGATCAATAATGTTCTAGTGACCCAAGAATATCAATGTTTTTTCTTTAAAATTTGGCATAGCTCTAAAGAACATATGTTAACTAGATTTTAGAAATTTGGAGCATAACTGGTTTTGTTTAGAGCCTTAGAGGATACCTAGTTCACATACTTTGGTTAGATAATACATTGTTTTAGGATTAAGAAATTTATTTACTTCTAGAGGAGCCATTAATGTCTAAGAACCTCAAGTCTTCAATTTAGGCTTCAAGGAAATCTTTTCAATTTAGGATTTCCAAGGAACATAGACCCCAAATGTAATGGGTGATTGATAATGGTTTTAGAAAATGGAGTATCCTCAAGATGCAGAAGTAGCTGAGATCGTCCAGTGTCATCTGCAGGAACTGATGCTGGCCCATGGAGGGGTCCTCACAGGAACAGACCCATCTTCACCATGGTCCAGCATCTCCAATCACTGCTGGAACCAAATGCTCTTAGATGTAAATCACTCCAGAGCTTGACAACTGGTATCCCAGAGACTGACTCCATTTCATGTTTTGTTTTGTTTTTGTTCTTTACAGTAAATTTTCTGCCTGCATTTAAAAATGAGGACATTTGTCATAAAAATCTAGATTTTTAGCTTCTTATAAATAAAAGAAAATAAAGAAAAGATCTTCCAAGCTTGGTGACAGTGGTTAGGAGTGAGGAGTAGCTGCCTCTGTAAGATGAAACGTGAGATTTTCCATCTTGTCATATCACAAGCCCCACTCCCATTGTGTACTGAGGTTGAGCATCCTTTCTTTGTTGTATTTATCATTTACATTTTCTCACTGATGTCGCTCCGTACCATGAAGAAAGGATCATGGACAATGATTAAGTCAAGAGACTCAGGTTTGTGCATCAGAACCTCCAGTAATTAGCTCTGTGACCTCAGACAAGCTACTTCACTTCTCCAACATTGGTAATCCTTTATAAAGTAAAGGGATTGGACCTTTCAGGATTTTCCAAAACAAGCACTGCTGTTCACAAGAAACTAATAGGTACCCCATAAAAACATGAGTGAAATTTTTCTTCTAAAATATATTTCTAAATATCTTGGCTTACAAAAACACAAAGGCTGCTTATTTTGCAGATTTTATTCTGCCAGCTTTATCTTGCCAATTCCTTAATTTATGTCTGGAGACGGCTACTCTATGAAAATGAACATATCTAAATTCAAACCCTTGATTCCTCCGAGTCCTGTTCTAACCCCTACTCCCAGATGTTAAACCCATCAACCCTGTTGCTGAAGTAGAAACTTTCGTAACATATTTGGTTTATTCTTTTCCCCAAATTATCCATTCCATCAGTTAATTCTATCAGTTATCTATTACTGTGTAACTAAAAAACCCACAAAATTTAGTAGCTTAAAACAATAAACATTTATTAGCTCACTGTTCTGTGGGTCAGAATTTGGGCTACATACAACTATGTGGTTCTTCTCTTGGTCTCACTTAATTCACTCAAGTAGCAGCATTAGCTGGTGGGTTGGCTGGTGGCTGGTGGGTCTGGAGGCCTTAGCTGTGACTGCTTGTATCTGCTACACATGGCCTAATCCTCCACTGAGCCAGCCTAGGCTACTTCACACTGTGTTCTAAGGGCAGCAGGAGAAGACAAACCCCATTGTGCCGACACTTTTCAAGTCTTTGCTTGCATCACATTTGCTAATGTCCTATTGGTCAAAACATGTCAGCTAAACAAGTCCAGAGTCAGTGTGAGAAGGACCAGACATGAGTGTAGACACAAGAGTGGTTTACAGCGACCACTGCTGTGACAATCTTTCCCAAAATCCAAAACAAATTCCAAATCCTTCTGCACCTTCCCACATTCACCAGCTTATTTAGGATCCAAGACACTCTTATTTCTCACTTAGAAGTTGCAATAGACTGTTAACTTGTCTCTCTAGTCTTCCTTTTGTATCTCCCATAAAGTTTTCTAAGAACAACAAATAAATTATTTAAAATGTAAAGAAGATCGTTCTATTCCCTGACAAGACCCCTTCAAAGATTTATCATTTGATTAAAATGCAATATAGGGAATTCCCTGGCAGTCCAGTGGTTAAAACTTGTGCTTCCACTGCAGGGGGTGTGGGTTCCAATCCTTGGTCAGGGAACTAAGATCCCACATGCTGCACAGCATGGTTAAACATTTTTAAAAATTAAAATTTTCTTAAAAAAATGGAATGCAATATAGATGCCTTCCTTGGGCTAAAACACCTGTATGATTTTGTTTCCATTTACCCATACTATTCCTCTCCCTTTCACTCCGCTAGTGTCACAGATGCCATTTTTCAATTCATTAAGAAAATTGGGCTCTTTCCAATGATGCATCTTTCCATTGTCAGTTATACACTCTATGTAGAAGGCTCTTCCCTCAGCCTTTGCATGACTTGGCTCCATCCTGGATATCATTGATGTGGGATCCTTTGTTCCCTCTGAAGCACTCTATAAGTCACAATTTTTTATTTGTTGGTGTGTGTAATTCTTTTTTACTTGTTAGCTCTGTTACCCACTAGTCTATAGATGCATGAAGACAGGGGTGTGAATGTTTTTTTGTTTGTTTGTTTTTGCACATTATTCTTCCTCTCATTTTAATACATAGTAGAAACTCAGGAAATCTCTGTATGATGATCTGTCTAAATTTGTTCTTCAGGATCTGTGCTCAAGAATGACACTGATTAAATAGTCCACATTGCGCACCTAAGCTCCAGTTTACATTCTAGTCATTTATTTCAGATGTCACATGTTTGGTAACTGCAGAGCCAGATTTTTCTAACATCTGGTATAATCCTGAATTCTAATTTTCTACTCTCTCATTTTCCCAAAGCAGAGATTCTGATGTATGTAACAACCTAGATTAATCTCAAAAGTACTATACCAATTAAAAAAAAAAAGGCAAAATATATATACACTGGTTCTATTTCCATGGGAGAGGGAGTTGGTTGGAAAGGGAAATGAGGACTATTTTGTGGTGATAGACATGTTCTATATCTTGGTTGTAAAACTGGGTAACAGGTGCATACATTTGTCAAAATTCATCTATACATACCCTTAAAATGAGTGATTTTCATTGTATGTAAATTATAATTCAATAAAGTTGATTTTAATACTGCTCAACAAAAAAAATTTCAGGTAATCTTATAAACTCAAAAATATACTTAGAAATTTTATACACAATGTTGGAGTGTAAAGCTTTAGAATTATTTGATATTGAACTTTGTTTGTTTCTTTTTTTCTTCAGGAAAATTTAATTATATTCCCAACCAACTGATGTATTTTGCTTTTATCTGGAAGTACAAAGTAAAAGAAGAAAAGAACAATTACATATTTATTGGTACTGCTATTATGAAGTGATAATAATTGAATTACCCACTAGAATTCACTTAGATTGCTCATTTTCAGGAAGCATAGTTTGCCAAAAGGACCGGCTCATTTTTTGACTGCACCATAGACATAAACTTGGGTGAGTCAGGAATAAATGAGATTACAGAGGAATGTGAGCTGAGTGAATCCATTTTATTTTAAATGTAAATAAATGAATCCATTCCAAATATTCTTAAAAAACAACAAGCAAATAATTCTCATTTTACTAATTAAACTGAATGAGTTCATATGCACATGTGCTAAATATTAAAGGTTTTTATTTTGTAATAATTCAGTACTCTTGAAAAGATAATGAACATAGAAGAGTATCTACACAAACAATTATTATTTGCACTGATTCTAACTGACATTTAAAAATTTAATTCCAACAAGGATATTTTGGAAAAAAACCTGATTTTTTAAAATGGGCAAAGGATCTGAATAGACATTTCTCCAAAGAATATATACAAATGACCAGCAACTCAAAAAGGTGTTCAACATCATTAGTTATCTGAGAAATGCAAAACAAAAGCACAATGAGAAACCCACTGGAAGGCTAATATGAAAAAGACAGACAATAACAAGTGATGGGGTGGAGACCTTCAAGACAGTGGAGGAGTAAGATGTGGAGATCACCTTCCTCCCCACAAATACATCAGAAGTACATCTACATGTGGAACAGCTCCTACAGAACACCTACTGAACACTGGCAGAAGACCTCAGACCTCCCAAAAGGCAAGAAACTCCCCATGTACCTGGGTAGGGTAAAAGCAAAAAGAAAAAACAGACACAAAAGGATAGGGACAGGACCTGAACTTCTGAGAGGGACCTGTGAAGGAGGAAAAGTTTCCACACACTAGGAAGCCCCTTCACTGGTGGAGATAGGGGGTGGCGGAGGGGAAGCTTCGGAGCCACAGAGGAGAGCACAGCAACAGGGGTGCAGAAGGCAAAGCAGAGAGATTCCAGCACAGAGGATTGGTGCCGACCGGCACTCACCAGCCTGAGAGGCTTGTGGGTTCACCCACCGGAGTAGGTGGGGGCTGGGAGCTGAGGCTCGGGCTTCAAAGGTCAGATCCCAGGGAGAAGATTGGGGTTGGCTGCATGAACACAGCCTGAGTGGGGCTAGTGTGCCACAGTTAGCCGGGAGGGAGTCTGGGAGAAACTCTGGAACTGCCTAAGAGGCCATTGTTTCGGGGTGTGCAAGGACAGGGGATTCAGAGCACCACCTAAAAGAGCTCCAGAGATGGGCACAGGCCGCTGCTATCAGTGTGGACACCAGAGACGGGCATGAAACGCTAAGGCTGCTGCTGAAGCCACCAAGAAACCTGTGAGCAAGCACAGGTCACTATCCACAACTCCCCTCCTGGGAGCCTGTGCAGCCCGCCACTGCCAGGGTCCCATGATCCAGGGACAACTTCCCTGGGAGAACACATGGCACGCCTCAGGCTGTTGAAACATCAGGCTGGTCTCTGCTGCCACAGGCTCACTCCATATTCTGTACCCTCCCTCCCCCTGGCCTGAGTGAGCCAGACCCTTTAATCAGCTGCTACTTTAACCCTGTCCCAACTGAGTGAAGAAAAGACGCCCTCAGGCTACCTACATACAGAGGCAGGGCCAAATCCAAAGCTGAGCCCCTGTGAGCTGTGAGAACAAAGAAGAGAAAGGGAAATCTCTCCCAGCAGCCTCAGGAGCAGCGGATTAAACCTCCACAATCAATTTGATGTATCCTGCATCTCTGGAATACCTGAATAGACAACGAATCATCCCAAAATTGAGACAGTGGACTTTGGGAGCAACTGTAGGCTTGGGGTTTGCTTTCTGCATCTAATTTGTTTCAGGTTTTATGTTTATCTTAGTTTAGTATTTAGAGTTTATTATCATTGGCAGATTTGTTTATTGATTTGGCAGCTCTCTTCCTTTTTTTTTAGTATCTAGATATATATATATTTTTCCTTTTTCTCTTTTTGTGAGTGTGTATCTGTATGCTTCTTTGTGTGATTTTTGTCTGTATAACTTTAGTTTTACCATTTGTCCTAGGGTTCTGTCTGACCATTGTTTTTTTTAAAATTTTATTATTTTTAATAATTTTTATTGTTTATTTTAATAACTTTATTTTATTTTTTTCTTTCTTTCTTTCTTTTTTTCTCCTTTTTCTTCACACCTGTGTGGCTGACAGGGTCTTGATGCTCCGGCCAGGTGTCTGGCCTGTGCCTCTGAGGTGGGAGAGCCGAGTTCAGGACATCGATCCACCAGAGACCTCCCAGCTCCATGTAATATCAAACAGCAAAAGCTCACACAGAGATCTCCATCTCAACACAAAGACCCAGCTCCACTCAAAGACCAGCAAGCTACAGTGCTGGACACCCTATGCCAAACAACTAGCAAAACAGGAACACAATCCCACCCATGAACAGAGAGGCTGCCTAAAATCATAATAAGGTCACAGGCACCCAAAACACACCACCGAACATGGTTCCGCCCAGCAGAAAGAAAATATCCAGCCTCATCCACCAGAACATAGGCACCAGTCCCTTCCACCAGGAAGACTACACGACCCACTGGCCAACCTTACCCAATGGGGACAGACACCAAAAACAATGGGAACTATGAACCTGCAGCCTGTGAAAAGGAGACCCCAAACACAGTAAGTTAAGCAAAATGAGAAGACAGAGAAACACACAGCAGATGATGGAGCAAGGTAAAAACCCACCAGACCAAACAAATGAAGAGGAAATAGGCTGCCTACCTGAAAAAGAATTCAGAGTTATGATAGTAAAGGTGATCCAAAATCTTGGAAATAGAATGGAGAAAATACAAGAAACGTTTAACAAGGACCTAGCAGAACTAAAGAGCAAACAAGCAATGATGAACAACACAATAAATGAAATTTAAAATTCTCTAGAAGGAATCAATAGCAGAAAAACTGAGGCAGAAGAATGGATAAGTGACCTGGAAGATAAAATAGTGGAAACAACTACTGCAGAGCATAATAAAAAAAAAAAAAATGAAAAGAACTGAGGAAAGTCTCAGAGACATCTGGGACAACATTAAACGCACCAACATTCGAATTATAGGGGTGCCAGAAGAAAAAGAGGAAAAAAAAAGGGACTGAGAAAATATCTGAAGAGCTTATAGTTGGAAACTTCCCTAATATGGGAAAGTAAATAGTTAATCAAGTCCAGGAAGTGCAGAGAGTTCCATACAGGAAAAATCCAAGGAGAAACACACCAAGACACATATTAATCAAGCTATCAAAAATTAAACACAAAGAAAAAATATTAAAAGGAGCAAGGGAAAAACAAAAAATAACATAAAAGGGAATCCCTATAAGGTTAACAGCTGATCTTTCAGTAGAAACTCTGCAAGTCAGAATGGAGTGGCAGACATGTTTAAAGTGATGAAAGGGAAAAACCTGCAACCAAGATTACTCTATCCAGCAGGATCTCATTCAGACTTGATGGAGAAATTAAAACCTTTATAGTCAAGCAAAAGCTGAGAGAGTCCAGCACCACCAAACCAGCTTTACAACAAATGCTAAAGGAACTTCTCTAGGCAAGAAACACAAGAGAAGGAAAAGAACTACAATAACAAACCCAAAACAATTAAGAAAATGTTAATAGGAACATACATACCGATTATTACCTTAAATGTAAATGGATTAAATGCTCCAAACAAAAGACACAGACTGGCTGAATGGATACAAAAACAAGACCCTATATATGCTGTCTATAAGAGACTCACTTCAGATCTAGGGACACATACAGACTGAATGTGATGGGATGGAAAAATATATTCCGTGCAAATAGAAATCAAAAGAAAGCTGGAGTAGCAATTCTCATATCAGACAAAATAGACTTTAAAACAAAGACTATTACAAGAGACAAAGAAGCACACTACATAATGATCAAGGGATCAATCCAGGAAGAAGATATAACAACTGTAAATATTTACGCACCCAACATAGTACATAAGGCAAATGCTAACAGCCATAAAAGGGGAAATTGACAGTAACACAATCATACTAGGGGACTTTAACACCCCACTTTCACCAATGGACAGATCATCCAAAATGAAAATAAATAATGAAACACAACTTTAAATGATACATTAAACAAGATGGACTTAATTGATAATTATAGGACATTCTATCTGAAAACAATAGAACACACTTTCCTCTCTAGTGCTCATGGAACATTCTCCAGGATAGATCATATCTTGGGTCACAAATCAAGCCTAGGTAAATTTAAGAAAACTGAAATCTTATCAAGTATCTTTTCTGACCACAATGCTAGGAGACTACATATCAATTGCAGGAAAAATTCTGTAAAAAATACAAATACATGGAGGCTAAATGATACACTACTAAATAACCAAGAGATCACTGAAGAAATCAAAGAGGAAATCAAAAAATACCTAGAAACAAATGACAATGATAACACAATGACCCAAAACCCATGGGATGCAGCAAAACAGTTCTAAGAGGGAAGTTTATAGCAATACACTCCTACCTCAGGAAACAACAAACATCTCAAATAAACAAGATAACCTTACTCCTAAAGCAATTAGAAAAAGAAGAACAAAAAATCCCCAAAGTTAGCAGAAGGAAAGAAATCATAACGATCAGATCAGAAATAAATGTAAAAGAAATGAAGGAAACAATAGCAAATATCAATAAAATTAAAGCTGGTTCTTTGAGAAGATAAACAAAATTGGTGAAAACATTAGCCAGACTCATCAAGAAACAAAAGGGAGAAGACTCGAATCAACAGAAGTAGAAATGAAAAAGGAGAAGTAACAACTGACATTGAAGAAATACAAAGGATCATGAGAGATTACTACAAGCAACTATAGGCCAATAAAACGGACAACCAGGAAGAAATGGACAAATTCTTACAAAAAGCATTCTGAGACTGAACGAGGAAGAAATAGAAAATATACACAGACCAATCACAAACACTGAGATTGAGACTGTGATTAAAAATCTTCCAACAAACAAAAGCCCAGGACCAGATGGCTTCACAGGCGAATTCTATCAAACATTTAGAGAAGAACTAAAACCTATCCTTCTCAAACTCTTCCAAAATATAGCTGAGGGCAGAACACTCCCAAACTCATTCTACCAGGCCACCATTACCCAGACACCAAAACAGAAAAGATGTCCAAAAAAAGAAAACTACAGTCCAATATCACTAATGAACATATATGCAAAAATCCTCAACAAAATACTAGTACACAGAATCCAACAGCACATTAAAAGGATCATAAAACATGATCAAGCGGGGTTATCCCAGGAATGCAAGGAATGTTCAATATATGCAAATCAATCAATGTGACACACCATTTTGACAAATTGAAGGAGAAAAACCATATGATCATCTCAATAGATGCAGAAAAAGCTTTCAACAAAATTCAACACCCGTTTATGATAAAAACCCTGCAGAAAGTAGGCATAGAGGGAACTTACCTCAACATAATAAAGGCCATATATGACAAAACCACAGCCAACATTGTTCTCAATGGTGAAAAACTGAAACCATTTCCTCTAAGATCAGTAACAAGACAAGGTTGTCCACTCTCATCACTATTATTCAACATAGTTTTGGAAGTTTTAGCCACAGCAATCAGAAAAGAAAAAGAAATAAAAGGAATCCAAATTGGAAAAGAAGAAGTAAAGCTGTCACTGTTTGCAGATGATATGATACTATACATAGAGAATCCTAAAGATGCTACCAGAATACTAGAGCTAATCAACGATTTTGGTAAAGTAGCAGGACAGAAAATTAATGCACAGAAATCTCTTGCATTCCTATACACTCAAGATGAAAAATCAGAAAGAGAAATTAAGGAAACACTCACATTTACCATTGCAATGAAAAGAATAAAATATTTAGGAATAAATCTACCTAAGGAGACAAAAGACCTGTATGCAGAAAACTGAAAGACACTGATGAAAGAAATTAAAGATGATACAAACAGATGGAAGGACATACCATATTCTTGGATAGGAAGAATGAACATTATGAAAATGACTCTACTACCCAAAGCAATCTACAGATTCAATGCAATCCCTATCAAATTACCACTGGCATTTTTCACAGAACTAGAACAAAACATTTTGCAATTTGTATGGAAACACAAAAGACCCCGAATAGCCTAAGCAATCTTGAGAACGAAAAACGGAGCTGGAAGAATCAGGCTCCCTGACTTCAGACTATACTACAGAGCTACAGTAATCAGAACAGTTTGGTACTGGCACAAAAACAGAAAGATAGATCAATGGAACAGGATAGAAAGCCCAGCGATAAACCCACACACATATGGTCACCTTATCTTTGATAAAGGAGGCAAGAATATACAGTGGAGAAAAGACAGCCTCTTCAATACGTGGTGCTGGGAAAACTGGACAGCTACATGGAAAAGAATGAAATTAGAACACTCCCTAACACCCTACAAAAAAATAAACTCAAAATGGATTAAAGACCTAAATGTAAAGCCAGACACTATAAAACTCTTAGAGGAAAACACAGGCAGAACACTCTATGACATAAATCACAGCAAGATCCTTTTTGACCTACTTCCTAGAGAAATAGAAATAAAAACAAAAATAAACAAATGGGACCTAATGAAGCTTAAAAGCTTTTGCACAGCAAAGGAAACCATAAACAAGATGAAAAGACAACCCTCAGAATGGGGGAAAGTATTTGCAAATGAAGCAACTGACAAAGGATTAATCTCCAAAATTTACAAGCAGCTCATGCAGCTCAATATCAAAAAAAGCAAAAAACCCAATCCAAAAATGGGTAGAAGACCTAAATAGACATTTCTCCAAAGAAGACATACAGATTGCCAACAAACACATGAAAGGATGCTCTACATCACTATCCATTAGAGAAATGCAAATCAAAACTACAATGAGAGGGCTTCCCTGGTGGCGCAGTGGTTGAGAGTCCGCCTGCCGATTCAGGGGACACGGGTTCATGCCCCGGTCTGGGAAGATCCCACATGCCGTGGAGTGGCTGGGCCCGTGAGCCATGGCTGCTGAGCCTGCGCGTCCGGAGCCTCTGCTCCGCAGCGGGAAAGGCCACAACGGTGAGAGGCCCGCATACTGCAAACAAACAAACAAACAACAAAAAAAACCTACAGTGAAGTATCACCTCACACCAGTCAGAATGGCCATCATCAAAAAATCTACAAACAATAAATGCTGGAGAGGGTGTGTAGAAAAGGGAATCTCTTGCACTGTTGGTGGGAATGTAAATTGATACAGCCACTATGGAGAACAGCATGGAGGTTCCTTGAAAAACTAAAAATAGAACTACCATACGACCCAGCGATCCCACTACTGGGCATATACCCTGAGAAAACCATAATTCAAAAAGAGTCATAAAAAAACATAAAAATAAAAAAGAGTCATATACCACAATGTTCATTGCAGCTCTATTTACAATAGCCAGGACATGGAAGCAACCTAAGTGTCCACTGACAGATGAATGGATAAAGAAAATGTGGCACTAATATACAATGGAATATTACTCAGCCATGAAAAGAAATGAATTTGAGTTATTTGTAGTGAGGTGGATGGACCTAGAGTCTGTCATACAGAATGAAGTAAGTCAGAAAGAGAAAAACAAATACCGTATGCTTACACATATATATGGAATCTAAAAAAAAAAAGTTTCTGAAGAACCTACGGGCAGGATAGGAATAAAGATACAGACATAGAGAATGGACTTGAGGACACGGGGAGGTGGAAGGGTAAATTGGGACCAAGTGAGAGAGTGGCATGGACATATATACACTACCAAATGTAAAACAGATAGCTAGTGGGAAGCAGCCACATAGCACAGGGAGATCAGCTCGGTGCTTTGTGATCCGCTAGAGGGGTGGGATAGGGAGGGTGGGAGGGAGAGGCAAAAGGGAGGAGGTACGGGGATATATGTATATGTATAGCTGATTCACTTTATTATAAAGCAGAAACTAACACACCACTGTAAAGCAGTTATACTCCAATAAATATGTTTAAAAAAGCAAGTGTTGGCAAGGATGTGGAGAAATCCCAAGCCAATATACTGCTGGTTTGATTGTGAAATTGTATAGCCACTTTGGTAAAGAGTCTGACAGTTTCTTCAAATGTTAAGCATAGAGTTACTCTGTGACTTAGTGATTTTACACTTAGGCATATGCCCAAGAGAAATGAAAACATACATCCACACAAAAACTTGTACATGAATGTTTATAGCAGCATTACCCATATAACTAATGTGGAAACATAAACTGATCAATGAATAAATAAAATGTGATATACCCATACAGAGGAATATCATTCTACAATTAAAAGGAATTAAATACTGATACAGGCAACAACGTAGGTGGACCTTGAACACATTATGCCGAGTGAAAGAAACTAGACACACAATGCCACCTACCATATTATTACATTTATATGAAATTTCCAGAATAGGCAAATCTATAGATACAGAAAGTAGATTAGTGTTTGCCAGATGCTAGGCGGTAGTAGGGGTGGGGCATGGAGAATGACTGCTTATGGATATGGGTATTTTTTTGGGGGGGTGATGAAAATATTCTAACATGAGGCAGTAGTTATGATTGCACAGCTCTGATGCTACACTAAAAAAGATTGAGTTTGTACTTTAAATGGGGGAATTTTATGGTATATTAATTATATCTTAACAGAGCTGTTATGGTATGTGAATTATATCTTAATAAAGCCGTTAAAAATTCATTCCTAGAGAATGAAATAAAATCAGGCATAGCAGTATTCACATTGGTCCTGATTTTTTTCTAGATAAAGAGGCAGCTTGATTTTGCATACAGCTGTTCCAAAACTCCTCTAATATCTGTTTGCTGTTTATCATTTCCATGAAAGAGGAAAATCTTAAAATACTGAGTGTTATGAAATTTGAAACAAGAGAAATCAGCTGAAAAGCTCCTCTGATTATGATGTTCAAATTAGAGATAACATTACAAAAATCATAGAATTTTAAACCTTAAATTTATTCTAAAGAGGATTTTATCATAAAATGCTATGCCCCTGAAGATATCTTAATTAGTTACACACACACAAAGACACACACTTCTAAATGCATTTTGACTATGCAAGCACCAGGGTAACCCCAGTCACCATTCTGACTCCTAACAGGTATAGAAGTTGGCTTTTTCTATGTTTGTGAAAATTCACCTTGGTTGTCAAATCACTATCAATTGCTGATTTTATCTGCCTGAAACTTGAAATTATTTGAGTTTGCAAACTGAGTCTGCTCTAATTCCTTTATTAGTCAGATAAAAAAGATTAGCCAGTGTGTTTAAGAGACTAACCTAAGATGATATAGCTAAAATCAAAATTCCAGTCTCTGGATTTCATTTTCCTTTGCCTTTGCCCTAAATTTTGTCAACAAAATTTGCAATTTTTTTTTTTTTGTGTGGTACACGGGCCTCTCACTGTTGTGGCCTCTCCCATTGCGGAGCACAGGCTCTGGACGCGCAGGCTCAGCGGCCATGGCTCACGGGCCCAGCTGCTCCGCGGCATGTGGGATCTCCCTGGACCAGGGCACGAACCTGTGTCCCCTGCATTGGCAGGCGGACTCTCAACCACTGCGCCACCAGGGAAGCCCCAAAATATACATCTAGATTTCCTCAAACTTAGAGAAATATACAGAAGTTTTGGAATTGAGGCCATTTCACAGTAACTTATTGACATTAGAAGAAATTATTTAAATCATTTGAGAGTTTAAAAGATTGTTAAAGGAAAAGGAAATTGGAAAAGTGTATTGTTGTTGTTGTTTTTTCTGAAATAAAGTGGCTTTCCTGTCCTCAGAGCTAGGGTTCAAAAGTAAGTGAACTGTCTGTTTGTTTCCTTCTCAGAGAAGGATGAAAGCCTTCCAAAATTCAAGGCAAAGATTAGAAAACCTGATATTATAAGGTATCTTGATTCCGTAGCTTTGCTCCTGTCATCTTCATGCAATTCATATTTTGACCCCACTACTTTCACATTTATCAAAAGAATACAAAACTTTAGTCAAAATCATATCAAAATTTACATTTTATTTTTATTTAAAATATTCAATTAATATTGTCTTCCTTAAATGTATTTCCACTGTAGATAAAATCTAATTTCTGCATTTAAAAAACTGCATTAAAAGTAATTTCACTGGTTCCAATTCCTTAGTGAAGTACTATTATAGAAAAAAATTTAATTTCCTGACCAAAGTTTACTAAGTCTATCTTATGTCTATGTGCATTTTGTTTTGTCTGTAGTTGTTAACTAAGTGAAATTATTTAAGATTAGCTTGGTGCTTTGTGTCCACCTAGAGGGGTGGGATAGGGAGGGTGGGAGGGAGATGCAAGAGGGAGGAGATATGGGGATATATGTATACGTATAGCTGATTCACTTTGTTATACAGCAGAAACTAACATACCATTGTAAAGCAATTATAGTCCAATAAAGATGTTTAAAAAATAAAAAATAAATTTAATTTAATTTTAAAAGATTTTAAACATTTTCAAAATTTTTAATTATTGGGCTTCCCTGGTGGCGCAGTGGTTGAGAGTCTGCCTGCCGATGCAGGGGATGCGGGTTCGTGCCCTGGTCGGGGAAGATCCCACGTGCCCCGGAGCGGCTGGGCCCGTGAGCCATGGCCGCTGAGCCTGCGCGTCCGGAGCCTGTGCTCCGCAGCAGGAGAGGTCACAACAGTGAGAGGCCCGCGTACCAGAAAAAAAAATTTTTTTTTAATTATTTATCAACATTTTACCAAATTAAAATCTTACCATGTAAATCTTACCTGTCATCAATATTATTTTGTGCTGATTATTTCTATCAAGTGTAATTTTTTATATTATATTATTGCTGTTTTTAAGGTTTTGTGAGCTAAATGATTCTTCAATCATATTTTTACTTATAACTAATTTAACACTGTCAGTATGGGTTTGTGGATTACTTTAATCATAATATTTACTACGAAATAGATAAAAGTTTTAGATGTAATTATCATCACGTTTCATGATAGGCATTTCAGACTTTTTAAAAAGAGTTATCATTTGGCTTAATAAAATAAAAAAAAATTTCTCCTGAATTCATTTCAAGAAATGCCATACTTTGGGCATTTTCTATTGAATAGTTCAGTAATCCTGTTCTAGTCAATCTGTTCTTAAAGCTATCCATTTTGTTCTTAATTTTAGATATCACATTTTTCAATTTTAAGTTATGGGTTTTACTTCTATAGAATGTCTAAATTCTTTGATAAAATCATCCATTCAATCATTTTTGTGTCTTTTTCTCTATTTTTTTAGCATATTAATCATGATTACTTAGAGGTCCTGTCTGCTAAGGTTACTTTTTGGATCATCCATTGAACTTTTCTACTATCTGTTCTTCTTTTCTTGTGGGTTTAGCCACACCATGTTACCTTGTTGCATGTCTTGTAACATTTAATCGCATGTCACAGATTTTGGATAAAAGAACCTTTGAGGATCTAGATGGTACCTTTTATTACATATCCATTTCTTCTATTAGACAGAAACCATAAGTGGCTGGTTGCTTCCATCCAATTAGTAAATTTCAGTTTGGGTAAGATTTCATTTACCTCTCCCTCATCCTTCTTTCTAAGGCTGGGTCCTCAATAGCTTTCAATTGACAGATTGTTAGATCCTCCAAACAACATAGCCCTAAAGTAGATATTCTAGAATTTAAAAGTACATTATTTAAAATAAAACACAGAAGATGGGTTTAAGAGAGACTCATTTTTGCCCTTTAAAGATTTGTAGCTTAGTCTATCAGCCAACAGCTTCAAAATTTGAAAACTGGACTTCAGTTTTAGATTGGTGATGTAAGGAGTTAGAAAGAGGATTGCCCCCATCCTTAAAACAAGAAAAAAGCTATAACTAACTAATTTTCATGAGACTATAAGAGAACTGAGGACACAGCTGATCAATGAGAATCTGTAGGGAGAACAGCACCAGAACATTTGCTTACCTGAGACAGAAGTTGCCAAATAACATATAAATAGGTAGAAATGTTAAACAAGACATTTTAAACAAATTGTTGAAGCATGGGCTATATTGAGAGTGTGAAGCCTCTGATATGAGGGTGGGATTTTGCCATCTTGCAGTCTTTTCCCTCTAGAAACCCCACCAGACAACCACAGGGAAGATGGGGAGAATGCTGAGAAAGGTACTGGCTGGTGAGGGAACAGCAGCCACTGCCAAAACCCCACCCAGACCCCTCCCTCCTTATTTATCCTAAAGAACAAAGATCTTAATTTAAAGGAGGAAGATCAGTTAAATGTGCAGTTTGGGGAGCTGGGGAAGAACAATGGAGGCCACCACTGAAAATCTACCCAGATCCATCTCCCCTATCTTTCCAAATGAATAAAAGCCTCAATCTTCAGAGGGAAGAGTGGCCAAACCATAGGGGAGGGGGCTCATGGAAATCCACGGAACCTGGAGGAGGGGCAAGAACACGAATGAGGTCCATCTCCCAAGACCCAGATTCAGAGTGGCTGCTTAAAACTGAGGTTTAATTAAATAATCAGAGGATTCAACGATCATCCAACCTCCATCCCAAGCACCACAGTAACCAGCCTGGAATAAAAATATCAACGGACCACAACAGAGAACTCAACATCACTGGTTTTAGGGAAATGCAAATTAAAATCAGAATGAGATACTACAGTTAGAATTAGTAAAATTAAAACAATAAAATGATGACACTAAATACTGGTGAGTATGCAGAACAGGAATTCTCCTTCACTGCTGATGTGAATCCAAAATGGCAGAGCCACTTTGGAAGACAGTTTCTTGTAAAGTTAAACATATGCTTATGTTACAACCCAGTAATCTCACGCCTGTGCTTTACTCAAGTTAATCGAAAAATTATATTCACACAAAAATGGCCTGTACATGACTGCTTATAGTTGCCAAAAATTGGAAACAATCAAGATATCCTTGAACAGATGAGAAACTAAAAAAACTGTGGTCCACCTGTACAATGGAATACTGCTCAGAAATAAGAAACAATGAGTTGCTGATTCACATAATAACATGAATGAATCTGAAAGGCATTTTGCTAAGTGTAAGAATCTCTCCCAACTTCTCTGTCCTTCGGAAGATGCCTTCTGACAAAAGTCCAAGTGAAACACAGCTGTGTTCCTCAGTGTCAATTCACCGCTCTCTAGAACTTTCTTCCCAGTCTGTTTTATTTTCTGGGTCTGTTCACCTTCGCCAGGATGGAGGGCACAGGGAAATGTTTTTTTTTCTAAAGATTGTGAAACTAGTAGAGATTTTACTCTGCCTTTTATAAGTTTATTTATTTATTTTTGCAGTATGCAGGCCTCTGACTGTTGTGGCCTCTCCCGTTGCGGAGCACAGGCTCCGGACGTGTAGGCTCAGCGGCCATGGCTCACGGGTCCAGCCGCTCCACGGCGTGTGGGATCTTCCCGGACCGGGGCATGAACCCGTGTCCCCTGCATCGGCAGGTGGACTCTCAACTACTGCACCACCAGGGAAGCCCTATCAAGAGTTTTAATTCATCATGGATAATCTGTCGGCAGAAGAAATTCAGCTGAGGGCTAACCAGGTTACTGATGAGTCTCTGGAAAGTACAAGAAGAATCCTGGGTTTAGACATTGAGTCTCAGGATGCACGAGTCAAGACTATCACTATGCTGGATGAACAAGGGGAACAACTAAAACACATAGAAGAAGGCATGGACCAAATAAACAAAGACATGAGAGAAGCAGAGAAGACTTTAACAGAACTAAACTAGTGCTGTGGCCTCTGTATATGCCCATGTAATAGTATTAACAAATGATGCCAGGGAAGACGAAATGGGAGAGAACCTGAATCAAGTGGGCAGTATCCTAGGAAATCTAAAAAACATGGCCCTGGACATGGGCAATGAGATTGAGGCTCAAAATCGATAAATAGAATGGATCACAGAAAAGGCTGACACCAACAAAGGTCGTATTGACAATGCCAATGCCAGAGCAAAGAAACTCATTGACAGCTAAAGCTACTGCTGTACTTCTTTATCATTTATTCACTTCCCTAGCTCCTCCTTCAAAGTCATTACCTTTCCAGAGTTTGAAATTTTGTTTCCACACTCTTCTAATCGGGAGATGATGTGGAAGAAGATCTAGGAGTAACAGCCCCCCTATTCTTTTATTTTCTCTTTTTCCCTTGAGGGTAGACTGCTGCTTAGTTTTCCCTCTAGTATTTTCTTTCTCAGTCCATACTCTTAGGTTGGTATGCATACATCATATATGGTGTTGTTTTTCATTCTCTCCATTTACTTAGCAGGTTCTTCTGCTTTCAAAATTTGGAAGCATTGCCAAACACAGCCATGTAAAAGGAAGCTGGGGGCATTGGGGGCAGGCACAAGGAGGAGAGGCAAGAGATAAGAGGTTGTTACCTCAGTAAAATCTGCAGACCCTAAAGCCCAAAGTTGCATAACCACAGTGAAGATCTAGTTGGGTTTAATTTCTATTTAAGTTGCAGTTATTGCCAATTTAGGCCAATGCTTGGTTTTGGAGTCTGTATACACAATATTTTTGTTACACATCACAACTTTGCAACCTCTGCTTCAAAAAAGAATTGAATGAGTTTTCTTAAAGTGAGCTTAATTTCTGAACTCTTGGTGATTCATTTATGTACATAAATTCTATGATCCCATTTCATTTTGCACCATATAGGAACACATGGTATGAATGAATGGCTTTTTATTTTCATATTATTAGTACTATCATTTGGACTTCCCTGGTGGCACAGTGGTTAAGAATCCACCTGCCAAAGCAGGGGACACGGGTTCAAGCCCTGGTCTGGGAAGATCCCACATGCCGTGGAGCAACTAAGCCCGTGAGCCACAACTACTGAGCCTGTACTCTAAAGCCCGCGAGCCACAGCTACTGAGCCCACGCACCACAACTACTGAAACCCGCGTGCCTAGAGCCCGTGCTCTGCAACAAGAGAAGCCACCACAATGAGAAGCCTGCGCACCGCAATGAAGAGTAGCCCCCGCTCACCACAACTAGAGAAAGCCCGCATGTAGCAATGAAGACCCAGCACAGCCAAAATAAATTAATTTTTAAAAATAGTATCATGGTCGCATTACAGGCCTATTAACCTCATAAATGTGTCATTAGTCTTTGAAGAAAAAATATGTAAATATGTATATATGAGAATTTCTTTCTACAGCAGGGCTTAAAATTTTTTTGAAAAGTTTGACAAAGTATATCACATGAATTCAGATTTATCTCTGCCAAGAATTATGTTTAGATAGGAAAAAAGAAACTTGTTTTGATCTCAGGTAGAAAACAGTTAGATTACTTTGAGTTTTATGTAGCTTTAAACTTTTTTTAAAACTAGAATTTATTCTGTTTAAAAATGATTTAGAAAATTATGTCTTTGGTTTACTTATTGATGACTGCACTATCATTCTCTTAGCCTTTTGTATTCAACTTCCAGAATCACATTTGTTTAGATCTTGAACAGTTATAAGAATTTGATTGATATTTGTCCCCTTTATTTTAAAACTATCTTCTGCACACTTCAAAGATATTGATGTCGATTGGTTTGACCAATAACCACTGTTTGATCCTTATGATTAAATTTTGTAACTTAGGAAACTTTTTTCAAATAAGCGATGTGCTTCTGTGACTACTTTTTGGGGGGTGGAAAGCAATAATTTTTTCAACTCTTATTTGACAAACTGAATAAAGCAAAGATCCATAAATAAAAAAAAAAGAAAGAAAGAACTATATGGATAGAAGGGAAGAGGAAATCAATAATAAATTAGCCAGGTAAATATGTCTTAAACAATAGGTTTTAAGTAGACCTAGTATCATTAAGATATTAGTTATTCATAAATTAATGTATACATTTAATGTGATCCCAATTAAAATAACAACAGTTTTTGTTTTCATTTTTGTTTTGGTGAGTGGTGAGGTGCTTTAGACAAGCCAATTTGAAAGTTCACATAAAAAATAAACAAAAACATTTAGTAAAACTCTGAGTAAAGGAGCAATAAAGTGTAACGGCTCCTACCTGATAGTAAACATTCACATCCCTCTCATGTGCCCAGTACATTCACCCCATTCTAATATCCCCCAAAACCTTAACCCATTCCAGCATCAACTCTAAGCTCAAACTCTCAACTAAATATCATCAACATAAAAGGTCCCAAATCTCATCATCTAAATCAGGCATGGGTGAGACTCTGGGTAGTATGGTCCATGCCTGGAAAAACTGTCTCCCCATCTGTGGACCTATGAAACTAGAAAACAACCTTTTGTAATATGGAAGAATCTTTTGTATTGTGTTACAAGTTAATCACTATAAGCTTAAATTATACATAATGGCCCATCTCTGGGAACCCTGCTTTCCAGGTAATGAGCATTAAGCTAAAATACCTTTGTTTAGCTCACAGGAAATATCCTGATCAGGCCCACCTGTGAATGACTGCAGGGAGGAAAATATTAACACATCCCCTCCAGAGGCTGATGGAAACTAGGAAGTGTTTGACTTTACTCTCTCCCCTTTTAGTATAAAAGGAGCCTGAATTCTAACTCAGGCAAGATGGTTCTTTGGGGCACAAGCCCACCATCTTCTCGGTCTGCTGGCTTTCCAAATAAAGTCATATTCCTTGACCCTACAACCCGTCTCTTGATTATTGGCCTGTTGTGCAGCGAGCAGTATGGTCTTAGACTTGGTAACACTTTCTCCTCCAGAATAGAGTGGCGGTACAGGTACAGAATAGACATTCTCGTTTTCATCTAGGAATGGAAAGGGGTCACCAAGCAACTCTAAGCCCAGCAGGACAAATCCCATTAGGTTTCAATGAAGATTCTCTATGGCTTGATGCCTGTCCTTTGGGCCCATGGTGGTGGCCTTGTTGGCCCCTGGCCCTAAGCCTGTGTCTCTGGGGTCTACTTCCATGCCCACACTCTGTCTTTGGAACTGTTCATCCTTTTTCCTGAAGGGCAGCCCATGTTTGTAACCAAGTAGTTCTATCAGTCCCACGTCCTGTTTGTAAAATCTCAGGAGTTTAATAGCTTCCCTTCATTACTTCCTGTCTCTGTTCCCTTCAGTCTAAGCTGGCAGTGTTTCTGCTGATGTAACATTCTCAAAAACCCCATTGGTCTTTGGTGCATGTCAAGGGGGTCCACTCCATTAGGCAAAAGAGTTCTTCACTGAATCTTCCCGTATAACTCCATCTCTATTCCAGGCTTCTGCTGAGATGGTTGAGTGGACCCAGGAGTCACCTACATAATCTCTTCTGCAACACATTTTCCAGCCACACCTTGGCCCTCTCTCCCCAGCACACTTCCCCCCAAAAATGAATTTCCTCGTTTCTTCATACTTTGTAATCTGGATTGGCTTGAAACACTCCAAATAATCAAGGGCTGGTTCCTTTTTGCCTAGTAGTTCCTTGTTCAGTTTCTCTCTTTCCTCAGGCATTTTACTATCAGCAGGAAGGAGCTTTGCTTGGAAATCTCTTCAGCTCCATATCCAAGTTTATTGCGTGTAAGTTCTATTTTCCACCCAGAATGAAAGAATACAATTCAGCCAAGTTTTCTGCCACTTTATAACAAAAAATACCTTTTCTCCAATTTCCAATACAATGTTCCTCATTTCCTTTTAAAGTCTCACCAGAGAGATTTATATTTATATATTTATGTCAAGATTCTGTTCATGAACAATGGGATGTTCATGATGAGACACTTTCCTCACAATGCTTTTGACTTCTCTCTGAGCTCTCATCAAAATCACCTTTGACAACATATTTCTACTTTCTCATCAAGATGATCGAGGCTTTTCCAATCACCAACCTCTAAATTCTCCTAGTCTTTACTCATTACCCAAATTCAAAGCCACTTCCACATTTTTAGGTATCTGTTACTATGGCACCTTAGTTCCCAGATCTGTATTAGTTTCCTAGGGGCTGCCAAAACAAATTTTCACAAACTTGGTGGCTTAAAACAACAGAATTGTTTTCTCCCTACAGTTCTGGAAGGCCAGAAGTCAAAAAATCAAGGTTTGGGCAAAGTTAGTTCCTTCTGGAGGCTCTGAGGGACTATCTGTTCCATACCTTTCCCCTAGTTTCTGGTGGTTGCTGGCAATCCTTGGCATTTACTGGATTGATCACTCAAATCTCTGCCTCCATCTCCAATGGTGTTCTCCTTTGCGTCTCTGTGTGTCTTCTTTTCTGTTTCTTATAAGGACAATCTCATTTGATTTAGAGACCACTCTCACCTAATAGGATCTCATCATAATCCTTACCTTAATTACATCTGCAAATACCCCATTGCCAAATACATCACATTCTGAGGTTCTGGGAGGACATGAATTTTGAGGGGACACTATTCAACCCATTATGGTTAGTTATACTTCAAGAAAACTATTTTTAAAAAGTTGCCAGAGCTTGCTTATATAAGATAGATAAGATAGTGTATTAGGGAATTTTTCTTCTACTGAAATGTTCTTCTCTAGCCTGTTTGGCCCATTTTAAAATCCTGTTAGCCACATGGTGATTTAAAGTGATCCTCCTTTTCTGTCAAGTAAATTAGAATTTGTCTCATTATGCCCCCAGTGTTGAATTTTCCTTTTGATCTGATTGACTTCTGAAGTGATAAGTTCACAATTTGTTTTGGTACTTTGAGCATATAGTTGCCGTTTTACACATCAGAGCTTAAGGTCCCCTGAGGGGTTTCTGTGATTTTCCCAGGAATCTTAACAGTAAGTTTCATTCATATTTTCACACCATATTTACTATTACTTTTCAGACTCCGGTTTATTCTATCCATTTGTTGCATTTTCGTTGATGTGTATGCTCTATTTCTCCCTCTCTTGTTCTCTCTGTGGAGTACAGAATGGCTGTGTGCTGCTTTTCTCTGTTACGCGGTGCTGGTGTGACTGGACCCCTCACTAAAGAAGACTCCCTACCCTTCCTGCTGGTTTCTCCTCAAATTTATCAGTTATAAAAATATTCACCTCATAGCAGACCTTATTATGAGGTCTAACATAACACTTGTGCATCAATAAAGCCTTTTTTTTTTTTTTGCGGTACGCGGGCCTCTCACTGTTGTGGACTCTCCCGTTGCAGAGCACAGGCTCCGGATGTGCAGGCTCAGCAGCCATGGCTCACGGGCCCAGCCGATCCGCGGCATGTGGGATCTTCCCGGACCGGGGCACGAACCCGTGTCCCCTGCATCGGCAGGCGGACTCTCAACCACTGCACCACCAGGGAAGCCCAATAAAGCCATTTTTAAAACACTTGTAATTTCCCAACATTTCATGAAGTAAGCAGCTCCATGTTTTTTTAAATGTTTCCAATATCATGATTTCATCTTTTTGTTATGCTACCTGACCGTGACCGATGTTAATGTTGTGGAGGTTGCTTTCTGATACAAACTAAGTTATAAGAACTTATTTATGGTCAGGAGTATATAGGCAACTTGTGGGCCAAATTCTTTTGTCTCTTTCAACATTTTATCCAGCCAAGTACATACACATATCAAAATGCAGCCACGAGCGTCATATAACACTCTGACCTGCTTCCAAATTCAGAGTTCTGTCCTTTTATCTCATAACATGGCTGTTACCATCTTGTCCAGAGCCAAGTGTTTCTTGATAATATGCATTCCTTATCAATGCAGCCTCTGCATGGAAATCCCTGAAGAAGAAGGCTGGTGTAAACCTTCCTATGTCCATGAAAGTGGTATCAACAGTGTTTGATACATGAACAAAGTATGTGTGCACTTCTGATGGAAGTTGGGAGAAAATGTGAAAGAGTGTAATTGATGGAGTACCAAATGAAATAAAATATAACAGTTCAATGGAATGACTAGCAGGATCTTGATCTACAAGATGTATAGATCAGGGATATATATATGTATATGAGAATTAGAGCAAAAATGAGTGGGGATTTTTTGTTTTGTTCTTGAGCTCATAGAGGAGTTGTTAAGAAGACTCTTGAAATCATATCATGGAGGTGCTACACCCACAAAGTGCTGTCCCTTTGGTTTTTTATGAGAGAGAAATATATATATATAACCTTTATATATATATATATATATTTCCCTCTCATAAAAATAATATATATACTACATTAATATTATAGTAAATTATTATATATTATGAAATAGTAATATTACATTAAATTATACAATATTATCATATTAATTATTATATATTATGTATATTATATTAATAATATCTATATTTCCCATATATATAACCTTTATATATATAGATATATACACATAACCTTTTTAATTGTTCTGGGGCTAGTATTTCTTGCAATTGAGTGCAGTTTCCAGTTTTTCACTCCCATTCTTGCTTCCCCTCAAAGAACAGTTCTTATGCTTACATAGAAGTTACTAAAAATCTCAACATAATTCCCTACGACTCTTCTTGATATAGATAGACAGATACAGATAAATATATAGATATAGATATAAATATATAGATAAAACCAATCAACATTACATTGTATAATTGTGTGGTGATGAAATGCAAATTTATTTTTATTTATATTCTCATATAAAACATCAATAAAATAAGTTCCATGTAAGTAAAAGTCAAAAAATGTATAAAAACTAAATAAATATTCATGCCAGTGAGGTCAGGTAAGGTTATGCTGTGGTATAAAAACTCCAAAAATCTTAGCTGTTAAACAACAACACTGATTTCTTAGTTATATATGTCAAATACATATCATATAGGTTGGCAAGGACAGGCAGGCAAGACTTGACTGAGGCCAAGAGATTTGATCTCCAGTGATTTTTTTAATGATCTCTCTCATTGAGAAGGGTGGCGTTTGTCTAAAAATCCTTCTCTGAGAGCTTTGTCCTTCAATCTATGAATCTATGTAACATCTCAACGGTAAAGAAAAGTGTGTGCTTCTACGTGAAACTGGCTTGAATATTTAGATGAAAAGAACACAGTTTAAGTTTTAAACAAAGTGAATACTCTCTACCTACAAGGGGGAGAGCTCAATGGACATGTAACTACAATCTTGGTATTAGAAATACGTCTTCTCAAAATAACATTACAGAAATACAACTTGAATTTCCTAAAATAAACAAAAAGAGATTGTGTCTCTTTTCTCTGCTTCCCTATATGTGTGTACTTTATTCTTATCCTCCTGGGTGGGATGGCTTTTTTGTTCCTTCAATGAATGTGGGTACCTAAGATTATGTCTTTTGTTCACGAGATGAATCAGATGGGAGTGGGGAAGTGAAACATTTTAGTCTCATTTTAGATTCCTAGGGAAGAATCCTGATCATCCAACCCTAGGTCAGAAGCTCATCCCTGATGAATCAACCAGGGGTTCGTCAGCTAAGAATATGACACCTTCTGTAGAGATCATGTGGATGGAAGGCATTGCAGAGATGAACAGGGTAGAAAGTGTCTCCCAAAAAGAGAACACTGGACAGATAGAACAATAAGTGTCCAGAAAAAAAACAAATAACAAGACCCAGAAAAGAAGGTGAGTTACACATCACTGCAGAGTTAGCCAGAAGGACAATTTCATCTAATAGACATTGGGGGCTCAGGGGAAAGGAGTGGTCACAGGTCATTGTTACCAAATGATCCAAGGACTCAGGATCTCTTCTTCATCTCCCAAGGGAGCCTGAGACCTAAACTCAAGAGCACTCCTTGTGTCAGCAGGAAGTAGATACCACCTTCCCCATATCCACCCTCCTCTTCCTCCTTCCTTTCAATAGGAGTTCCTAAATTCACATTGTTCTGAATTTTGCCCATTGCCTATACTGCATAGTATTTTCTTGTTGCTTTAATTTTCTAATTTTTGTACACGCAGTGTATTTTCTTGCCTCTTAAAACCATAGATGATTCCAGGGTTTATTTACTTAAAACAGAAAGGTAATTTTCAGGAACTTGGGAATTTTCTTGTCTGTACCCAACACTATCATGGTCTATTTTGAAATGTGAAAGAATGTGATGATTCCCAGCCTTAGTCTAAAAAGGAGCTAAGTAACTCTGCAATGAAACAAAATTCTAGATATTTAGCATTACTTTTGTTAAAATTGTTTTTAAAAAATATTTGGTTTTTACCTGTGTTTTCTTACTGCTTTACCCCACTCTAGTAGAGGATTACCCCACCCCCAGTAATAAAAAGAAGCAAGCATACAACTTGGCAGAAGCCCTCGAGAATATAGAAAAACAAAGTATTTGGATTATTGGTGGAGCTCTTCCCATTTTGTTTTCTACATTCACTATTTAAAATATGCTTCTTACACATAGAAGGGCAGCAAAATGCAATGGCTCTAACAACTTGCAAACATAAAATGTTAATTAAAATTTGTGGCTCTCAAAGTTTCTAATGGCCTATAAAATTCATTCTGCTATTAGAATTTCAGTTTCTGTTCTCTTTTCTTGATGGTATCTCTAATTATAGACTATAAGCTAAAATAATTTTATTTTTATATTTTACAAGAGCTATAAAAGAAAACTAGCAAATGTTTAAAAATATAAATGGCTTCCTAAGATTCAGTTGATGCAAATACTATTAAATAATTTGGTTTCGCTATGAAGTGAAGACTTCTAACAGAAATGATTGTGCCTTCATGGATTAGAATTTAGGGAAAATAATTTCAAATACTGATAAGGTCTAATTAAATTATGGACATAATCCCATCTGTAGGTGATGATATTACATATTCTTCATTTTCTTTTTTATCTAAATGGCACAAGAATGTGGCAGGAAAAGGTGAGTTATCACTCCATTTTTTGAGTATGTATACAAGTTTGGTCTCTTAATCTTACATAGTAGTTAAGAAGTCGAAATGATGACAAAGAAGAGTCAGAAATCAAGACAATAGTGATACTAATAGCTGCCATTCATTAACTAGCCCCATACACCATGCATTTTTTACCACAACACTGAAAGTTACCAGTGTATTTTATTTTTTTACCAGCTTTATTGATGTATATATATCATATATATATACACATAAAATTATATATTATATGGTATAAGTATACATATATACATACCATAAAAGTCACCAAATTTAGGTGTACAATTCGATAGCTTCTAGTAAATTTGTAATGTTGTACAACTAAGACCACAACCCAACTTTAGAACATTTCCACCCCCACATAAAGATCCCTCGTGTTCATCTGCAGTCACTCTTCATTCCCACTCCAATTCTAAGTGATCACTAATGTACTTTCTGTCTCTACATATTTATATTTTGTGGATATTTCATATAAATAGAATTTTATAATCTGTGCTTTTTAAAATTTACTTATATCTGAGGTTCATCTGTGTTGTAACATGGATGGGCATTTGTGTTATTTCCACTTTTTAGCTGTTATAAATGATCTGCTATGACCATTCGTGTACAAATCTTTGTACAGACACACATATTTTTATCTCTCTTGGATGGATGCTCAGGAGTTAATTTTCAAATAAGTGAGAGCGGCATCTTTTTATATTCCCTTGAGCAATGAATGAGGATTCCAATTTCTCCACATCTTATCCAGCACTTGTTATTGTCCAGTGTTTTTATGTAGTCATTCTAGTGATTGTGAATTAGGATCTCATTGTGTTTTTTACTTGCATTACTAAAATGTCTAAAAATATTGAGAATCATGTATGTGTTTGGTCACTCCTATATATATCTTCTTTGATGAAATGTCTATTCAAAAATATTTGTTTATTATTTATTGCATTTTTCTCTTCTGGTAATTGAGTATGCTTTGAAAATATATTTTAGATACAAGTCATTTATCATATATATGCTTTGAAATTTTTTTCTCCCATTCTATGGCCTGTTTTTTCATGTATTAATAATGTCTTTTGAAGTTCAAGATGTTTGAATTTTGATGAAGACCAACTTATCTTTATTTAATCACTTGTGCTTTTTTTTTTTTTTTTGCGGTACGCTGGCCTCTCACTGTTGTGGCCTTTCCCGTTGCGGAGCACAGGCTCCGGACGTGCAGGCGCAGCAGCCATGGCTCACGGGCCCAGCCGCTCCGTGGCATGTGGGATCTTCCCGGACCGGGGCACAAACCCGTGTCCCCTGCATTGGCAGGCGGACTCTCAACCACTGCGCCACCAGGGAAGTCCAATCACTTGTGCTTTTGATGTTGTATCTAGGACTTTGCCTAACCCAAGGTCACTCTTTTACTTAATTCTTACTGAAGAGGAAACTGAGGCTTGGCAAAACCAAGGAGACACTTACACGCAAGACTGTGTTCCTCTGCAGGATATTGTCCCTGCACGACTTTCCTCTCCACTCACTGCTACCAGTGTAGAATTCAAGTGAAGTCTGATACTGGGCCAGGTTTTTTGCAAGCTGAAATGTTTCTACAGGCAGCATACCCATTTTGAGTGACTGAAGTTCACACAGAAGGACCAGATGTGTCTTTCCAGAAAACTCTCCTCTAGTTTCTTCTGCGTACCTTTGGGATGAAGGTAAGAAGCATACCTAGAATAGAAATTTTTACTAGGGAGTTTGAATGAGATAATGCAACTCTGCTTTTAGAGCATGAACCTGTTGATCAGCCCTGTCTGCAGCTGGCTGAGCTGTGGTCCTTACTGGGGAGGGAGGAACCTCATCATGACATCTTGGTCTCAAGTGGGCCTTCTGGGTGTATGAAGTGTGAGATCTATGCTGGATACTGATGAGACGATATTCTATGTGAATTTGTCAACATTAACCATTTTACTTCTGCCAAATTACTATTTGAAAGTTCAACTATGTACTCAAACTTGAAAGGTTCTATAAGCAAACACATAGTACAAGTAAGTTTCTGAGGACCATTTAATCATCCCAAAATAAAAAATAATTTTCTTTGAGCTTAAGACCTATAAAAGTATACATTTAAGTTCAACACTGTCCTCTAAACTTTTTAAAAATTTTCTATACAAAAAATTTTTATAAGAGAAACAAAACAAATTAAATGTGGAGTGATCAAAAATTTCAACTGTATTATCAAATTAGAAAAATGGACTATGTATTGTGACATGCCAACAATTAAGGCTAATTGCAGTGTATGCCGGTTTGATGTTAAGACTGACCAGAGAAATTTTATGATGAATAAATTGTGGAGACTGGCTCATTTTGTATATGTAGAAAGCATTTCAAAAAAGTGTTCTTATGGGAGGCAGCCTCTAAGGTGACCCCCAAAGGCCCTATCTTCTTGTATCCCCACTGTTGTATGATTCCCCCTTCCCTTAAATATGGGCTAGACTTATTGACTTCCTTCGAACAAACAGTATATAGCAGAAGCATGAATAGAGGTACTGCTTCCAAGATAAGTGACAAAATGACTTGCTCTCCCTCTCTTACTCACTTGCTCTGGAAGAAGCCAGTTTCATGCTATAAGCTGCGCTATGGACAGGCCCACATGGTAGACGCTGGGCCTCTTGCCAACAGTCAGGTAGGCCCTGGGGCTGGGGAGTGTCATTCTCTGGCCCTGGGGAGTGGCCATATCTTCAAGGGATCCTCACCAATGAGAATTTTCAAATCTACAGAAGAGTAAAAATATCCTTTAAATCAGTATGACTTTTGGAAAAACTAATTATTCCAATTAAATGGAGATTGGTCAAACCAAGAGATGGTGAGTTCATTTTAAGTATCCCTCTATTCTCCAAGCATGTTACAGGTAAGGGCTAATGAGAAAACGCTATCAGCAGCCAATGTCACCTCACTAAACTCTGTGGGCAATGAGCTCTGACTGCCATGATGACATAATAATCAAAACAGTTCCTGGCACTGTTTTACTTGAGGGCTGCATTGAGGGACCAAGGATGTCTTGCTCATTCAAACTGCACATTCTTAATACTTGATGTTCTAACTACTAGAATTTAGGGGTTTATTTTATATTCTTGGTTCAGTGGTAGCTTACTGAGCAAAGGATGCAATTCAAAATCAAGCAATTAAAGGGAGCAAAATTTCTTATAACTTACCTCTCTTCAGTTATATTATAATGAATGGTTCTAAGCTACTAGGTATGGAGAACACAGCAATGATGAAAATGGAAATAAACAGGGAATCTTTCAAGGCAGTGCGACTCAAAATGTGCTGATGACTGCAGCATCAACAACATCTTGTATTAGAAAAGCAAATTCCCTCCCCCTAGTCCCAAAATACTGGATCAGAATCTCTGGGTCTGGGGGGGGGGGGTCCTCCCAGTGATTCTTACATTCTCTGAAGTTTGAGAAACACTACTCTAAAGAATTTGCTTTCAAAATGTGGCCTTGTCCTAGAACCAAGACAGTCTCCAAGACTGGCTAAAATTTGATAGCAAATGTAATAGAGAATGCTATAGTTTTTCATTTTCCATTCTGCTGAGGATTAGATGTTAGTAAACCAAACTGGACTTATGATTATTCATAATTTGTGGTTATTCATAATATTATGGTTATTCATAATTTGTATTCATAACCTAAGATCAATTATTCAAGTTTAGTGTTTAAACCAGTTTCACTATGTATTTTAGAAATCTGGTTGCAAAATTCCTGCACTAGAAAATAGTCAAAAGTTCCACGTGTTTTCAAGAATGACATTTGGTTATCAGCGCATCATCAGGATACACAGTGGGACTGGTGAAATCTGTTGCTGACTGAGAGGCCAGATTTAGAAGGAAGAATTAGGCCTCATTAGGTATAGTTAAGCAATGAGATCATGCATCTAACAGAAAAAGCAATAAGTCTTTCTTTCTTTCTTTCTTCTTTCTTTCTTTTTGTTTTTATTAATATTTCTTTGCCTCTGTTGAGAGAAGTATTACTGCCTGGGACCTTTCCTGGTCCCCAGGTTTTGGAGGATTTGAGATTGGAGAGAATAAGGATGGGGGTTGGTACATCCCCACCTTGAGTTCAAGGATATGGAGGGCAGTGCTTTGTGTGGGGATGTGGGGAGGACTAGGTCTGATGGTTCAGGACTCAGAGAAGACTGTGTGAGGAGTTTTGGAAGGAAAAGAAGTATTGAGACAAAATTTCCCTTCTTCCCCAGTGAGGCTGTGAGCCCCTCTGAAAAGTTCTTTGCATTTCTGGAAACATTTTGGCTTTTTTTTTTTTTTTAAATCTGTGCAGCAAGAGTAACTTTTTCTAGCAAATAAAACTGTGAACTGGAAAAATGAATAATCAAAAGAGGAGGGCCTAGGTGGGAAGGGGATTTGGTGATCCCCAGGATCAGCCTGGCATCTTCCTATCTACCTGCCCAATTTAATATCTTTCAGTTCAGTCATGAAGGGGTTTCCAGGGCCTCTAAAGTGGATGTGCCATATGCCCTGACCTGGGAATTTGGCTCTCTCCTTCAATTTAAGACATCTTTAATCCACCTCTCTCTTCTCCCCAAAGTTCAGTCCTCCCTGTGTTATGTGGTCAGAGATGGTCCCTTTCTCGTGGATTTCTAGGATAGAGACGTCTGCCTCTTTCTTCATACTCATTCCCTTTATTCTATTGCCCTAAGTCTGATGATTATGTTTACCTTTAATTCACTGGGAGGAGGATGTCACGAGAAGGTCGGTGAGGGCCAGGCCTGGGGGAGTGCCACTGGACTGAGGAAGGAGGCTTTGGGTAACATTTCAGAGAAGAGCCTCTGGAAAGGCCGTTCAGTAGGCTGCTTCCTGCCTCTTCCTCAGCTTTTATTTCCAGACTCCATCTACCTCCTCCTTCAAGAATCTTCTGCCTCAAACTAACCTTGCTGCTGACCTCAGTCTCATCATCTACTACCTTTAGAGTATCTAGATTCACTTATTCCCAATAACTGATCTCTTCCCTTTTCCTCATTTCCAATAGTCAACTGTTTCCTTCACCTTTGAAATCCCCTTAAAATGCTGATGTCTGTCTCCTAAAACCTGCCATGCTCTTGCCTACCTCTGTTTATCCTGTGTGCCTAGTGGCCCCTGCACATGTCTTTCCCACCAGAGACAGGGAGGCCCCTGTCCCCTCACTCATGCTATGCTCTTGGCCTCCTACACGTGACTGCTCATGCTACTATTCTCCAAATTGTCAGTCTTTCTTCTTTAAATTTATGTAATTCTGACATATGCTTAAGAACTAGTAATTTATTTTCTAGTCTTTAAAGTATCTACCATGACCTCTACCTAGCTGAATACTTTTTCTTCCCAAATTCTTTCTGCATTTCTAGTGAATTACAAATGGATGCAAGCCATGATTTATATACATTTGCTGTTGGCCATTGGGCTATTAACAAATGATATATTGCTGATTGAGATAGCAACATTTGGAATATCTAAGATGGTTTTTAGTAGCTGATAAATAGAAATTGTCCCCCAAATAGGTGTTACGTGGTGAATAAGAGGTGGTAGGTATGCAGAATAACTCTGATTCTACTGATAAAAATATTTCTGTATTGAAAAATCACTGTGAAATGCAGGTAATAGTTGGGTCATATTCTTTTGGAATTGGTAAAGTGTTAGAATTTTATAGGTGACAGTGAGTTGCCTGGGTTTTTCCCTTTTTGCATCTAATATTCCAGACTTGGGTGTGGAGAAGTCAGCACCCATAAATGCCAATTGGAAAAGGCAAAATAGTGTACAAAGTAAAATAAAATCCCAATAAAAGCCTGTCCTCTCTAGCTAACGGACCAGAATACGTGAGGCCTAAAGATACAGAAAACTTTTAGGCAGTAACTGTTCTACTCTAGCAAAACACCACAGAAAAACTACAGCCCCCTCCCCAACCCTACCAGCAAAGTCCAATTTGGGAGTCTAGACTTCCACCCCTGCCAGTCTGCAATAAGGCAACCCAGTACTGACTCCCCCAGTCCCTGGGCGTCAGAGAAGGCCTGAAAAGGTATTGCCAGAGTCGCTCCAGATCTTTGCTCAAAACCCATCCACCCCCAACTTTAGTAGGAGTGTCCTTGCTCACAACCCTCCAACTCTCCCCCCACCAACCTTTAGCAGGAGTGAACATAAATCCTTAAGCTAAAGGGTCCACAGATAAGAAAGGAAGATACACACACAAAAAAAAGAAAAAAAAGAAACAGATGGAACCGCTTGAGACCAAGATGGCAACGAATCTGACCTCCAACTGACCCTGAGTCTCATTATATGTTGATTTTACTACATTAGCATATTAAATGACACACCTACTGGTGGCCAGAACCAGACATTAAGAACCAAAAATGTATATAAAGGGGGTAGTATCCCACTTCCTCAAAAAAGCCCTGCCCCTTCCCTGGTTAACTAAGGCATGTGCCTCCCCATCCTCTGCCTCACTCCCTTCCCTTTGTCTTTACTCTTTACAGTCAAATCACTTTCACCAGGTGGGTGAGAAGTTGATCCATGAACTTACTTCCTGCTTCTCCTTTTTTTTTTTTTTGCCCATTGAATAAGGCTTGTGCTGTGTGGATCTCTCGTTATTCGCCTACTCGAAAAAAAAGAACCCTCCCCTGCTGAGCTGGGCCTGAACAAGGTCCATACGACTTAACATAAGGAGCCAGGATATTCATCCTCAGCAGGTGGTAATGCCGGTGGTAATGAGTGACCATCTCAGCAGTGTCCCTGAAGACCACAGAGACCCTGAACTTCCACTTCCACCCAGCAAGAACAAGGCACACTGACCCCTCCCTGCAGAGGTGGTTTCAGAGTCAGGACTCTCACCACCATCCAAAGGTAATGAGGCTCTTCCGTGATGTCAAGTTAGGCAAAAGGAGGTGCAGGAACAAGGCACCCATGCCCCTCCCAGCAGGGGGTATCAGTGAAGGTCCAGTGGGAGCCAGAACTCCCAACCCCACTGAGCAGTAACAAGGAACCCCTCGCTCCCTGGGTGAGAACAGAGACAAATCCAAAACCTGGAGACCATGACCTGGACCCCCATTTCCACCAGGCAGTAATGAGATGGCTTGTCATCCCCTGCTAGAGTGGTGTCAGAAGAGGCAAGTCAAACAGAAAATTTATATAATATCCAGAATCTCATAATGTAATACTCAAAACACCCAGGTTTTTATTGAGAATCACTTATAGTAAGAACCAAGATGATCACAACATATATGAGAAAGGACAAAGACACTCAACGGACACCAACAACAAGATGTCAGACACACTGGAATCATCTGATTCCAACATTCTTGCATAGCACTGGATATTTCATAGGAAAATAAAGAGATCTGATTTATTTGCAGCAAGAACATTCAATAAGTAGGAAATGGGAGAAAACAAAACCACTGCCTTAGTTTACTTAGTTTACATTGTTTTCTAAACTGCTTTGTGCAGTCTTGCATCAAGAATACAAAATTTGGGGCTTCCCTGGTGGCGCAGTGGTTGAGAGTCCACCTGCCGATGCAGGGGACACGGGTTCGTGCCCCAGTCTGGGAGGATTCCACATGCCACGGAGCAGCTGGGCCCGTGAGCCATGGCCGCTGAGCCTGCGCGTCTGGAGCCTGTGCTCCGCAGCGGGAGAGGCCACAACAGTGGGAGGCCCACGTATCGCAAAAAACAAAAAAAAAGAATACGAAATTTAAAGCTGTAGGGAATCCAACAGGGCTACAGCAGTCTGGTATGAATCATAAGAATTTCTTTATTCCAGGACATGTTTTACTGCCTGGGATATCTACTACTACGGCCTAGAGTTTGGGGAAAGTCCTTAGTTTACTGTCTTGCGGATGTGGCTAAATGATGTAGAAGCACTCATAGATTATGGGAAGTTGCATCCTGGACCACTGAGTAAGCTTCATAAATAACAGTGTTAATCACAGAGAATAAGGTGGTATGAGATACACTATATGATACTGCCATGGACCGTAAACCTTTTCAGACAGGGCTGGATGGTGAAAGGAGGAACCACCCCTGAGTCAGGAGGACCTGGGTTCTGGTCCCAGCTCAGTGCCTGACTGAAGAGAAATTACTTAATCTCTCTGATCATCAGTTTTTTTATCCAGTGTGTGAGATGAGGGATGTCAAAGCCAGTTGTAAAATGCTATCATTCTCACTACTCAATATAAATACCTACAATCTTCACAGTTGTCTTACAAAACAGAACATGTTATGCATCTTCAGGATTATTTTGTTACAACTACACAAACAAAACAATCTATGTGTAAAAATGGTATTTAAATTTCTATGAAGACAGTTATGTATTTTAATTTTGATCTTTTTCAGTAGTGTACATTTTAATCTCCTTAAAAGTACCTTTTATGGCTACCGCGTATATACCCCAGGGTCGGTTAACTCAGAAAGCCACTAGACTGATGTCATACACATTTGATCTGAAGTCCCAGTGTGAATTCAGTTTTTCCATTTGTGAGGGTCTCCTGATCCTAAGAGGCTTTGCAGTGGTACACCAGGGACTGGGTGTGGTCAGATCATGGCATAAGACCCACATCTATGAAACAGCTACAGTCCAACTCCAAAAAAAGATGTAAGTGGCATGTGTCAAAGAAGAAATAGAGTTCTATATTGCGTTTTAGGTTTAAAAGCTGTCAGAAGTATCTTAGTCGAATCCACCTTGTCATAAACAAGGTAGCGGGAGGGAACAGAGAATCACTGTTTCAAAAGCTAGGAACCTCACTGAAATCATTAAGATGTTGTGAAGCAAAGCTTTCCTCTGGTGTACAAAGAACCCATTTGAATGTGTTTTTCTGTGTCCTCTGTAATACTTTCTAGCAGACAGGGCTCACTTTTTCTTGTTGCTATTGCTATATTCCTTTTCCCCAATTGTTTGTTGACATTATTGTTTTGATTTGTCTTTTAAAACTTGCAAAATAATGTGTGAAAGTTATGCAGAAGATGTAAAGAATAAAAATAAATGAACACTCATGTGTAACCACTCTTCCTAAAAAGAAAACTTACCCATATCTTTGAAGGCCTCTGTTGGTCCTTCTTTAATCCTAACCTGTTTGTTATTTCCACTGTTTTTCTTTACAGTTTCATCAATATGAATATACTGCTAAATAAGATATTGCTTTGACTTGCATATTTTGAACTTTAAAAAAATGGAATCATACTGTACGTATTCTGCAACTAGCTTTTTGCTCAGTGTTATAATATTATTATGAAAATTTTACTGTAGTCTATTGTCATTGCTTTATTGTATCCCTTATAAATTTATATTAAGCAAATGCATCTATTCCAATTGATTGGATTGTTTTTCCCCCATTTTTGATATTACAATAAAAACAGCTACGAATATTCTTAAATGAGTTTTCTATGTAAAGGAGCTGGAATTTCTCTAGGTTATATACAGTGCAATTGCTGTGTCAAAATGTTTACACATTCACACCTACGAAATTATGAGAAACTGTTTTCCAAGGTGGTTGTAACAATTTACATCCCTACAAGCAGTTTAAAGACAATGTCACCTTTTTTAAATGTGTCCAATTTGGTGTTGTTCAGGAAATGGTATCTCACTGTGTTTTAATTTACATTTCCTTAATTACTAAGGCAGCAGACAAAGAAAAATAATTTTAGTTATTAATAAATGCCATGAAAAATAAACAAGTCAAGGAGAAAAAGATGGAAAGGGGTTACTTAGGAAGAAGGATCAGGGGAGAGATCTCCCCATGGAGGGTCATCAGTGTTAGAAACAAGTGACAAGATGGGGTGAGCCAGGTAGTGAGGTAGGGGCAGGGGGCTGCAGGGCAGAACAAGTGGGTTCCAGCTCTAAGAAGAGGCAGAACAGTCTTTCCTTTTAAGTGCTGAAACTAAGTATTTTTAGTTGATGAGTTAGAGAACAGGCCAGAAGGATCTCAGCTAGACTGGGAGATTTAAACAGATGGTGTTGAAGAGAAAACAGAGCTTTGGGTATGAAAAGGGGGCGTGGAGGGAGCCATACATGGTGCCTATTTATTCTCTTAATTAGGATCTGAATTACTTTGCATTATAAAAAAAATCACATGTGAAAACAAATTTTTTAAAATCCTTGAAAAAAATTAACCTGTCATGAATTATGCGAATATTTTAAACTTAAAAGAACAATTAAGATCTTTCTAGATTTACACAATTTAAACAAATTTTGATCTATTGAATTTAAGATCTGTGTGGTTTTATAGGACAATGCCCTGTCTGTGTTAAATCTAGATGAAGCATTTCCAGTCCTTTGGAGATGCCTCTTATTATTCCCCAAGTTTTATTATCTGCAGTCCCAATGGGTCATTCATTTTCTGGAGTGAAAAATAATCCTTGCTTTCCTACCTTGAATGTTAAGCTGAGTTGAGTGTCGCCATTAATTCCTAGAAAAGGATTCACTTGCTGTTGATCAAGTGGAGTCTAGAGGAGCCCAAAGGAAATTTTTCTTAGTGGATCACTTAGGGTTCTCTTGCAAGCAGATGCCAAGATGAAATCAGACATGTAAGTGATCTGCTGGGGAAACACCTGTGGAGGATAAAGAAGTGATGGAGCAGGAGTAGGAGGGAAAAGCATTCAAACTGCCCTGCAGATCTGACACCTGTGAAAGGAGACAGGGAAGGAGGGAGGATTGTGGAAGAAGAGCCTCAGACTTCAATGCAACTCTGAGAAAGTCTTGGCTACACGTATAGGGAGTCCCGGAGCAAAGGCTGCCAGCTATGGTAATCCCACACAGGGCAGGGAGGGCCATATTCCATTATCCAAACGTTGGCTGGGAGCAGCCTGGGGAGAGCATAGCCTCAGTGTAAAGGCTGTTGGAGGTCCCAAAGGTCCAGAGGCACAGCAGCTGGAGGCTGTCACTTTCTCACACTTCTCACAGTAGGTTCTTTTGAAGGGTGAGCTGGAAAATGTACTTCCTTAGCTGCCACTTAGAAATAAAATATATCAAATTTGCTATAACAAGATGCTTACAGTCTTTGATGTCTGTATAACAATGAAATATGATAAATACATCTTGGTTTCTAATCAATATGCTGACTTATTAATTACCATGTATAAGAATAGCTCACTGGTTTTCCTAATGATATTGAAGGGAAATAGGAATTATTTGGCTCAACAGATTATTTTAAAGGACTTTGTTTATAAACAAATTAAAACCTCACAATATTTTTCAATAAAGAATATTCCATTTAGTTTATATTTTTAATTCTCCAAAACCATTCCATGAATGAGCCTGCCCCCTGCCCCCATAAACACATTTGTTTTTGGTTCAGTTTGATTTACTAATTTATCTCAATAGTTATAACATCAGATTTATTTTAAAATTCCTTCATAACCATTTAGTGACAATTCTTTTTTTTTTTTTTTTAATTTTTGGCTGTGTTGGGTCTTCATTTCTGTACGAGGGCTTTCTCTAGTTGTGGCAAGTGAGGGCCACTCTTCATCATGGTGCGCGGGCCTCTCACTATCGCAGCCTATCGTTGCGGAGCACAGGCTCCAGATGCACAGGCTTAGTAGTTGTGGCTCATGGGCCTAGCTGCTCCAGGGCATGTGGGATCTTCCCAGACCAGGGCTCGAACCCGTGTCCCCTGCATTGGCAGGCAGATTCTCAACCACTGCACCACCAGGGAAGCCCTAGTGACATTTTTTTACTCTGATTATAAATAGAAAACAAGAAAATATTGAGATGTATATTTGTGCATGTGTTGTGGTCTATGTCTTTTTATTTCCAACTCCCAAACTTCTTGGCTATTCTGGTTGGTTTTTACATGGCTTAGACAGAGGTTTTCTGTGTATCTCAAAAGTTTTCCTACGGAACGTTTTTCTACAACATTTTGCTCGATTAATTTAGATGTGATTTCCCAAAGGGCATCTGACTTGAAAAAATTATTTTATTCATTCAGGGATTGACAATGCCCAGATTTTAGGAAAATGAAAAAACCTCAGAGAGTATGGGGAGGAGTGAAGTAAAAACTGCAACATAGTTTTGAATGTTGAGTTTTCACTGTGAATATATTTCAAAGGTATCTATGTACATTTTAACACTCTGAATAAAGATGTGCAATCTAAACAAGTTCAGATTGACTACAGTTCAGGGTTTTAAAGCATGTAAACTCTTTGGGGAGCTTTAGCTTTATAAACCTTGTAATAACAAAGCCACATGAGTCCTACAATCATTATTCATACTTCTTAGTTTCTCACCTGGGAAGCATTATTGACGCTTCTTTCTGCAGAGCATACCTCATTTTAAAACACATTGAATTATGGTTATCAAATAGTGTTATAGTAAATAATCTTGTTTGGTTAATGTACATGAAAGGCTAATTGTGTGGAGATAGAGAGCAAAATGTTGCAATTTTGCCTAAGATTGGAGAGGGTAAAGGTTAAATAGTTCCTTGAAAACATAAAAACAGAGAGCAGAAAACAACTCTCAATACTATTCTCTGCCATCTTCTTCACACAAGACATATATTATGTCAATGAATTCAGATAACTAAAAAGCCAAGTGAAAGCAGGTATAAAAATCTCCTATCTTTTACTTTACCTTTTGTTAGATATTGGCAGGTTTGTTATAACTCAGTGGGTAGCATCACCTGGAACATAGAATTTACCGGTTGTGATTCGTTGTGTTGTTTTAGCTGTAGCTTCAGGGTTTCAAATATACATTTTTACTTATTACAGCCTATCTTCAGCTTTTATTATACCACTTCACAGGTAGTATAAGAACCTTACAGCAGTGTACTGTTTTCTCCCCTTGGGCCTTTTTGCTATTATTATCACAGGTTTAATTAACCACTTATACATTTTATTTACCCAGCTTTTGATGGATATTTGGGTTGCTTCACTTTTTGGTTATTATGAATAATTCTTCCAGGAACAGTCATGTGTTGAGTCTTTCTGTAGACATAATGTTTTCATTTCTCTTGAGTAGTTACCTACTAGTGGAATTTTGCTAGGACATGTGGTAAATTTAACAATTTAAGAAAGTGCTGAACTGGTTTCCAAAGTGGCTGTACCATTTTACGTTCCTGCCAGCAATGTTCCTCCCCACATCCTCACCAATATTTATCTTCTTTCTCTTCATTGTTAGCCATTCTTGTGGATGTGACTGGGGTTTTAATGTGCATTTCCCTAATAGCTAATGATATCGAACGTCTCTTCATGTGGCATTCACCATTTGTATACCTTCTTTAGGGGAAATGTCTATTCAAATCTTTCGTCCATTTTTAAATTGAATTATTTTGTCTTCTTCTTATTGAGTTTTTAAGAGTTCTTTACATATCCTGGCTATAAGTTCTTTATCAGATATGAATGGCAGATATTTTCTCACGGTCTGTGGCTTATCTTTCCACTATTTTTTTCAGTATTTTTTCCAGTTTATTGAGGTATGAATGACAAATTAAAATTGTATATATTTAGGCTGTACACGTGATTTTTTTAAATGCCATATGTGATGATTTAATATACATATCTACTGTGAAATGATTCCCACAATCAAGTTAATGAACACATCCATTACCTCACATAGTTAGCTTTTCTTAGTGAATTTCAAGTATACATTATAGTATTAACTATAGTCACTAGGCTGTACGTTAGATCCCCAGAACTCGTTCATCTTATAACTGGAAGTCTGTACCCTTTGACTAGCTTCTCCCCATTTTGTCCATGTCCAAGCCTCTGGAAACTACCATTCTACTCTCTGGCTTTATGAGTTCAACTTTTTCAGATTCCAGATGTAAGTGAAATCACACAGCATTTACCTATTTGTGTCTGGCTCATTTCACTTAGCATAATGTCCTCCAGGTTCATGCAAATGGCAGGATATCATTCTTTGTTATGGATAAATAATATTTCATTATATGTCTTTATAGATATATGTGAAACATATATATGTATTTGAATATATCATTTTCTTTATTCAAATAAAACCTCACAATATTTTTTTAATTTACAAATTAAACCAATATAGAGGCATATTCTGTAGTCTCCTTTTTCTATTTAACTGTAAGTACAGTGATTCTCTATTGTGCTCCTATCCTCAGGCACCCTTAATTGGTTTACTGTGAATAGGGTTTCTTCTGCATGAACACATGCTAATTATTTATTTGTAATTCCTCACACAAGAATTGCTATCCCTGACCCAGTGGTCCCAAACCACTCAGGTGTCTCTAGAATATTCTGTGCCTAGTGATGCTGACATACAACTATGGAAACCAGCCCTCCTAGTGTTTATTATGTGATGTTCACACCCCTCAGACTTGTTTGCCTCATTGACTTTATTCCTATTAATACCACATCCCATTAAAGCAGAGAAACACAACAACTGGATACACATAAAAGAGGCCAAGCTTAACCAAGAAACTGGTTCTTTATCCCTCTCTTTGTTTTTGATGTTTGGTTTATCTAATTTATAATAGGAAATGGGGTGAATTGGCTCACTTACTAAAAGCAGAAGTAAGTGGAGAAGAAAAATTTATTAGTCAGTTAGAGCAAGGGTTCAGCATGCAGTAGCAGGTTGACCATCTGTGCGGGAGAATAGAAAGTTGCATTCCTGCAGGAGGTCTCTCTAACGGAAGCCATGCGGCCCAAGGAGGCGCAGAGAACTCTAGAACTGACATACATTTATGCTGTGTGTGACCTGCCTTTATCTAAACCTCTTTCTGTCTCACTAGAACTTCTTACTACCTGGCATGGTTTACCCAGCATTAGCCCCAAAATTGCAGTAAACTTTCTGGGAAGAGAATAACTTTCCAGTTGGAAAACAGTATTCTTTGCTCTCCCAATGGCCTTACCTTCTGGGCCCCTGACTCTGCCTAGGCACCTTTGCCCCTGAATTGCTCTCACTGACCACCTGACTTTCTTTTGCTTCTGTCAAGACCCCTAAGCCCCCTTTAATGGAAACAAAGAGTGTTCAATGACAGTTGCAGGAATACCCATCAAAAACGGAACACAAGTCACTGACCTATTAGAAGACATTGCAAACCAAATAATTAGCTATTCTCAAAATCAAAGCTCACACTGGAAGCCATAACTCCCAAAGCCAAGGAAACTACCTGACTGACAAAAATGTTAACATAGCCACTTCCCAAGAAAATCTGTCCTCTGCCACCTACATACTTCCCCTTGCTCAACCTTTTTTAGAGATGGGAAACTCTACTTAAGGAACCTACGGCACAACAGCCTGCTAAAACCTAGGCTGAAAAATCTCATTGGAAACAAGCTGGATGTTTTGCCACTCAGATGGATTTTGGAGACACCCAGATGGCCACTTGGTCTCTTCTTGGTTACTTGTCGAAAATTTACTACACAGCATCCATTAGATTACACATCAGGACAAAGGGAATCTTGAAGATCTCTTTTACAAGTATTGGTGGGACAAGGATGAAAGCTAACTCTTTTATATGGCCCAGGGATCATGTATTAGTATCTCTGTGCTTTTGTCCAACGCATGGCTAAAGTTGTAGACTTGAAGCTCTCTATCTGTGTCTGTCTGTATGTATTTTTGTCTATGAATGTGTAATAAGTTTCTACCTTTGGATGGTATTACAAAATTGCACTATGAAATTTCTTAAAGAGAATTCTGTTTTGATTAGCTTAAACATAAACAAACACACATAAATAGTTCTAAAATTACCAGAAATTAAGGAAACTGAACTTCTGATATTTTCATATGCTTAAAAAAGTATTCTTATGGAAACTAACTAAAAAGTTTTTAAAATTCAAGTTTACATAATTAAGGCAAATCTTTGTCAAAAAAGACTAGTTTAATATTACTGGTTTAATAAAAACAGCTATGTTTTCAACATCATACATTTTTATTCTACCTGGATATGCTCTTCCTAAACTTATAAAATTTTTCTGATTGAATAAACTAGCATTGTATCTACCAGATGTTTCAGATTATGAAAAATGTAAATTTTTGTTTAACCAAATTGAATCAATATTCAAACCAATCTTGTCTTAACAGTGCTTATGCTTTGTGGTACGAAGATAGTTTCCAAGATCTTTAGGTAACTCAAAACATTAGACTTATGTTAAACTGAGTTAAATAATAGTATTCTTTAGATACCTATACATTTTTAAATAAGCTAAAATCCTGAAAATTCATTACTAAACATAATTTTAAGTTGATATGATTTTGCCTCTAATTTTCACACGGCAAAGAGAGGGTACAGACTTTTTCCTTACTATAATATTTTATGTTAATACTTCTCTTCTTCATTTTAGAATCCCTCTTTTAAGACGCCTGATCTCCAGAACTCTAAAACACTCATCTTTTCCACTTCCTCTCAACAATTGTTCAAATGATTTTGCAGGAACAACGCCAAACAAGAGTCTTCAGGAGATTATTCCTTAGACCCAGATTTGACCCACTCAAAGGTTTATGATTGTCTCTGTGTTGTTCAACAATGAATGACATTTCTTGGTCATGAACAAAACTGAGGCCCAACAGTTTTGAATTTTACCTGTGATTTGTGATCTCAGAAAATAGCAACAGTTAAGAAATCACCTTATCCTCTGTTTTCTGAAATCCTCCACCTTTCGTGTACCACAAAGAACCACCCCACTTAAGATAAGATTTGCTACCCAGGCCTTCTCAGGATTCCCCTAAGACCTGGAGATCACTCCCTTGTTTATCTGTGACCAGGGAAACACCAACTTTTCCCCTTTTGCTTTAACCTGCTGATAAGACCAGACACTGATCTCTCGACTTCCCTTTCTTTGTTTCATGAAATATTAGCTGAGCTCAGAACTGGGTGTCCTTCTAAAACTAGCCAGACACAGAGATGAACCTTCCTGTTCATCTAACTGACTGAGACTTCACCTAATTGCAAAATAATTCCAATTGTAAATCAGCCCCACCTGTAACTTTCCTACTTTCCCTAAAAAAGTCTAAGGCAAAAACCACCCTGCAAGACATTCTGATCTTCTTATTGCAAAAGCCTGAATAAAATCAATCCTCTTACTTATTTTTTGTCTTTGAAAACATGAATAAGGGCATATATATCCAGCATTCTATCTGGGCATATTCTGTTACATACATTAATGGGGCATACATAGCTATAGTGAAAGCTGTATTAGCATCCTAAAAAGAACTAAATAATTTATATAGCCATATGAGGGACAATGTGGAGAGTATCACCTGGAGTGGGGTGGAGAAACTGACTTAAATGTGCTAATTTTTTCAGGATTTTTTACTTTTCAAAAATTCGGAACTGAGGGCAAGAGATACACCATTAATTTATTTGAGATAGTTTCATAATTAAGCAAGTACACTTAAGGAGCATATTAAATTACTACTTTGGGAATAATTTTAGAATAACAGCAAAGTTGCAAAAATAGTACAGACTGTTCCTTGTACCCAGTTCCCAGTTTCCCCTAATGTTTCCATTTTATCTCCTCATTTAAGAGTGTAAGTTATACTTCTTAAATTTTTTATGGTTTCCTTAGAGTTTACAATATGCATTTTTGAAATAAACTACTCCCACCTTGAAATAACACCACACCATTTCATGGGTTCAGGAACTTTATAACATAGTATTCCCAATTCTTTTCTCCCATCCTTGTGACGTGGCTGTCATTAATTTCACTTATCCATGTGCCATAATTCCTTAACACATTGTTACTACTCTCCCTTAAAACAGTTATATGTATCCATTAGGCCACCAGGGCTGATAAAAAGTTATTTTTTAGATTGATTAAGAAGCAGAAAACTCAAGGGTTTCATTTTACCAGCATTCATTTCTCCTTGGAAGTTCCTCCTTTATGTAGATATAATTTTCTGATCTTTGTCAGTTGTTCTGTTTTTAATGTTTGTGGTAACATAGGTGCCAAAGGCTTCAAATTCCTCTAATGTCCTTGTTTTTGTCTCTCCTCCTTTTTTTTTTTTTTTAATATTTACTTATTTGGCTGAGCCGGGTCTTAGTTGTGGCATTCAGGATCTGGTTCCCTGACCAGGGATCAAACCTGGGCCCCCTGAATTGGGAGCACAGAGTCTTAACCACTGGACCACCAGGTAAGTCCCTTGTCTCTCATCTTGATGTTGGGGCTTCCCTAGGTACTGTTGCTCAGCTTGAGTCTCTGTCTTGCAGTTCTTTTGGCAGTGATCTACTCTTAACTATCCTGGAGGCCTGCAGGTGTGATGGTCAACTGTGAGGGAGGGAAAACATTCTATAATCTTGCAGTAAATCCCGGTCTCTAGCGGGCCTCTGTTTGAGGGTGTGGCCTTCACAAGTGTTTCTGACTCTCCCCAGGGATATGGCTCTTTCCCCTCCCCCTACTCCTTGCCTTGGCTGCAGCATTTCCTTGAAGCCCTATCCCCTGCTGATATGTTCCCCCAACACACCACATCACATGAGAAAGGAAGGATGTAGAAGGCTGAATTGGGGGAGAATTTATTTCCTCTAGCTGGGATGAGATTTCAGAATCGCACTCTGGCCAAGTCCTTTCTCTGGAGAGTAAGATTCTGCTACACAGAAAGCTCCATTGCCACCCCTTCGTCCCCACCCCCTCCAGAGCCACCAGGGCACCTCTCTCCATCCTCACCATGAGAGCCTGCAGGGGTTCCTGAAGGGAACACCCCACAAGAGTCTGGCTGCTAGGATTTTCTCTCTCTCAATTAGTCATCCATAAGTCCCCCTGCAAATGAAGCAGAAATCAGGACCCACCATGATCTCCATTGATTCTAGTTGTCTAAATTAGGGACCTCCATGCTCCTCAGGTACCCTAGTTGTTCACACTGAGGACTGTCATGCCCCAGTGACAATATCATAAAGGGTGAAGAGCCTGTAATAAAAGCAACAGTAGATGCTAGAGACGTGTTCTTGAACATGTACATTCATGACAGTATAGCCAAATAAATATTTCACATATTAAGAAAAACTAACCAGGTAGTGATTAAAAAGTACAATCCCTAAGTGAATACCCAATTCCACCTGCCAAAAGGGATGTCCAATGATGTTATAGGGGATTTCCTATAAGACTCAAAGTGCCCTCTCTATAAGGTACAGGCAAGACTCGAAGCTCCAGGGTCTGGAGAGGGTAGGGTAGGAGGGCGAAGGCAAGGTGTATTCTGAAAAAGAAAATGTGTAGAACACCCTAGGGATATCATAAAAGGCTGCTGTAGACGACTTTAACCCAGGCCTTGGTCCTCCAGTCCCAGTGTCTACTCAAGATTAGAACCTAAGCTCACCTAACCCATTTCTGACTTCTGGGAGTTCCACACATGTTTCTAAACTCTGGAGAATGGAGACTGTCTATTTCGGGCAGAGTGAGAAGAAATGTGGTCAAGACAATATACAAAAGATTTACAGAAAATGAGGACATGCTTAATTTTTGGATTTGACTATACTGCATTGGTCTGTCGAAATGTGTGTGTGTGTGTACAGTCTTTGTGAGGCTTTTCTACCTTCAGAAGTATAAATGTTACTAACACAAAACATATCACTTAGAAGTTTAATTACTTATCTTTTTATTATACTTGGTTTTGTAAATTTGAAATAATAATCATTAGTTTGAATTTTTGTGTTAATTATTCTGAGTGAAGTTGGCAAAGGTGGATGGAAACTATAACAAATTAAATATTCAAAATTAAGTATAAAAAAAGTTCTATTTCTGGGTTGATGAAAATAAAAAACTTATATGGGAGAAGTGGTGTTCATATTTGCAACAATGTGGATGAATCTAGAGGACATCATGCTAAGAAAAAGCCAGACAGAGAAAGGCAAATACTGCCTATTATCAATTATATGCAGAATCTACAAAAAAAAAAGTCAAACTCATAGAAACAGAGGAATGTTTGCCAAGGGCTAGGGTTGGGGGAAATAAGGAGAGGGTGGCAACAGGGTACAAACTTTGTAGGAGATGAAAGTCTTAGGATCTAATGTACAACATGGTAACCAGAGTTGATAATACTGTATTGTATAATTGAAATTTGCTGAGAAAGTATTGATACAACTGAAATGTAAATATGCGAGATGAAAAAACGATGGAATTGTGAACAAAGGAGATTCTGAGAGTATAAGTCAATGGGAAACGGCCAAAATCCTGGGAGAATTTCAGAGTTTCAAAGGCTATGAAAATGGTGGGTTCAAGCCGAGATCCCCAAGAGATCTGAGGAACCAGGAAAAATGTGATTTCCAGGTGGAATGAATAGAAAATTGACTAAGGTCTAGAAGACCCATGAGGGTGGAGGGATAGAGCTGTGGGGTGGATGTTTAGGGAGGGGCCGTGGTACAGCCTCCTCCTCTATGACTCCCTCCCACACCCTCAGGAGCCCTTTGTGACCAAACCACAGCTCTATGATGTAGGCCTAGGGCTTTAGTCTCCAAGTACATGCCCTGTGCTCAGTTGCCTGCTGGCAGCTGTGTGATTCAGATAATGGAGAATGCTCTCTTTCCTTTTGATACTTGGCAGTACTCCAGTTGCACTCTCTGTGAGAGTGACATCATCCTAGCCTTCCTGTGGGGACTGGGGCTCTTTTTCCTGTTACTCCGCTACCTTGAGAATAATGTATCTTCACCACCTCCCAGGAAACATGAAAACATCAGGAAGGTAAGGAACCCTTGGGCCAGACCCACAAGCACATGATTCTCTCTTCTTTTCTATTGTTATTTCCACTTTTCTCAGTCAACTACACAGACTCCTGAAATGGGAAAGAATAGGACATCTACTCTCAAGTATAGAACATCATCCCTGTAAGGACACAAGCCAGCCTGGGCAGGGGATAGAGTGAACACTAAGATTTCTATCCAAAGGTCTCAGACCAGTTGCCCAGGTATGGTAGAGGGCTCCAGGGCAAGTCTCACACACAGTGACCGGAGGTCGAGGACGGGATACCGAGTTCAATCTCAGCCAGAGGACAGGCCCATGAGCACTGGATCACCAGCTGTGAACAGGTGTCTCGGATGAGGGCTGATCTGCTGGCAGTGCTGAGGCCCTGAGAGCCTCAGAGCTGGCGCTGGAGTGGCCCTGGCCTTGGGAAGCAGCGACCCACCTGCTGGAGCTCAGATGAATCCGTAGTTCAGAGAATGTCTGTGTTTCTTGAGCAGAGGAACAGTGACGAAAGAAATCCAGGGTGAATCGCACATTGAAAATCCTTCTTTATGTTCTTCAGAGAAGGAAAACAGAAAATATTTTTATCCTCTTTAAAAATGAGTGAAAGGAAAGAAAAACCACAGAGCTCTGTTAGTTAAACATAGAAAGTCATATTATGTTATGGACACTGAGTGTCTGAGGCTTGGCTAGAGAGGAGAGAGTGAGAATTGGGTCCCAGGTCCTCATTTGTTCTGTCTCTCAGCATCAAATGGAGCCGAAGGGGAGACGCAAGATTAACGAGAAAAAGAGAGCTGTGAAAGGTAAGTTGTGCCTTTCATCCCTGTGTGCCCCGAGGGTTAGCCCCCATCTCTCCCAGCCCTGAGGGCCCAGCTCCACAGGCTCCGAGGAGGCCAGTGGCAGGGCCTGTCCCTCAAGAAACAGAACCCTCAGGGAGGCTCCTGGGAAGGAGAGCAGAACCCAGATACCTCCCAGATTCCATGTGCACAATGAAGTGGTAAGGGGCCTGGAAAAGGGTGTGGCCCAGCGGGGTGTGTGGGCTACAGTGGACCAATAGCGCCTGGGTTGGGAGGTGGGACCTCCAGGTCCAACCGTGGACAAGTTGTTTAACTTTGCTAGATTCCTCTGCAAGGTGACCCCTGCCCATTCTCCCCCACATGGAGGATGTGAGGGCCGCAAGGGGTAATGGATACGGAAGTACTTTGTAAATGATAAACCCTTTCGTGAGCTTCGCCATCACTGTCAGGGATCATGTGGCTTTGGACGCTGGTGCCTGGGCTGCAATCTCCCAATGGTGTCCCCTTAAAGGGACACTGCACTCAGCCTCCTGTAAGACCCCCTAGGCCCTTGCCTTCACCATCGTGACCCACTCTGCTGATTTCCAGCTTGCAGAAATTCCCTGAAAGAGCTGGAAAAGGCTCGGGACCTGATTTCACTTCTGCGAAGGTAAAGAATCTTTCCCTTCTCTCCTGGGTTCTTCTTCCACCCAAAGCCTATGGTGTGACACCTGGGCTGCAGGGAGCCTGGGGCTGAAATGCGAGGGGGAGCCCTGAGGACAGCGTACGTCTAAAGCCCTGGGGTGAGGGACAGCAGGAGCACTGTGAAGTCAGCATGGGGGCCGTGGAGGGCCGTGGGGCCACAGGTGTCCACCCCTGCCTGCCCTGCCCAGCCCTCCTGGCCCTGGGGGCTCCTGGCTGCTGCTTGTGCCTCATGTCTCCTGCAGCCACCTGCACAAGCTCCCTGACAAGGGCGGCTTCCATCAGCTCTCCTGTCAAGACCCCCTTGGTGAGGTGGGCAAAGCAGCGCCTGCTGCAGCCCACCAGCCCTGCAGGGAACCTGCAGAAGATGATGTTCCTGCCGTGTGCCCATCAGCTGCCCTGGTTCCTCTGACCCAGGGCTCTTTACCTGTGGCCTCCACCCTGTCAACAGAACCTCAAGACCAATCCAACTTGAAGAGAGTCACCCTTGGCACTGTGGCAAAGTGTTCACCTCCAGGTAATTCTTTTTTGGCATCTACCACTGCAGCCATCTTGAGTCTTGGCCTCGCATGCTATCACAATTTGTTCCTGTCCTTCTGGTGGAAGATTACCAAGGCCTTCTTCTTCCCCACCTCATCACAGAGTAAGTCCTGGCAAGAACACCTGTCCCACCAGCCACCAGGGGCCCCGTCCTTGGGAGGGCCCACAGACAAGCAGGTAGAGACTGGTAGCCCCTTATTTGTCAACCCTGAAGTCCAGAAGCTGCTGGAGCTTCTAATCACCAAGAAAGTAAAACTAAACACTTGTAAGGAGAAAGAAAAGGATGGGTCATTCTCAGAACAAATGAGCTCAGACTACCACCTGAACACTTTAGGGAATATGTGGAAATCACTGGGTGCTGAGCAGGACAACACAACCCCTCAATCTTTCTGGAACATGAAAGACAACACAGAGCAGCTAGAGCAGCTACCTGGTCCTCAGCAGCTCTTACACTCCGAGGTCTTGAGGGACCACCTGGAACAGAAATACAGCCAACTCTACTGGGGTCTCCCCTCTCTGCACAGCGAGTCCCTGGTGGCTGTTAGGAGCTCTGCTCAACAGCAGGCACCCTTTGTTTTATTCAGTGGAGTTTCTCATGGCTTTTCAGTTTCAATTCAACCTAGAATAACTTTAGGTGCTTCCCAGGCCCCAGTCTTGCCCTGCCCGGGGGTCCCACCCCAGCCTTTCACTCAAAACTTGCCTCCCTGCCAGCCCCCACCTCTGGCTCAGATCCAGGCCCAGCCCTACCTCCCATCTTCTCTCCTATCCAGACCACCTTATTCTCCACCCCAGATGAGTACCTGTGGACTAGATTGTCCTACATTTCAGAACAAGACACTATATTTTATCCCAACTGAAACTCAATGTCTGCCCCTTGTTGCAGAAGCAACTGAAAAGTGGGGAGCCTTCACCCTCTGTGGTCAAAAGATCTCAGAAAGGCTTTAACCAACTCATTCTCACCCTTCCTCAAGACAGGGGACGCTCCCAGGCTCAAAGGTCAGCAGTTTCCTTTCATCATGAGGACTTAATTGGCCCTGATCTCCAGAAGCAACATCTTCAAAAGAGGCTCATCAAAGAGCAAACCAAGAGGGGCCTGGCCCGCAGTATCCACCTGTCTCCGTCTCTGGAATTGAGCTCCTCTCAGTGCCAATTTTTAGGGACTTATCAGGCACAGGGCAAGCAGGGACCCTGGCAGCCCTCTGCTTTTACAGGCAAAAGGAGACTGGACTGACAGAAGATAAGGGCCAGGTGCCCTAGGAGATCCCATAGGAAGGGTCAAATGCAATTCCAACCAGGGCAGGATTTCGGCAAGGGTCTAAGGCCATGTCTGAGGAGGATCTCAAAAGCTTCCTCCAGGACCAGCCTCCCAGTGAAGTTTCTGCAAAGAAACTCTGAAAAGGAGTCAGAAAGATACTTGATGAACCCCTTGAAGAGTAACTCTGGAAACTGTTTACCCAGTAGCCCAGAGCAGAAACATCTAGAAAAATTCTTGAAAGCCCATTTGAGCACAAAGTTGAGGCAGATTAATCAAGGTATGACGCCTGTGATTGTGCGTCAATCCTGGCTTGCCGCCAACTATGCTTCTTATAAGCCCCACCCTCGTGAGGAAATCAGAAATCTAGCATCCTCGAAGTACTGGAAACCCTGTGTAAACTCCTCCTGTGAGCTTTCCTTCCTCAGTCCAAGCATTCGGCAGATGCTGGAAGCACATGTTATAAGGTGGCGGGTAAGGCACGGGTGGGGCTTACCCAACCAGGCCTTTGAGCCCATAAATCTCAAGCCAGGTGGGGCTCAATCCTTGTCCTCTCCAAGGTCCACCTTTTCCCCCTCTGCCACCTGTCAATCTAGAGCACACTCAAAAGCCAACTTGGCTAATAAGCTCTCTGGAAAACCTCAGCCCCATCAGGGAATGAAAGTGATAACAAAAGCAACAGTTCCCACCCTGGTGAGTCCCCTCCCTGTTCCCTCACCTGAGCATACAGAAATCCAGAGGGCCCTGGGAAAGACTTCACCTGGTGACAGGTATGGGCCCTCAGAGGCCCCTCTGACTGGACAGGAGGGCAGGCTGCCTTATCAGATGCCCATAGTCAACCTCATGGGCAGAAGCTGGGAGAATGGGACTGTCTTGGGGTTTCCAGCCACTAGGAAAACCCTGTCACCACCAACAAAGTCACTTGCCCAACCTCCAAAGGAGCCATGCCTTAAAACACAGGTGGCTCAAGGCCGTGCCACTGGTGCGCTCCTTCCAGACTCTCACAGTGACATCCTCCTTCAAGACTATGCCATTGGCATACCCCTCCAGGACTTTGCCACCAATGTGCTCCTTCAGGACCATCGCACTGATGTGCTCCTTTCTTCAGACATCTTGGCTTCTCACAGGTCTCTTTCTAGTTCCCAGAGGGAACATGCTAGTGAGGACGCACCAGCTTTCCAGGTGGTGCCATATGACCTCAACGTCAGGGAACAGAGCAGCCGGGGGCAGCAGACATTCAAAACACCACAACTTCAGGACCCATTTAAAGGCCAGAGGGAGATGTCGGCCCCAACTGAGGAGTGGAGGGACTTTCAGAGGCCCCAACCAAAAGAGCATGAAGAAATGAAGAGCCAGAGGGAGATGCTCGCATCAGCTGAGGAGTGGAGGGGTTTCACGAAGCCCCAACCAGGACAGCATGAAGAAACAAAAAGCCAGAGCAACGTGCCTGCCCCAGCTGAGGAGTGGAGGTGCGTTAGGAGCCTCCAAGCAGGAGAACATGAAGAAACGAGAAGCAACCAGGAACAACAGGAACCCAGGAAACCAAAAGTTAGGGACCCGTGGAAGGGCCAGTTTGCCTCGACTGAGGGGAGGGAGGACAACTGGAAGCCCAAACCAGGAGAGTATAAAGAAAGGTCTTCAGGACTAAAGGCTTCGCAAGCAAGTGGGATGAGCCACGCTTCTCAGGTCAGGGAAAGAGAAGAGTCCCTTGGGAGCAAACATCCTCAGCTCTCACCAGGGAAGAGACAGCTTTCACCAGAAAGCCAAAAAAGGACGAAGCAGTATGTCAGCCACGATAAAAAAGGCAAAGGAATAGAAGAATCCCTTCAAAAAGGCAAGCCTGCATCAGCCACCGCTCACCAGCAGAAACCAATCAAAGGCAAACCTGTTGGAGAGAGCAGGGCTATTGACCCTTGTGCGACTGCAAGAGCTTTTGGACAGGTCCTAAGAGAGAAACTGGGGCTTCACCAAGGACTCTGTGCCTCAAAGTTAAATCTGCACCCAGAACAGCTCCAGGCCCCAGCACAGGGGCATTCCCACTACCACAGGGTTCTCTCCTCTTCAGAACAGAGAAGGGTGTTGAAAGATACAGCCTACAGTCACCAAGCCAGCCCCAAGGACCACAGCTACCTTAACAAGAGCAGGCATACCACAGGCAGGGGCGACAAGTTAGCCTTCCCACCCAGGGAACTGGAGTCCCCAGTCAGACGCTGCCAGTATGGACCAAGGCTGGCCGGTGACTCAGGCCACCTGCGCCATCACCCAGCATGTCCTCAAAAATGTGTTCCCTCTGGTCAGCCAGAGTGTGCTTCTCATGCCTTTCCTGGGGGGAAAGTGGTGCCAAAAAAAGTTCAGTTCATGGAAAGAAAACCTGCTTCTTCTCACGTTAACAAATCATCTATGTGCTAATGGCTTCTCTTCCTACCACAATTTTTATTGTTTCCCAAAATACATGTTTTTTCTCATGAGAGGTGGTGGTCTCTGTCTGTGCCCTGCTGGGGGGAAGGGAAGGGATCAGGGTCCACTCTTTCCAGGTAGAGCTGCTCTGGCTTCCAGATGGGATGGGGCCATGGAGGGAGGTTGGTCCCAGCGTGGAATACTCATCCTCACCTCAATTCCCTCACTGCACTTAAGTTTCCATAATAGCAGCATTACAGAAACAAGCAACAGCATTCAGGACGTGTCAAGGTGAACTAAACCTAAAGACCTCCCCCTTCTCAGGAACCGGCTCAGTCCTCTCCTGCTCTCTCTCTACCTTGAACTTGTGGGACTGTAGGGGAGGGGTTTGCAGAGGCTGAAATTCCCCTCAGGCTCCAGAAAGTGTCACAGACAAGTTCACATGTCAGAATAAGGAGGGGAGTTTGGGGGCAGTGCTAGCCCAGAGTCCAGAGGTGGCAGAAACCTTGCCCCCATGTCTTGGTGGGGACAGATGATGCCTGCCCTGGAAGCTCCTTCTCTCCCTGATGGAGCTGGGATTGAGATGGGCTGGGAGTGTCACCCGGCCTCTGCCTTTCTCAGTCTGGAGCGGCGGTGAGAACAAAGACCATGCACTCCCAGCTCTGAGGGTGTGAGGTGAGGACCATGGAGGCCGCCAAGGGCTGTCCACTCCTGCCCCAGAGGAGAGGACAGCCCTACTCACAGTGTCCACCTCCCCCAGGGAGCAAGCAGGGATGTGACTGTGTTTGCAGTCACCTCACTGTCTGTCATGTGCCCCTAGGGTGGGATGCGGGGGACGGAGGCAAGTGGCAGAGGTGCCCATAAATGGCACAGTGATCAAGGAGCCCCTGGCGTCCCACCACCGTGTACAGGCCCAGAGAAAAGAAGTTAGGGGCCAGTGGCTCACGGTGGCCCCAGCCCAGACTCTCCCCCGACTCCAGCTCCCAGAGCCCAGTCAGAGGGAAGGCACCTGGAGCTCCCCTCCACAGAGGGTCAGGCTCCCAGAGGCCGAGGAGCCACCAAGCAGGGAAGGTTCACTTCCCCACAATGTAGTTAATCAACTTTCACAGGACTGGGAGCTCACGACAGACTCGCGGTCTGTGACCTTTACCTACACATGTGGCCCAAGGAGGCTCTCAGGGGACAGGTGGGACTTACCAGGCTCAGGGACTGTGCTGGGGTCGTAGCAAGTCTCATCTGCTATCAGCCTTGCTCACCCCAGAGCCTGGAGAGGGAAGAGGCCAGCAGACAGGATGTGTCACCCAGTGGGTGGGAAGTGACCTGTGGAGAACGAGGGTGCCGTCAGCTTTCCTCTCCGGCCCGTCCACACAGGAAACCAGGGAGACAGGAGCAATTCTACAGAGCAATTTGGGGCTCTGTGTCACAGTCACTCCCGTGGTGGAGAGTCCTGCTCCAGGAGGGTCCCCTGATCCAGGTGACAGCTTGAATGGCCTTGCCCTACGCCTGTCAGGATCCCAACATGTGGGACCAGGACCTGCTGGGGGGGAGCAGGCACAGGCCTGCTTGTGCTGTGGTTTCTCCCTGAAGCCAGGTCTCACCTCTGGGTTCCATCCTCCAGGGTGGACACAGCACTGGGGGCACAGCCAGGGCCTGAGGGAGGGGCTGGAACCCAGAGCACAGAACAACCTCCAGAGCTCAGGAGAGGGTGGCACAGAGTGGAGACGAGCCTGACTGCTGCCGGGTCCTCTCAGGGGCACCAAGAGGTGAGTGCTGGGTTTGAGGGTGCTGGACGCCCAAGGCACATGTCGAGAGAAGTGACACAGAGGGACACTGACAGAAGAGCAAGAAACAAGAAGGTGCAAGTCCCTTTGCCCTCAAAGGGCAGAAAGGCCAGCAATGGAGGGCCCCTCACTAAAAGTCCCCAACACAGGGATCCACACTCACCCCACACGGGGACCCACATTGATTCCACACGGGGACCCACAGTGACCTCACACGTGGACCCACACTGATTCCACACGGGGACCCACACTCACCCCACACAGGGACCTCTCAGAGATAATACACAGACTTCACAGAGACCTCTCACAGGAGCCTTATACAGAGCCCTCTATGAGAAGAGAAATCTCAAGAGACCTGCACACAGTTCCATGCAGTCCACACACAGGCACCCAGTGCCCCACCGAGACCACAGAGACCCTTCAAACAGCGGCCTGACACCCACTCAAATGAGCCTGAGCCACCAGCTGGCTCTGAGTGCACCCCAAGCCATGTAGCAAACTGAAGGTGCAGAAGAGATCAGTACCAGTGCCCACAGAGAAAATTCTTGTGTAGTTTTTAATTACTTCTGAAAAAAAAAGAATTACACATTCCCCATGAAAACCCACAAAATCCTTTCCTTCACGGGTTTTACTTAGCTTGAGCTCTGACTCACAGCTGAAAGAATGATAGACTTTGAAAAGGAGCAAAACTCTGCCAGCATCTAATGAGGGAAAAATCTTTGTCCAATTTTAAATATCATTCAGTCAAATGGCATCAGGGGGTCACATGCTTTGTTTTGCTGGGGACAAGTTCCTGCACTCAAAGTGACTTCTTTCCTTTGGAAACATGATGCAGAGAGGCCTACAGCAAGTGGGATCCATGGTGAAATGAACCAGCAAAGAGGCATCTAACCCCTACTTCCTAGCTGTGCAAATGGCATGGGATTTCGCACAGAAGAGCTTGTGTCAGGTTTGTGAGGTTTGCTTCATTTTTCAATGAAGTGAGCCACCTTATCAAACACACGAAGCTTATTCACAAATGTGACAGATTTTTGGCAATGTCTCTATTACATTAACTGGCATATTTGTACTTAACTGCCTAATATTAAATGATATTGTTTACTTTACTCCTTTTAAAATATAGTAGTACAGTCAAGATGGTTGTATGGTATGCATGTCTCTAGAACATGAAAAAAGCCTAATGTTCACCTGTGATAACTTAAACTTCTGAACCATTTAGAAGAATTCATATTTTATATAATTCTAAGAAATGTGCATTTTCCAAGACTCAGGAAATTTATGTTTTATTTATTTATTACAGGGCTACAAAAAGGATACATTGCTTAAAAGAATTTTGAAATCTTAGAAAAGATGTCACTTAATTGGTGCTTGAAATATATATTACCTCATATTGCTTGGGAATTGGCATTTTAACATCTGTTAAAGAAAGTATACCTTTAATCGGCATTTCTATTATAATAATAATAGAGGTCTCACCGTCTGCCTAATACTTTCCAAACTGCACTCAGTTGAGACTACATATTTCTCATTGGTCATAAATTCTGTTGCCCTTTACATGGTAAAATCTGGATAATGTACAGATGTCAAGTATTATGTCTGGTTAAGTCTCTCAGGTTACTCTGTGGGGTAACAGTGTCATGGTCCTTTCTCTCAAAAGAGAAGAGTGAGCTGATGTGAGGGTCCTGTGTATATTTTTTAATTAAGAAAAACAAATATTCAGGATGTAAAATATTTTTAAAAATCATAGCTATTAATTTTTTGAAATGTGCTCCCTTTGTGACATTTTCTTATGTTATGGAATCACAGAACTTTGGAAGGTAGCCACAGATGTCCTCCAATAGCCAATCAATAATATTTACTAACTAGACGAGCTCATCATTCTCCTATAGATACCCACACCTACAACATCTCACATTCATGAAAATGACACTCTCTTTTCGGAAGTTTAAGCCAATATTTCTAAACCATGTGTTTGAGATAAAACTAAATTCTAGTAAGAGGCGTTATAAAATAATGTAATTCCCAATAAAATATATGAGGATTTAGGAAATACTGGCATCTTTCATAGGAAAACAGTTGCCTCATCTCATCCTGATAACAAGAAATTTGAGTGACACAGCTCTTTGGTCTAAGCATTTGTGTCTGTGTGTGTGTGTGTGCTTTAGCTGGTCCTCTGGATTGGATGCATTAATATTCTATTTTTAAGATGTGTGGGCTAGAATATTTTTACATAAGTGATGCATAGGATATGTGGTTTATAAATTAGGCTCTATGGCCATTCTTATCCCTCATGGAATGGAACATGAGGGTAAACAGAACAACCAGCACAAATAGTTTCTGGAAAAACGATTACATTCCCTTGAACTTTCCCAGTAGAAGAAAAAAGGTGGAGACTTCAGGTAGGCAGCTGAGATACATTTGCCCCACAAATAAGTACATAAATTTTAGTCTATTAAAACTGGAAGGGGGTCTTCCGAGAAGATGGCGGAAGAGTAAGGCGTGGAGATCACCTTCCTCCCCACAGATACATCAGAAATACATCTACACGTGGAACAACTCCTACAGAACACCTAATGAACGCTAGCAGAAGACCTCAGACCTCCCAAAAGGAAAGAAACCTCCCACGTACCTGGGTAGGGCAAAAGAAAACAGAATAAACAGAGACAAAAGGATAGGGATGGGACCTGCACCAGTGGGAGCGAGCTGTGAAGGAGAAAAGGTTTCCACACACTAGGAAGTCCCTTCGCGGGCAGAGACTGCGGGTGGCGAAGGGGGAAAGCTTCGGAGCCGCGGAAGAGAGCACAGTAACAGGGGTGCGGGGGGCAAAGCGGAGAGGTTCCCGCACAGAGGATCGGTGCTGACCAGCACTCACCAGCCCGAGAGGCTTGTCTGCTCCCCCGCCGGGGCAGGCGGGCCTGGGAGCTGAGGCTCGGGCTTTGGTCGGATTGCAGGGAGAAGACTGGAGTTGGCGGCATGAACACAGCCTGCAGGGGGTTAGTGCGCCACGGCTGGCCGGGACGGAGTCCGGGGAAAAGTCTGGACCTGCCGAAGAGGTAAGAGACTTTTTCTTCCCTCTTTGTTTCCTGGTGCGTGAGGAGAGGGGATTAAGAGCGCTGCTTAAAGGAGCTCCAGAGACGGGCACGAGCCGCGGCTAAAAGTGCGGACCCCAGAGACAGGCATGAGACGCTAAGGCTGCTATTGCCGCCACCAAGAAGCCTGTGTGCAAGCACATGTCACTATCCACACCCCCCTTCCGGGGAGCCTGTGCAGCCCGCCACTGCCAAGGTCCCGGGATCCAGGGACAACTCCCCCGGGAGAATGCATGGCGCGCCTCAGGCTGGTGCAACGTCACGCCGGCCTCTGCCACCGCAGGTTCGCCCCGCACTCCGTGACCCTCCCTCCCCACCGGCCTGAGTAAGCCAGAGCCCCCGAACCAGCGGCTCCTTTAACCCCGTCCTGTCTGAGCGAAGAACAGACGACCTCCGGCGACCTACAAGCAGAGGAGGGGCCAAATCCAAAGCTGAGCCCCTGGGAGCTGTGAGAACAAAGAAGAGAAAGGGAAATCTCTCCCAGCAGCCTCAGAAGCAGCGGATTAAAGCTCCACAATCAACTTGATGTACCCTGCATCTGTGGAATACATGAATAGACAACGAATCATCCCAAATTAAGGAGGTGGGCTTTGAGAGCAAGATTTATGATTTTTTCCCCTTTTCCTCTTTTTGTGAGTGTGCATGTGTATGCTTCTGTGTCAGATTTTGTCTGTATAGCTTCGCTTCCACCACTTGTCCTAGGGTTCTATCCGTCCGTTTTTTTTTCTCTTAATAATTATTTTTTTATTTTAATAACTTTATTATATTTTATCTTACTTTATTTTACTTTACTTTATCTTCTTTCTTTCTTTTTTCCTTCCTTCCCTCCTTCCTTCCTTCCTCCCTCCCTCCTTTCTTTCTTTCTTTCTTTCTTTCTACTTCTACTAATTCTTTCTTTCTACTTTTTCTCCCTTTTATTCTGAGCCATGTGGATGAAAGGCTCTTGGTACTGCAGCCAGGAGTCAGTGCTGTGCCTCTGAGGTGGGAGAGCCAACTTCAGGACACGGGTCCACAAGAGACCTCCCAGCTCCACATAATATCAAACAGTGAAAATCTCACAGAGATCTCCATCTCAACACCAGCACCCAGCTTCACTCAATGACCAGCAAGCTACAGTGCGGGACACCCTATGCCAAACAACTAGCAAGACAGGAACACAACCCCACCCATTAGCAGACAGGCTGCCTAAAATCATAATAAGTCCACAGACACCCCAAAACACACCACCAGATGTGGACCTGCCCACCAGAGACACAAGATCCAGCCTCATCCACCAGAACACAGGCACTAGTCCCCTCCACCAGGAAGCCTACACAACCCACTGAACCAACCTTAGCCACTGGGGACAGACACCAGAAACAATGGGAACTACAAACCTGCAGCCTGCAAAAAGGAGACCCCAAACACAGTAAGGTAAGCAAAATGAGAAGACAGAAAAACACACAGCAGATGAAGGAGCAAGATAAAAACCCACCAGACCTAACAAATGAAGAGGAGATAGGTAGTCTACCTGAAAAAGTATTCAGAATAATGATAGTAAAGATGATCCAAAATCTTGGAAATAGAATAGACAAAATGCAAGAAACATTTAACAAGGACCTAGAAGAACTAAAGATGAAACAAACAATGATGAACAATACAATAAATGAAATGAAAAATACTCTAGATGGGATCAATAGCAGAATAACTGAGGCAGAAGGACGGATAAGTGACCTGGAAGATAAAATAGTGGAAATAACTACTGCAGAGCAGAAGAAAGAAAAAAGAATGAAAAGAACTGAGGACAGTCTCAGAGACCTCTGGGACAATATTAAATGCACCAACATTTGAATTATAGGGGTTCCAGAAGAAGAAAAGAAAAAGAAAGGGACTGAGAAAATATTTGAAGAGATTATAGTCGAAAACTTCCCTAATATGGGAAAGGAAATAGTTAATCAAGTCCAGGAAGCATAGAGAGTCCCATACAGGATAAATCCAAGGAGAAATATGCCAAGACACATATTAATCAAACTGTCAAAAATTAAATACAAAGAAAACATATTAAAAGCAGCAATGGAAAAACAACAAATAACACACAAGGGAACCCCCCTAAGGTTAACAGCTGATCTTTCAGCAGAAACTCTGCAAGCCAGAAGGGACTGGCAGGACATATTTAAAGTGATGAAGGAGAAAAGCCTGCAACCAAGATTACTCTACCCAGCAAGGATCTCATTCAGATTTGATGGAGAAATTAAAACCTTTACAGTCAAGCAAAAGCTGAGAGAGTTCAGCACCACCAAACCAGCTCTGCAACAACTGCTAAAGGAACTTCTCTAGGCAAGAAACGCAAGAGAAGGAAAAGAACTACAACAACAAACCCAAAACAATTAAGAAAATGTTAATAGGAACATACATATTGATAATTACCTTAAATGTAAATGGACTAAATGCTCCCACCAAAAGACACAGATTGGCTGAATGGATACAAAAACAAGACCCATATACTTGCTGTCTACAAGAGACCCACTTCAGACCTAGAGACACATACAGACTGAAAGTAAGGGGATGGAAAAAGATATTTCATGCAAATGGAAACCAAAAGAAAGCTGGAGTAGCAATTCTCATATCAGACAAAATAGACTTAAAAATAAAGACTATTAGAAGAGACAAAGAAGGACACTACACAATGATCAAGCGATCAATCCAAGAAAAAGATATAATAATTGTAAATATTTCTGCACCCAACATAGGAGCACCTCAATACATAAGGCAAATACTAACAGCCATAAAAGGGGAAATCGACACTAACACATTCATAGTAGGGGACTTTAACACCCCACTTTCACCAATGGACAGATCATCCAAAATGAAAATAAATAAGGAAACACAGCTTTAAATGATACATTAAACAAGATGGACTTAATTGATATTTATAGGACATTCCATCCAAAAACAACAGAATACACATTTTTCTCAAGTGCTCAGGGAACATTCTTCAGGATAGATCATATCTTGGGTCACAAATCAAGCCTTGGTAAATTTAAGAAAATTGAAATTGTATCAAGTATCTTTTCCAACCACAACGCTATAAGACTAGGTATCAATTACAGGAAAAGATCTGTAAAAAATACAAACACATGGAGGCTAAACAATACACTACTTAATAACGAAGTGATCACTGAAGAAATCAAAAAATACTTAGAAACAAATGACAATGGAAACACGACGACCCAAAATCTATGGGATGCAGCAAAAGCAGTTCTAAGAGGGAAGTTTATAGCAATACAATCCTACCTTAAGAAACAGGAAACATCTCGAATAACCAACCTAACCTTGCACCTAAAGCAATTAGAGAAAGAAGAACAAAAAATCCCCAAAGTTAGCAGAAGGAAAGAAATCATAAAAATCAGAAAAAAATGAAAAAGAAATGAAGGAAACGATAGTAAAGATCAATAAAACTAAAAGCTGGTTCTTGGAAGAGATAAACAAAATTGATAAACCATTAGCCAGACTCATCAAGAAAAAAAGGGAGAAGACTCAAATCAATAGAATTAGAAACGAAAAAGGAGAAGTAACAACTGACACTGCAGAAATACAAAGGATCATGAGAGATTACTACAAGCAACTCTATGCCAATAAAATGGACAACCTGGAAGAAATGGACAAATTCTTAGAAATGTACAACCTGCCAAGACTGAATCTGGAAGAAATAGAAAATATAAACAGACCAATCACAAGCACTGAAATTGAAACTGTGATTAAAAATCTTCCAACAAACAAAAGCCCAGGACCAGATGGTTTCACAGGTGAATTCTATCAAACATTTAGAGAAGAGCTAACACCTATCCTTCTCAAACTCTTCCAAAATATAGCAGAGGGAGGAACACTCCCAAACTCATTCTATGAGGCCACCATCACTTTGATATCAAAACCAGACAAGGATGTCACAAAGAAAGAAAACTAGAGGCCAATATCACGGATGAACACAGATGCAAAAATCCTCAACAAAATACTAGCAAATCCAACAGCACATTAAATGGATCATACACCATGATCAAGTGGGGTTTATTCCAAGAATGCAAGGATTCTTCAATATACGCAAATCCAACAGCACATTAAACGGATCATACACCATGATCAAGTGGGGTTTATGCCAAGAATGCAAGGATTCTTCAATATAGGCAAGTCAATCAACGTGATACACCATATTAACAAATTGTAGGAGAAAAACCATATGATCATCTCAATAGATGCAGAGAAAGCTTTTGACAAAATTCAACACCCATTTATGACAATAACCCTGCAGACATTAGGCATAGAGGGAACTTTCCTCAACATAATAAAGGCCATATATGACAAACCCACAGCCAACATCGCCCTCAATGGTGAAAAACTGAAAGCATTTCCACTAAGATCAGGAACAAGACAAGGTTGCCCACTCTCACCATTCTTATTCAACATAGTTTTGGAATTTTTAGCCACAGCAATCAGAGAAGAAAAGGAAATAAAAGAAATCCAAATCAGAAAAGAAGAAGTAAGGCTGTCACTGTTTGCAGATGACATGATACTATACATAGAGAATCCTAACGATGCTACCAGAACACTACTAGAGCTAATCAATGAATTTGGTAAAGTAGCAGGATAGAAAATTAATGCACAGAAATCTCTGGCATTCCTATACACTAATGATGAAAAATCTGAAAGTGAAATCAAGAAAACACTCTCATTTACCACTGCAACAAAAAGAATAAAATATCTAGGAATAAACCTACCTAAGGAGACAAAAGACCTGTATGCAGAAAATTATAAGACACTGATGAAAGAAATTAAAGATGATACAAATAGATGGATAGATATACCATGTTCTTGGATTGGAAGAATCAACATTGTGAAAATGACTCTACTACCCGAAGCAGTCTACAGATTCAATGCAATCCCTATCAAACTACTTCTGGCATTTTTCACAGACTAGAACAAAAAATTTCACAATTTGTATGGAAACACAAAAGACCCCTAATAGCCAAAGCAATCTTGAGAACGAAAAATGGAGCTGGAGGAATCAGGCTCCCTGACTTCAGACTATACTACAAAGCGACAGTAATCAAGACAGTGTGGTACTGGCACAAAAACAGAAAGATAGATCAATGGAACAGGATAGAAAGCCCAGAGATAAACCCACGCACATATGGTCACCTTATCTTTGATAAAGGAGGCAGAAATGTACAGTGGAGAAAGGATAGCCTCTTCAATAAGTGGTGCTGGGAAAACTGGGCAGGTACATGTAAAAGTATGAGATCAGATCACTCCGTAACACCATAAACAAAAATAAGCTCAAAATGGATTAAAGACCTAAATGTAAGGCCAGAACCTATCAAACTCTTAGAGGAAAATATAGGCAGGACACACTATGACATAAATCACAGCAAGATCCTTTTTGACCCACCTCCTAGAGAAATGGAAATAAAAACAAAAATAAACAAATGGGACCTAATGAAACTTCAAAGCTTTTGCACAGCAAAGGAAACCATAAACAAGACCAAAAGACAACCCTCAGAATGGGAGAATATATTTGCAAATGAAGCAACTGACAAAGGATTAATCTGCAAAATTTATAAGCAGCTCATGCAGCTTAATAACAAAAAAACAAACAACCCAATCCAAAAATGGGCTGAAGACCTAAATAGACATTTCTCCAAAGAAGACATACAGATTGCCAACAAACACATGAAAGGATGCTCTACATCACTATCCATTAGAGAAATGCAAATCAAAACTACAGTGAGATATCATCTCACACCAGTCAGAATGGCCATCACCAAAAAATCTAGAAACAATAAATGCTGGAGAGGGTGTGGAGAAAAGGGAACCCTCTTGCACTGTTGGTGGGAATGTAAATTGATACAGCCACTGTGGAGAACAGTATGGAGGTTCCTTAAAGAACTACAAATAGAACTACCATATGACTCAGCAATCCCACTACTGGGCATATACCCTGAGAAAACCATAATTCAAAGAGTCATGTACCACAATGTTCATTGCAGCTCTATTTACAATAGCCCAGAGATGGAAACAACCTGAGTGCCCATCATCGGATGAATGGATAAAGAAGAAGTGGCACATATATACAATGGAATATTACTCAGCCATAAAAAGTAACGAAATTGAGCTATTTGTATTGAGTCTGTCATACAGAGTGAAGTAAGTCAGAAAGAGAGAGACAAATACCGCATGCTAACACATATATATGGAATTTAAGAAAAAAAATGTCATGAAGAACCTAGGGGTAAGACAGGAATAAAGACACAGACCTACTAGAGAATGGACTTGAGGATATGGGGAGGGGGAAGGGTAAGCTGTGATAAAGGGAGAGAGAGGCATGGACATATATACACTACCAAACGTAAGGTAGATAGCTAGTGGGAAGCACCCGCATAGCACAGGGAGATCAGCTCAGTGCTTTGTGACCACCTGGAGGGGTGGGATAGGGAGGGTGGGAGGGAGGGAGACGCAAGAGGGAAGAGATATGGGAACATATGTATATATATATATAACTGATTCATTTTGTTGTAAAGCAGAAACTAACACACCATTGTAAAGCAATTATACTCCAATAAAGATGTGTAAAAAGAAAAAAAAAAAAACTGGAAGGACTCCCCCAAAGCTATTTGATGAAAGGATTTGCAAAGAGTAGATCAAGAAGGACAGGCAGGTCTAGCGTCTGCTGGCCATGGCCAGGATACCACCTAAAAGATTTGTCCATAATTGAAGTAGGAACCACAACTTGGCCAAAGTGATGGGTGCTGCTCCTTCCCTCTATTTACTCCTGGATGACACTGCCTTTCACCACCCTACACTCTATAGCCCTCCTTCATTGTCTGTCTGGGGACTTACTGGGGACTTCAGATGAAGGAGATTAGGTGAGGAAGAAGAAGAGGAGAAGGAGGAGAGCAGGAGTGGGGAGGGAACAGGAGAAGGAGGATAATGAAGGAAAGTCATTACCAAAAAATGACTGTGGCCTCTTCTGTAGTCTGGTCACCTAATGAACAAATGCGGACCCTGAGACAGAGATTCCCCAAACCATACAGATATTCACTTTCCACAACTGACGCAGACCAAATGCTTCCTCTGCTACATCATATAACCTGTGTGAAAGAATCCTTTTCATAGATCATCCAGATGATCAACCTGGTGTAAATTATTTCCACCACCACGAGGTTATGGTACGTGTTACTGTTTTAGCAAAGAAAAAAAAATCATTTTGCCACTTAAGTATTTAAGAGTATACTACCCTTCTTTGATAGCAGTCTGTTATTTTTCATGATAACATGGTTTAAGAGGAAAAGAATAACAAGAGAAAGAAACTTCCAGGAAAAACAATGAAATGTAGTGTGATCCACATCCACTTCTCTGGATAGAACTCCATCATGAAAAACATAACTGTCTGAATCTTGAATCCCCCTGCATTTCAAGGTCATCCATGCAGATTTTGAGAGTTGAAGGCAAAAGTACACAAAATCCAGTTCCTGGAAATACCATCCCTGCTTTGCCCCCATGTCCCCACACACACCCTCACCTGAGCGGCATGGAGACTCACTAAGAGACATCTTGATGGGGAAGCCCACCAGTCAGAGTGGACAAGACAGTATACTAGGATGCAGGAAGAAAATATTAGAACTTCCATTTGTATTCTTTCTCTTCTCATTCTTTTAAAATTCCTATATCTGTATAATTTTTGTCTTGCATATAAATTACAGAACCATAGTACATACATTTAATTTGAAAATGCATAAATATACACACTGGATCTTCATGCTCAGAAAACTTTTTTCTGAGTAGGAGAAGGATAGAAATGTTGGAGAACACTAACATGAACCAGATTCCTGGCCTTTTCTAAGGAATCAAACCAGAATCCAAAACAGCCATGGGCTCTGGGCTCTGGGCTCTGTCAGGCAAAGCACATGTGTGTGGCCTGTCCAGGGAGAAGGAGAGCCATGAATAAACTCCAGAATATCTGTTTCACCAAACTCTGAAACTCAGAGGGACCCCGTAAGCCCTGAGTTTCACCTTGTAGGCAGAGGGCAGATTACACAGGTAAGTGAACCATTCTCCCCCTACTAGCCTGCAAACACCATGCAGCTGTGGATTGGTAGGGACCCCCAAGTCCATAGTAAGAGCACAGATCCAGTTAGAATACAGTGAAGGAACTTCCGGACCTTCCAGCAGCATCAGAGCTGCAGGGGGAATGTGTGAGGGTGTAGAAGCAAGGGGGACCTCAGGCAGCATCTAGCAGAGATTGGTGAACAGCAGCACACACCAATCCCAGGACAATGGCTTTTAGTTAAGAATGCAGTGGTTTGCATTTACATTAGATTGTTGACTGTTGCTTTCGAGGCAAAATTCTGAAGGCAGTAGTTTTATTTACTAATTTAAAAAACAGGTTTTACATATAGAAAATCCACTGGAAGGTGTTTTGGATCAGGTAAACAGTTCTGAAGAAAGAAAAGAAAAATGGACGCATTAAGTCAAATTTATGGATATAGTGACTTGACTAGTAAGCAGAAGAGTAAAAATATTAGACAAAATTAAACATCAGATCAATATACCTAGGGTGCACAACCACTGAGCACACTCACAAACTGGCATATTGAGAAAGGGTCTCAGCTATTAGGCCAAGCAACTGCTGTGATCCAGCTTAAGCACAGGCAGATCGGATACACTTTCTCCCAATTCAGGGGTTTTAAGCTAAGATGAGGGGAGTTTAGTCAATAATAAAATTTTAGTGAAAGCAGCATCTGTAGTTGTCAGCACTTGCCATTGGAAGATAATGTGTGAACAGCAAGTTGAGAAAGAGAAGTATTTCAGTTTTGAGGCCAAAACCAATCACTTGAACACATTATTAGATGTAGGAAATGGACTTAAGAGTCTATACTGGTCGATCTACTGCACACTGTCTACGTTACCCAGTAATCTTCAGTAGTTGTCATTATTTCACACACTCTGATCTCTAACACAGCAGGGAGGTCAGATATACTTGTCAAGGTCAAGCTGGATGTCAGTGAAGGACTCAGTGAAAGTGCGGAAATCTCGCAACTTGCTCTCAGATAGATGACCATCAAATGAAACATTTCATGATATGATATGTAATAAATGATATGTAATATGACATGACATGATTAATGTATCAATATACAAAGGAATGGTAAAAAATACTGATTGATATGATATGATATGAAATGACATATAATACACAATATATGATACAATATGACATGATTGATTTATCAACACAAAAAGGAATGGTAAAAAAAAATACTATACATTACAAACTTGAAAAAAGTGTTGCCTGATAATCTCTGGAGACATACTCTATTCTTAATTTCATCCCACATGGCTTCATGGGCTATCATGTCTACACTCTTTTTATTAGGGTAACATTTTTGCTTTTACTCAGTATATGGATAATTTAGCAGTGGTTAAATTCTTTTTTATTGAAACACTTTGTATTCAAATTATGAGCAGACTTTATATACAGTATTTTTGTGCATGTGGATGTCTTCTTGGTTTTATGTCATCCCACTCTGATATCATTTCACCAGTTTCCTACTGAATAGAGTTGGGGAGGTGTACTGATATGAGATTTAAATCCTAAGCAAAGGGAATCAACGCTCCCAGGCTGAGAAAGTATTTAAGGGAAGATGGATGAACTGAAATCTCACTGGTGGTCTTCACATTTATGAATTTTTACTATATCAAAATATAACAAGTATAAAATATGGGAGTAGGGGAGCTAAGCAAATCTTAGAAAATACATTCAAGCTAACACTGCACTTACTCTGTTAATCTGTTTGTCCTTCATACAAACAGATGTATGGGTTTGGCTAGAAGACCTGTACTTTTCCACTGATTTCTAAAATTCTAGAATGATGCCTTCCAATTGAAGCTAAATGCTTCTCCCATGCTTCATTTCTCTTGTGAGAGAGAAAAAAAAAAAGCAAAAACAACAACAGCCCTGATGATATCCAGAGGTAAGCCTGGACATAAATACCAAAAGGTATCACAGAATACCAATCAATGCCAAGAAAGATTACTCTGAGATAATGATGAAGTGAGAAAAAGTGAAGGCAATTCACAACTGTTTTCTAAGTACAGAAAAAGAAGTCACTGTGCCATCCCCCCAAAATACCAAACACTCCATTCTCTTGGTTAAAACGAGTGACATCTACTTTGTTTCCAGCAATGGCTTTATTTTGACTACAGTCTTCCCTCTTGTAGCTAAAATTTATTGAGATGAATTATAGAATTGCCTTGGCTTTCACCATCCAATTTAAGTAATAATTGAAATTAGGAGCTTAGTGGATAGGCTAAATGAATAGATTAGACAGAACTTGAATCTAATGGACACATCTACGAAGAAAACTCTGTCCAATTCTTCAGAATACATATTCTTTTCATATATGTACATAGAACATATGTGAAAATTGCCAAATGCTGTTCCATAAATCAAGCCTCCACAATTTCAAAGGAATGAAATCATGGAGTACTATGACCACAGTGGAATTAAGTTAGAAATCAATAATTATAAACAAATAATAATCAAAGTGGGAACTAAAACATTCTTATGTTAGAAAATTGTGAAACGCCAATCTAAGTAATCCAATGGTCAAATAATAAAACGGAAGAGATAATTTAAAATATTATGAGCTGAATGATAATGAAATAATGGAAAATCAAGACTTGTGGGATGGCTTAGAGGGACATTTATAATAGCTTTAAATGTGCATATCTGAAAAGAATTTTTTAAAAACAATAATCTAAGCATCCATCTGTGTAAGCAAGAAAAAGAACAGCTAAAGCAAAAGAAAGAAGGAAAAAATAAAGATGAGAGCAGAAATCAATGAAGAAGAAACATACAGAGTTTTAACATTGCTAAAACTAGTTCTTAGAAAGACTATAAAATTAATAAACCCAGTGGCATTTGGTAAATTTTTCTTATAATCTGGAAACCTTCTATCAAGGGACATTTTGAATCTGGATCTGAAAGAAGATCTTCCCACCCTCCACACCCCGTCATATATGGGGCTCACAAAACTCTGTGCTGTCCCTCATTTCACGTTGTTTTTCCATTCCAGAGCATTTATTTTAGAATGCAGTTAAAAATGGAAAAAATGAAGGTGCAACTAATTATTTCCGGGTTTATAAAAATGTGAGTTAGAATGTTTCATCCATTCAAAACAGCCAGTTGTGAGATTAAAAACCTAATTCATTCATTTAATGCTTTTCAGCAGACATCACAAGAATAAAGACATTCTCATAGCTCAAAACCTGTGTCCAGGACATTTTTTCTTGGTTCGGATTTCAGCAGCTATGGAGTAAAAACTCTTTTATCTCCAGGGACTGTGTCACTTAACATAAAGCCTCCAACAATAACAACAAAAAAAAGTAAAAGAAAACATGAATTCAGCACACTAATAATGATCATAGGTATGAAGATATATATTTTCCAAACCTGATAACTGTAACACTGTTCAAGTTAGTATGTTTTTAGAATAAAAAATTACCTTTCTGAAGCCACTTGACTGATATAAGAACAAGAAAAAATGACATCCATGTTAACAGGAGCTGTCAACAAATAGATTATTATTAGTCAAATGTACAAACTAGATCATTCGTTTTGTAACTTTATGTCTTCCAAGCAACATGGTGCACAAAGTTGAGGTTATAGTGTTCAGAAAATATAACAAACATGAAAACTTTGATCCTGTGGTCGCTGTCACATGCGTCACATTTGTGACATTTGAATGTATATGCCACAAAAGAATTAGACACACACATATCCACACACATACACACCCACTTACACACAAATACTCACATATGTACACATGTATATACACATGTAAACACAAAAACAGAAACGTACACATATATATATACACATACATTTCAACTTACACACATAAACACCTACTTATACACATGAACATATTTATACACATGCACACCTACTTACACATACATACACCCATGCATGAATACACATACTACACACACATACCCTACCACACATATACACACACCACAGGGTATAGATGTATAGATGTCCAAAAAATAATTTTTAAGATTAGGGTTTTGAAAATATGAAAACATCCCAATAAATGCTGCATTAAAACCAAGTAAAATATGTAAATGCTCACTTGGACAACAGAACCTTTAGCAAAAGAAGTGTCCTTGAAAATATTGTGATTATTATGAGCTGTGAGTACAAATGTACCCTATAATATAAAGCTCAAATATTCTCATTTGTAGAGCTGTTCCATTTCATCCTATCATCTTTTCCTATTCTGTGTCTACCCCAATTCTCTCTTCTCCTCCCATGATGTTTCAGCCCTGACTTGAAAGCAGCAGAAGTTTAATGCTGAAAGTAACCAGCATTTTACAGGCTGATTGCCATTGCTGGGCTATTAGTAGAAATAAAGATGGCTTAATAAACTCTAGCATTCCACGCTAGTTAATGTCATTCCAGGTGTAGAGAGAGATAAAGAATTCTATGTCTTCATTGTAATGATATTAAAACAAACTACTGTGTATTAAATCATGCTTGGAAATAAGCAGACACTGCAGCCAGAAGCAAGCTCAGGAAACCATGGGAAACTATTTTGACTACTTCATCCAGGTTCCTTTTGAGGGAGAAGGCTCTGTATAAGGAAATGAGCTGCCTCAGAGCCCCATCTTGACTTACACAAAGACCATCACTGACTTGCTGTGATTCTCAACTACTCAGTGGAAGAAACAGGGGCAGCATGGAGAGGAGATGCAGAGGAGCACGAGGATGGACCACTGGGCAAGCAGTGATCAGAAGAAAAAGCTTATTTCTCTAATATTCAGCAATTCCTAGTCATTTGTGTTCTAGACTTACTCCACCATAAGAACTGAAACACTGCCAGGAAATGCACAATATTAGATTCCTTGAGAGAAACTTCCTTGGGCCTGGACACATGTACACTGTCTTGGGTCATTTTACATTTATCCACAGAGCTCACAGCAGAAGACTGAATAGTTAAAAGATACAACTAATCTTATTTTTCACTTAAAGATTCTTAAATTCTACCAGTGCAGCATGGCTAATAAATTGGGAAAACAAATCTAACTTTAAAGCAGTGCAATCCTCTATAATAATTTGAAAAATCTAAACTCTTTCCTCTTTGGAATTTTAAATAGATGACAGACTCATAATCATTTAAAAATATGTTATGCTATGGAAATTGACAAATAATTGATTATCAGCTTAAGTTGAAATAATAGTCTACGCTAAATCCAGGACTAAGTACGGATGAAAAGCTTAACTTTGGGGCCTCATTTTTGGACATTGAATTAAGAGAGAACGGGAGCAGCAGGCATGTGGTGTAGGGAATGGTGGAAGGGAGGAATAAATACTGGGAGTGCAGAGGAGGAAAAGTTGACACCTGTTTCACCCTTCCCCTCTATTTCTACTCCAATGTTCCTGGCTCGGGTATTACCATCTTTCACCCAAATGACTCATGGACCCCACAGCTGCCTCCTTAGCTGATGTTTTGTTCCATTGCTTTCATGTACAACGAAGTAATGGATACACCCTGCTTTATGTAACCTTTTTGTACTTTCAGCAGTCCTCAATGCAAATCTGTTTTTTTAAAGACTTAGAATAAACATGGAATTCAGTAACTGCCCAAATTCTAGAAGGAAGTAAAAAAAGATGTAGGAAGGATGATTCATAGTTCAAGTTATTTTTTAAACATAATTTCTATAAACTTTGTACATACTGGAAAAAATAGAATCAACGCCTTAATCCTTTCTTAGTGTCTGGCTGTGTCCATTAAGGACCGTGCATACGCACAGACACATATGTTACCCAGCTGTCTGCTTTGTGGGAGTCACAGGTGTCCTATGTCTACGTGCCATCATCCAGGGAGAAAGAGGATCACGCCATTTCAGAGAGGCCTTAAGGCTGTTGAGCACCCCTTCCTCTGACAGCTCAGGATTGGTCGTGAGAGGTCACAAAGAATTGTTCACTGAATACGTTTATTAAGGACTGGATTAAATGTTTTACAACAACAACAATACACATTTGGGGGCATAAAAGAAATAGCTCAAAACATTAAACATGTTAATATTGGAAAATATTAGCATTTCCAATCACTGCTAAATTATCCTGATTCAGCTTCCCAGTGACAGTCCTATTTCCTTCACTTTTTTGCTGGATCATGTGGTGGTTGTATTTTTAAATTTTTGAGGAACCTCCATACTGTTTCCCATTATGGCTGTACCAAATTACATTCCCACCAACACTGTACAAGGCTTTTCTTTTCTCCACACTCTTGCCTTTTTGGAACTTTAAGGTAATCCAAAAACATTATCCCTGCATTGTATGTATGCAGTTAAGGTAGAAGCACCAGGGAATGGAGAGAGCAACAATCTCCTTAAGTCAGTGTTTGCATCTGAAAAAACACGAGGGGATTTATGCCTGCCATTATTTTTTAAAAGGGCAGTAGAATGCTGATCACACACAGGTGGGATGCTTAAAGTAAATCCTGCATGTGGACTAAAAAGGAAGAGGCTCGGCCTGGACCTTGCATGGAATATTCTACCTATTCTTTTCTTTTAAATTTTTATTGCAGTCTAGTTGAGTTACAATTTTGTGTTAGTTTCAGGTGTACAGCAAAGGAAATAAGTTATATATATACATATATCCACTCTTTCTTCGATTCTTTTCCCATATAGGCCATTACAGACTATTGAGTAGAGTTCTCTGTGCAATACAGTAGGTTCTTATTAGTTATCTATTTTATATATAGTAGTATGTGTATGTCAATCCCAATCTCTCAATTTGTCCCTCGCCCTCCGCTTCCCCCCCCCCCCGCCCCAGTAACCATAAGTTTGTTTTCTACATCTGTGACTCTATTTCTGTTTTGTAAATAAGTTCATTTGGACCATTGTTTTAAATTCCACAGATGATACCATATGATATTTGTCTTGCTCTTACTTACTTCACTCAGTATAACAATCTCTAGGTCCATCCATGTTGCTGCAAATGGCATTATTCTTTTTTATGGCTGAGTAATATTCCATTGTGTGTGTATATATATACACACATATATATGTGTATATATATATATATGTGTGTGTCTATATATATACACCAAATCTTCTTTATCCATTTCTTTGTTGATGGACATTTGCTTCTACTGATTCTTAAAGTAGTCCTCTTCCTAACAGGTTCAGTGGTGGTTACATGAAGCATATTAGCTATTACATACCTTGTCCCCTGTTTCTCATTAAGCAGAAGCCCTTTTGGAGTGGGAAATGTCCGAAGTGAAAGAACTTATTCTAAGATGACCCTCATTGTCTTATAGATAAAATGTCAATATGGCATCAATTCATTAAACAAAAAATATAGATTGTGAAGCAGTTTCCATGAGGTTTCAGGATTTGAGTCACTCCCTAAAACATGCTCAAGTGAAGACGAATCCTTCACCTCTCCAGGATGTGCATGGCCAGCCTTCCTAGCAGTCCCTTGTAGGGGGCCTTTAGGCAGCTCCCCCAGAGCCTGAAGGCCAGGACAGTCAGACTGAATTTTGATCTCCCACAATTAACCACTTCTACACTTCATTCAGCCACTTCTTTGTGGAGCACTTCTGAAAGCTGAATCATGTGATGTGGAGAAGGACAGTGACTTTAGCACCAGCCAACAAAAGTATAATTTCTTCAAGATTACAGTTTTCTCTTCCAATGTTTTAATAGTTTGAGTACAAATATTTTCACAAAGAACATTTATGAGCTATTTTATTCTTTGAATGTGCTCCGTACAAATGAAATCGTCTCTAGCCTCACTGGGATAATTATTTTGGCTATAATGTAATTGTCATGCAGAATCTAGAGCAAACCAAGCATTGAAAAAGAGAAGAGGAGAAGGAAGAAAAGGCTTGTAGGTGTGGGAAAAATAAAACTAAAGTAGCATTGTTAGTATATTAATGTTCTTGCATTTTTCTAGAAGCTTTTCTTTTTCTAATAATCTTGAAGTATTTCATGAACTGTTGCTGTAGGAAAGCCATGAGATGCAGATTATTAAGAAAAAAAGACATCAGGATTATCCTAACCCCACGATTCTGCATGACCTTTGCTACAGTTCCATTGACAGATAATTACGTGAGGAGAGAAGTAACAGCCATGTGCTGAGCGCCTCTGAAGTCCAAGTATTTTCTCCAGCATCTTCACTGCTAACCTCTACCCTGTGAGGCAGCTGTTACCAGCATTTTACAGAGGTTCCCAAGAATCAAGAAAATGGTCCCAAGTGGTGTGTGTGTGTGTGTGTGTGTGTGTGTGTGTGTGTGTGTGTGTGTGTATATATATATATATAATGGAATATTACTCAGCCATTAAAAAGAATGAAATAATGCTATTTGTGGCAACATGGATGGACCTAGAGATTATCATACTAAGTGAAGTAAGCCAGACAAAGACAAATATTGTATGATATCACTTATATGTGAAATCTACAAAAAAGTGATACAAATGAACGTATTTACAAAACAGAAATAGACTCACAGACATAGAAAACAAACTTATGGTTACCAAAGGGGAGGGGAGGAGAGGGACAAATTAGGAGTTTAGGACTAACTTATACACAGTACTATATATAAAATAGGTAAAAAACAAGGGCCTACTGTATAGCATCGGGAGCTATACTTAATATCTTGTAATAACCTATAATGGAAGAGAATGTAAAAAGGAATACATATATTTATACATATGTATAACTGAATAACTTTACTGTACACCTGAAACTAACACAAAATGTAAAACAACTATATTTCAATAAAAATAAAGAAAAGAAAACAGTAAATTAACCAAATCACATGAAGAAAAAAAAAGAAAGAAAATGGCCCGAGGTACTCTGCCTTGTGGATCTTGGGCGAACAACTGAGCTCCAAATCAGTATGTATTTCCTTCTTCATTTATGCTCATCCCTCAAATGAAATATGAGACATGTTAACTGCTATTTGGCAAGGGTATAGGGCAGGCAGGCTCCAAAATGCAACATTCTTGGCATTACAAAAAGTTGAGGTGCATGCCAATTCCAGAAGACTCAGAGGGAACTGAGCAAGTGCTCAGACTGACCAGTATCACTGCCCAAGGTGACCTGGACATCTTTATGCCAAGAAACAATGTATAGAAATGGCACTGATGACAGAGGCCAGCAAGGCATGGGTCAGGGGCTCCTTTCCACCCCTTACCAACTCCCCATTCCATAATGCATGTAAGCCCCTCGCATAAAAACAGATACACAAAGAACTTGGATTCCCACAGCAAAACCTTGCATTGACTGAGAAATTTCTGCAATGAGTTGAGAAATCTGAAATTGACTAGATTATTTTCTACTGTCAAGCAAAAATGAAATTTTATGATGAAAAATGATATATTTTTTAAATTACAATTTTGCCTTCTTTACTGGCTTTTTGGACTGCAACTATGAAACTTAAGCATGGTTTTAGACTTATTTTCAAAACAAATGTTTTAAAACCTTTAATGAAGTAGAAGTAACATAAAATAAACTGCACTTACAGTGTACAGTTTCATAGGTTTGATATATGTGTGCCCATGAAACCATCAGCCTAATTAAGATAGTGAACACATCCATCACCCCCAAAAGTTTCCTCATGCCCTTCTGTAACCCCTTCCTACTCCCCTCATTCCTTCCATCCCCAGGCAAACATTTAACTACTTTTTGTAATGATTTATTTGCATTTTCTAGAACTTCATACATATAGACTCATACAGTATTTTTTTCTAGCTTCTTTCCCTCAGCATAATTGAGATTAATCATGCTGTTGTGTGTACCAATAGTTTACTTCCTTTTATTGTCATGCATTATTCTATTGCAGGGATATATCATACTCTCTTTATCCATTCACTTGTTGACGGATATATGGGTTATTTACTGGTTTGGGCTGTTCCAAATAAACCTGCTATGAACAACCATACACAAGTCTTTGTGTGGATATATGATTTATTTGTCGTGGGTAACATCTAGGCGCAGAATGGCTGCATTATATGATGGCTTTGTATGATGGGTGTCTGCTTGGCTTTCTAAGAAACTGCCAAACTGCAAAACAGGTACCTTCTAAGAATATTAAAATCAACTCACTGATTTTTGCCAAATGCCAAAGGAAAGTGTACGATCTTCTTTTTATCTCTTTGTTTTTCTACTGAATGTACTATGTTTTCACTTTGAAAACAGGATTCCCCTCCCCTCTTAATACTGAAACATTTTACTGACCAAAGCAGGCAATGTAAAAAATATCTCATCCCTTTTACTATTATAAGTCTTTGATTGTTACAACTTTTTTCCTCCTCAGAAAGCCATCCCCTGCTATTCCAGACCCACAGATGTGGGAAGGGAGTACTGTATCAAGCAGCCTCCCAAGCAACAGGACATTAATTACTGAGACAAGAAAAACCATGGCCTAATTATCATTAATCCAAGTGCATCTCTATTCTAGAAAAGCAGAGTGCTGTGAAGGGCAGAGAATATGCCTATTCATAACATTATGTCCCTACTAAGTAACTCGTGATCTATTTCAACTTCTCTACTGATACCTCAAGTCCAGAGAATTACTGAAAAAATAACTTTTTTTCCCCACTGATTTTCTTTTTCTGGACCTCAGAAAATTCTATCATCTTAAGCAGATATGATTGTATTTTGAATTCCTCTGCAGGCTCTTTCTGCTTCACTGTCCCCCTGTGAGGTTTAGCAGTTCATCCATGAGGGGTAATATTCTTCTATGAGTCAATTACACTCAGTGGTTGACATACACTTACCTGTCCCCACCACTTCTATTATCTGGCCTATTCCCTAAAATAGGTCTGCCTCCATTTTCCTGGTACTCTTACCTTACTAAAAGAAAAGAAAACATAATCAGTGCCAGTGTTTTCACTGGCTTCAGTTAAGGTTGAAGTCAGGAATAAATCATAAACTTTTTAGTGGGGATTTGTTCTTCCCTTTTTTTTTTAACACTTAAAATAATATTTATACTACTTTTTCCCCATGGAACGTGTTTTTTTATGCCCACTATTTGGATCATTTACAGATTTCAAGACAAATCAATAGAATCTTAGCTTTAAGGTAAGTCTCAGGTTTAAATCCCAACTTTGTTGACCAACTAATGGTGGTGATTGTGCAAGTTACATAATCTCTCTGCATTGTGTTTATTTCTCCATGAAGTTGGAGTACCTCCAATCACAGAGCTCCCTGAGGGCACTATCTTGGGCCATTTTGTTCATTATTATATAGCTGATGCCAAGAATTGTGCCTGACATATGGGAGGCACTAAATAAATAATGACTGAATGTATAAAACAAAAACAGCAATTATAATAACATAACTACCTTCACACAATTTGCTGCACGAAGCCAGTGGATAAACAATACTATTTAACTTCCATTACATACAAAAGTGTTCTACCAGGAAGAGAGCAAAGTAAGTGATGATTTCACCATCAGAGAATTTAGAAGGAATGATTTCCAGGGATCCTAGACCTGGGATCTGTGATTTATTCCTGACATCAATCTTAACTGAGGCAAATGAAAACATCAGCACTGATTGCCTTACATTTTCTTTTCTTTCTGTAAGGTAAGGGTACTAAAAAATGGATCATGATAGACCACATGAAATTCTATGCTAAGAAAGTAAGAATTTTACATGTCAATCTTTTCCAGTTGTCACATAACAAAGTGCCACTTGGTAGAGAAATACACCCAGGTCCATTCTAGTAGAGTAGTTAGGACACAGGGCCTGAAGCAATGCCCAAGACACCCAATATGTGGCCATAAACATAACTGAATTACTTTCCCAATTTCAGAGCAGAACTACTTGTAAAAATGGAAAGAAGAGATCCCAGAGACATCCTCAGAAAAGAAAAAGAACTCACCTCTAGGCGGGGCTCACTGTGTCTGAGAGTTACTAGGTAAACATATTGTGCCCCTTCGACAAGATTTGTCCAGCATCTACTGCAAGAGCAACATACCTTGAAACCTCTTCCCAATGCTATAGCTCACATGGAGAGTAGTGGCTCAGAATATGCAATGGACCCAGTAATAAACAGAAACCATGGCCCTAACTCATCATCAGACAACAAGGCAGCAGGTAGCAGCACCTTGAAAAGTCTAAAATACCTTCCTAAACTACATAAGGGATAAATAATGAAGACAGCTTGGAATTAACTTCTGATGATGCGTATTTTACTATTTACGTGTTGTTCAGGACACATTATATTTATAAAACCAAGGAAGAAGGACCCAGAAAAAAAGCATGATGATACAGGCAGGGCCACCAAGTCAGTGAGCAGAGCAAGAACTCTGGTTCCTGGGAAAAGAGCCTGAGGAGCTGCAGTGGAAGTTACAGGACAGTGGTGGGTCTCAGGGCTCCCAGGAGAGGCTCTGATTACAGCTGCCACAGTCGTCAGCCACTTCTCCAAAACTTGGAGTCGCTCTGGCTTGACTGAGTTTTAGAATGTCTTTTTACTCTGTGTACCCCTGAGAAAGACAGATTCTCTGTACAAGTCAGATGAAAAGGAAGGAGAATGGGATCCTTCTGTCTCCTGAGAGATGGCTATTCCTCCTGCCTGCTCTCATCCTCCAAGAATGGGAGAACCTAGTCACCAAAGGCACATTGCAGAGCTTATCAATTAAAAACACTCTGAAGAAATATAACCCTTCTAGGTTTCTTTCTTCTAAGGACCCCTCCCAATGTCCACTCCCAGGAGCATCCATTCCTGAGGGCGAAGTGAGGACAGCCAACCCCACCATGCTCACAGCTCTGCAGGTCCGGCCCAGACTGACCCCACCTGCACAAACACCACCACCCAGTCAGAGAAAGACCAATTCCCATGTTCACATTAATCCTGACTGAGCCAGCCCTTGATTTCTGGCAATGTTTCATCTTTCTCTTTGTGAACCGTTCCTTCAAATCCTTAGGTGTTTAGCATTTCTTGTTTTTAGGTACCATGTTTCTTTCCTGTGTGCATGGAACACTTTTGCAAGGAAAGGTAATTCTTACTTGATTAGTGTGTTGTGGGCTCTTTGTACTGTTTTTGCTAATGGAATTTAATTCACATCAACCCTCCATGGCAAATGTCATTCCTATTTTAAATATGCAGAAGCGAAGACTCAGGGAGATTAAGTAAGTTGTCAGTGGACACTCCACAAATAAAGAGATCTAGGTCTGTCCAATTCTGAAATCCCCATTTTTTCACTATGCTAAGCAGTGACTGAGAACAGGAGGCACATACATTTAACAAATAAATCTACTAAATTATCTATAACACACCACGATTAAGCCAGGACAGGGAATAGTTTATAAATGGACTAAATAAATATCTCATATGTATCATATGTTCATGATGAATAGAGAGATGTTTTCAAAGTCATAGGAATAGAACTTCCAAAAAAACAAACTCATATGGCCAAGTGAGAGTTTTAAGAAAGGTTTTCTCACAAAAATATGTTATTTTGCCATTCGGATATTTTTCTTCTAAAGAAATCTTGTTTGATCTCTTTATTAGTGGCATACAAGACAAAAAGATAATGATAAGGACATACATATTATACACCCTGTCCCTTCAAACTATAAATCAAGAGATATTTTTTATCCTCCAACCTAATAAGAGGAGTCATGTTGATGTTTTTTCTTACTTTGAAGGAAATAAAGGCAAATTCATCGCTTAAGAATTTTATCTGCTTCAGAGTCATTATGAAATAACTAACAAAATAATGTAGAGTATTTTTAATTAGGGTATAGTGGCTTTACAATGTTGTGTTAGTTTCTTCTGTACAGAAAAGTGAATCAGCTATACGTATAAATATATCCCCTCTTTTTTGGATTTCCGTCCCATTTAGGTCATCACACAGCATCGAGTAGAGTTCCCTGTGCTATACAGCAGGTTCTCATTAGTTACCTATTTTATACATATTAGTGTATATATGTCAATCCCAATCTCCCAATTCATTCCCCACCCCTCACTTTCCCTCCTTGGTATCCATACATTTGTTCTCTACATCTGTGTCTCTATTTCTGCCTTGTAAGTTGGTTCATCTGTACCATTTTTCTAGATTCCACATGTATGTGTTACTATATGATATTTGTTTTTCTCTTTCTGACTTCACTCTGTATGACAGTCTCTAGGTCCATCCACATCTCTAAAATGACCCAATTTTGTTCCTTTTTATGGCTGAGTAATATTCCCTTGTACATATGTACCACATCTTCTATTTAGGGTCTTTTGTGTCTCCATACAAATTTTAAGGCTTTTTGTTCTAGTTCTGTGAAAAATGCCATTGGTAATTTGATAGGGATTGGACTGAATCTGTAGATGGCTTTGGGTAGTATAGTCATTTTCACAATATTGATTCTTCCAGTCCAAGAACATGTATATGTCTCCATCTGTTTGTGTCATCTTTGATTTCTTTCATCAGTGTCTTATAGTTTTCTGAGTACAGGTCTTTCACCTCCTTAGGTAGGTTTATTCCTAGGTATTGCATTCTTTTTGTTGCAATGGTGAATGGGAGTGTTTCCTTAATTTCTCTTTCTGATCTTTTGTTGTTAGTGTATAGGAGTGCAAGAGATTTCTGTGCATTAATTTTGTATCCTGAAACTTCACCAAATTCATTGATTAGTTCTAGTAGTTTTCTGGTGGCATCTTTAGGATTTTCTATGTATAGTATCATATCATCTGCAAACAGTGACAGTTTTACTTCTTCTTTTCCGATTTGGATTCCTTTTACTTCTTTTTCTTCTCTGATTGCCATGGATAGGACTTCCAATGCTAGTATGGAAGTTAGTAGAAGGAAAGAAATCATAAAGATCAGAGCAGAAATAAATGAAATAGGAACAAAGAAAACAACAGCAAAGATCAATTTTTTAAAAAGCTAGTTCTTTGAGAAGATAAACAAAATTGATAAACCTTTAGCCAGACTCATCAAGAAAAAGAGGGAGAGGACGCAAATCAATAAAATTAGAAATGAAAAAGAAGAAGTTACAACAGACACCACAGAAATACGAAGCATCATAAGAGACTACTACAAGCAACTTTATGCCCATAAAATGGACAACCTGGAAGAAATGGACAAAGTCTTAGAAAGGTGTAACATTCCAAGACTGAACCAGGAGGAAAGAGATAATATAAGCAGACCAATCACATGTAATGAAATTGAAACTGTGATTAAAAATCTTCCAACAAACAAAAGTCTAGGACCAGATGGCTTCACAGGCGAATTCTATCAAACATTTAGAGAAGAGCTAACATTTATCCTTCTCAAACTCTTCCAAAAAACTGCAGAGGAAGGAACATGCCTAAGCTCATTCTATGAGGCCACCATCACCCTGATACCAAAACCAGACAAAGATATCACATAAAAAGAAAATTACAGACCAATATCACTGATGAATATAGACGCAAAAATCCTCACCAAAATACTAGCAGACAGAATCCAACAACACATTAAAAGAATCATACACCATGATCAAGTGGTATTTATCCCAGGGATACAAGGGTTCTTCAATATACGTAAATCAATCAATGTGATACACCATATTAACAAACTGAAGGAAAAAAAAACTCATATGATCATCTCAATAGATGCAGAAAAAGCTTTTGACAAAATTCAACACCCATTTATGATAAAAACTCTCCAGAAAGTGGGCATAGAGGGAACCTACCTCAACATAATAAAGGCCATGTATGACAAACCCACAGCAAACATCATCGTCAATGGTGAAAAACTGAAAGCATTTCCTCTAAGATCAGGAACAAGACAAGGATGTCCACTCTCATCGCTATTAATCTAAAGTATTTTTAAAGTGCTAAAGTGCTAAGAAATAGCTGTCTAGTACTAGTGTAAAGATGTCCGCAGAGGGCTACTGCAGAAAGTCTACACTCTGGATCTCCACATGGAGCAGAGTTAAAGATGCAGATTAGCTGCATATAAGGGCATTCCAGACAGGAGTCCAAGAAATTACAGACTCAGAAGTTCTAGGGACAAGTAGAAAAGAAACAAAACACCATGACTTAGCAAGTCTTAAGATGTTTATTGTATGTGGATCTTTCATTTTTATTAATATTCCATAAGTATCTAGTCCATACGCCTCCTGCATCTATTAAATCTACAGAAGGCACAATCCTGTTTGTGACAGAGGAATTAACAAAAATAAGACTATTTCTGACCTTGAGAAACCCTATTACCTGGTTGGTGAGGATGTGGAGAAAAGGGAATCTTAACACACGGTGGTGGGTAAATTGGTGAGCCACTGTAGAAAACAGAATGGAGGTTCCTCAAAAAACTAAAAATAGAGCTACTATATTATTCGGTTATTCCATTTCTGGGTATATATCCAAAGAAAACAAAAATACTAATTCACAAAGATACACGTACCCCAATGTTCATAGCAGCATTATTTACATTAGCCAAGATATAGAAGCAACCTAAGTGTCCATCAACAGATGAAAGGATAAAGAACATGTGGTGTATATATATATATATATATATATATATATATATATATATATATATATATATATATATAATGGAATATTACTCAATCACTAAAAAAAAGGACATTTTGCCATTTGCAATAACATGGATGAAACTGGAGGGTACTGTGCTTAGTGAAATAAGTCAGACAGAGAAAGACAAATACTGTGTGCTCTCACTTATATATGGAATCTAAAAGATAAAGCAAACAGATGATCAACAAAAGCAACAAAACAGAAATAGACTCACAGTTATAGAGAACAAACTAGTGGTTACCAATAGGGAGACAGAAGGGGAGAGGGGTAAAATGGGGTAGGGGATTAAGAGGCACAAACTGCTATGTATAAAATAAGTAAGCTCCAAGCATCTATTGTACAGCACAGGGAATAGAGCCAATATTTTATAATAATAACTTTAAATGGAGTATAATCTATAAAAACATTGAATCACTATGTTGTGCACCTGAAACTACTGATAATATAATATTGAAAATCAAGAATACTTCAATAAAAAAAAGAAAAAAGAAACCCTATAACCTGGAGGTGCAGACACCTACGCATCAACATGCTTTCAACTGGAGAGAGAGGTGGTTGCTAAGTGTCATGAGTCCTCCTTTAAGGAAACAACTCCGTCAGAAACAATAACCCATGATAACATCTGTGTCCAAGGCTCCAGATCCCTCAGACTGATTGCTTTGTGGCATAAACTGCTGTCAGCCAATCCTTCCACAGCTGCCAGCACCAACAGGCATGTATAGAAAAGCTCACTATGAGCCATTAGAATTGTTATTGCAGTGTGATTTGGAATAGCCCAAAACTGGAAACTATGAAATGTCCATCAAAAACATAAAGGAGAATAAATTGCAAATGTAAAGTGGAAAACAACACAGCAACGAGCATAAATGCTCTACCACTATGTGTGATAATACAGATGAATACAAAAACACAATATTATGAAAAAGGAACCCATGACAAGAGACTACCTGCTGCACCATCTCACTCATATAAAGGACAAGAATGGGAAACATCAAGCTACATGAATCTCAATGACAAAAAAGACAAACAATTCAGTTACAATATAAGCAAAGCACTTGAATAGATATTGTTCCAAAGAAGACATACAAATGGCCAGCAAGCACATGAAAAGATGCTCCACATCATTATTCGTTAGGGAAATGCAAATCAAAACCATAATGGGATACCACTTTACACCCACTAGGATGGCTATAATCAAAACAGTGGAATATATCAACTGTTGGCAAGGATGTGGAAAAATCAAAACCCTTGTCCAATGCTAGTGGGAATAGAAAATGGTACAATCAGTATGGAAAACAGTTTGACATTTCCTAAAATAATTAAACTTAGAATTACTGCAATTCTACTTGTAGGTATATATTCCAAACAGGTGTGGAAGTAAAAACTTCTATATAAATATTAATAGCAACACTATTCACAATAGCCAAAAGGTGAGAACAAACCAAAACAAAGTTTGGAAGTACTATTTTTAATATCAGCCAAAAGAAAACATCTGTGAGATTTGGAATTCTGGTCTATTCCCTGCATGCTGAGGTCATCAAATTGTACTTTCCAAAAATCTTTGCATGCGATGTTTATCACCTCAATCCATATTGAAATAGGAACATCCAGCAAACTTGTAATTTTCCTAATTCAGACATCAGGATGTCACAATCTAAGTGAGATCTAAATGTATTTCATTTAGGCCTAGGGTCATACTTTTCTGGTAAAAGGAATGCTTTTCCATCTTCAGAGCTGGCTTGTTCCCAGAATCCTCTTTCACTGGCCTGATGCTAATGATTCATGTGCATGAGTTCTGGCTCTTTAGGTAGTCACTAGAAAGTGCAACCCCCTCAAGAGAGTACCTGCTTCTAGATCCTTCCTAAATCTCTACCACCAACATTCTTTTCATTAATTCCAAAGATTTTTTGTGTGTTCTTTTTTTTTTTTTTTTTTGCGGTACGCGGGCCTCTCACTGTTGTGGCCTCTCCCGTTGTGGACCACAGGCTCTGGACGCACAGGCTCAGTGGCCATGGCTCACAGGCCAAGCCGCTCTGCAGCATGTGGGATCTTCCCGGACCGGGGCACAAACCCGTGTTCCCTGCATCAGCAGGCGGACCCTCAACCACTGTGCCACCAGAGAAGCCCAATTCCAAAGTTTTGACTGCATACATTATATGACCCTTAATGAGTATGTGGGCAGTCCATATGTCACACATCAGTCACTTTCCTCTCTTCCTCAAAACAGAGGGTTGTTTTGTTACTTTAAAGAATCTAACAGGGAATATCCAACAAAGCCAGAGGGGATTTTTTGAATACAGTGGGACAATGCCTACAAACCAAGAGCCCTGCCGGCTCTTCCCTACTACTTGGCTGTGCTTCTGCTCACTTTCAGAACGGAAGTGAGACAATTTGTTCCCACATCTCCCTCAGAATCCTTCCAGTCCATGTCACCATCACGTGGAGGTCCTCTTCTTAAAGTCACCTATTCTAGTAGGGGACAGAAGGGATACTGATGAGTATTAAGAAAAACATGAACTGTCAGGCACTGACAGGAAGAGCAGGAAGCTCTCACTTTTGTGAGATGGAGCCCACTAGCAATGCATATTTCACTTTTAAATATATGCACCAACTGGAGATTTTAAAAGGTACCTTACAATTACCTGTTCCTGAAATGGTGCTCCCCTTCTCACTGCAGACGTCTTAGAGTACTTGCAGTTACTTTACCATTTAACATGCAGTGGTCTGAGCCAGGAATTCACTGAAGGTGATGGATTCACACTGTACTTTTTTGGCTCTCACAAAAGTAAAATCATTTATTTCTGTATATAACTTTCCTCTACTTTTCCTTGACAGAGATTAGAGAAATAAGCAAAAGGCATCAATCAATCCCAAGAATGCATTGATTAACTGTCATGGGCCAGGCAGCTATCTGGATCCTGGAGTCAGAGAATGAGTTACCTGCCAGCAAAGACCATAGACTCTGGCAGAAGCACAACAAAGATGTACCCAATCAATCAATAATCGCCCACTGAACAGTACATGTGAAAGGCACTCTGCTGAGAACCGGAGACAGAAAGATCAACAAACCATAGACCCTGTAGTCTTTTTGTCTACAAAGAGAGGACGCCAGACTGGAAGGAGAGGTACGATTAAACATAGGGAGGTAATGGGAGTCATATAGTGGGACTGGCTAATATATAAAATGCCTTAAGGACAGCTGACTGTAAGTTGATAATGCTGAGCTTTCCTAACCATGACAGAGCAGCCATTAAAATCATGGTCTTAAAAAAAATGTTATTTTTCAAAAGGAACATGTTTAGGATATGAAAAGAGAAAATCAGAATAATACATGCTGCTATTTCCAATTTTTTAAATTATTCAAGATAAACACAAGAAAAATCTTAGTAGTAGACACAACATATAAAGTCCATTTCCAGGTTGACAATGTGAGAAGTTTCATGAACCCATTCACGGACCCTCTGAGGTTTCACACTGCTTCACACTGTGGAAGAAATAGACTTCACAAAAATAATCTTAGCCAAGTCACAAAACAAATAAACAAGCAAATAACAACAAGCCAGGAGAGCAGGGAGGGGAATCAGTACCCAGAGTTGCTATAATACATTACCCAAAATGTTCAGCTTTCAACAACAGCAAAAACAACCATATGAGAAGTGCAAAGGAAGAGGAATGTTTGACACATACTCAGGCAAAAAAGCAAGCAACAGAAACTGACTTTGAGAAGGACCAGATTTAACAGACAAAGACTTCAAAACAACCATTGAAAAATATATTCAGCAACTAAAGTAAATCATGCTTAAAGAAGTAAAGCCTGATATGAAGACACAGTTTCATCAGAGATACCAATAAAGAGGCAGAAATTATTTTTTTAAAAATGGAAATTTTGGTATTGAAAAGTAGTATAAATATTAATAAAAATAAAAATTCATTGGAAGGACTCATCAGTAGATTTGAACTGAGAGAAGGAACAATCAACAATCTTGAAGACATATAAATAGATAGAGATTATACAATCTGAAAAACAGAAAAAAAATAGAATGAAGAAAAATAACCGAGTCTCAGAGAAATCTGGACACCATCAAATATACCAAAATATATGTGATAGGAGTACCAGAAAAGAGGAAAGAGAGAAAGGAACAGAAAAACTATATTTTAAATGGCTGAAAACATCCCAAATTTGCTGAAAATTATTAATTTACACATCCAAGAAGATCACCAGCTCCAAATAAGATAAAACACAGTTAAAATGAGATCCTCATCCACCAGAGGGCAGACAGCAGAACCAAGAAAAACTACAATCCTGCAGCCTGTGGAATGAAAACCACAATCACAGAAAGACAGACAAAATGAAAAGACAAAGGGCTATGTCCCTGATGAAGGAACAAGATAAAACCCCAGAAAAACAACTAAATGAAGGGGAGATAGGCAACCTTCCAGAAAAAGAATGCAGAATATTGATAGTGAAGATGATCCAGGACCTCAAAAATCGAATGCAGGCAAAGATTCAGAAGATGCAAGAAATGTTTAACAAAGACCTAGAAGAATTAAAGAACAAACAAACAGAGATGAACAATAAAATAACTGAAATGAAAAATACATTAGAAGGGATCAATAGCAGAATAACTGAGGCAGAAGAACAGAGGAGTGACCTGGAAGACAGAATGGTGGATACCACTGCCGCAGAAGAGAATAAAGAAAAAAGAATGAAAAGAAATGAAGACAGCCTAAGAGACCTCTGAGACAACATTAAACACACCAACATTCGCATGATAAGGGTCCCAGGAGGAGAAGAGAGAGAGAGAAAGAACCTGAGAAAATATTTGAAGAGATTATAGTCGAAAAATTCCCTAACATGGGAGAGAAAATAGCCACCCAAGTCCAGGAAGCACAGAGAGTCCTAGGCGGGATAAAGCCAAGGAGAAATACACCGAGACACACAGTAATCAAACTGACAAAAAATAAAGACAAAGAAAAAGTATTAAAAGCAACAAGCAAAAATGACAAATAACACACAAGGGAACCCCCATAAGGTTAACAGCTGATTTCTCAACAGAAATTCTGCAAGTCAGAAGGGAGTGGCACAATATATTTAAAGTGATGAAAGGGAAGAACCTACAACCCAGAATACCCTACCCAGCAAGGATCTCATTCAGATTCGATGAAGAAATCAAAAGCTTTACAAACAAGCAAAAGCTAAGAGAATCCAGCACCACCAAATGAGGCTCTACAACAAATGCTAAAGGAACTTCTCTAAGTGGGAAACACATGAAAAGAAAAAAACCTGCAAAAACAAACCTAAAACAATTAAGAAAATGGTAATAGGAACACATATACGAATAATTACCTTAAATGTGAATGGATTAAACACTCCAACCCAAAGACACAGACTGGGTCTTCCCTGGTAGCGCAGTGGTTAAGAATCCAAGTGCCAATGCAGGGGACGTGGGTTCAAGCCCTGGCAAGGGAAGATCCCACATGCCGTGGAGCAACTAAGCCCATGCACCACAACTACTGAGCCTGTGCTCTAGAGCCCATAAGCCACAACTACTGAGCCCATATGCCACAACTGCTGAAGCCCATGTGCCTAGAGCCTGCGCTCTGCAACAAGAGAAGCCACCACAATGAGAAGCCCATGCACTGCAATGAAGAGTAGCCCCCACTCGCCACAACTAGAGAGGGCCCACATGCAGCCATGCAGCCATAAAGACCCAATGCAGCCAAATATAATTTTAAAAAATAAAATAAGAATAAATAATTTTTAAAAAGACACAGACTGGCTGAATGAATACAAAAACAAGACCTGTATATATGCTATCTACAAGAGATCCACTTCAGACCTAGGGACACATACAGACTGAAAGTGAAGGGATGGAAAAAGATACTCCATGCAAATGGAAATCGAAAGAAAGCTGGAGTAGCAATACTCATATCAGATAAAATAGACTTTATTTTTATTTATTTATTTTATTTTTGGCTGTGTTGGGTCTTCGTTGCTGCATGCAGGATTTCTCTAGTTGTGGTGAGTGGGGGTTATGCTTTGTTGCAGTGCACGGGCTTCTCATTGCAGTGGTTTCTCTTGTTGCAGGCCACAGGCTCTAGGTGTGCTGTCTGCAGTAGCTGCAGCACATGGGCTCAGTAGTTGTGGCACGCAGGCTTAGCTGCTCCGTGGCATGTGGGATCTTCCCGGACCAGGGCTCAAACCCGTGTCCCCAGCATTGGCAGGCGGATTCTTAACCACTGCACCACCAGGGAAGGCCCAATAAAATAGACTTTAAAATAAAGAATGTGACAAGAGACAAGGACAATACATAATGATCAAGGGATCAATCCAAGAAGAAGATATAACAATTAGAAATATATATGCACCAAACAAAGGAGCACCTCAATACATAAGGCAAATACTAACAGCTATAAAAGGGGAAATTGACAGTAATACAGTAATAATGGGGAACTTTATTTAACACCTCACTTACACCAATGGACAGATAATCCAGACAGAAAATTAGTAAGGAAACACAAGCTTTCAATGACACAAGAGACCAGACAGATTAATTGATATTTATAGGACATTCTATCTGAAAACAGCAGAGTACACTTTCTTCTTAAGTACACATGGAACATACTCCAGGACAGATTACATCCTGGGTCACAAATCAAGCCTTGGTAAATTTAAGGAAATTGAAATCATATCAAGCATCTTTTCTAAACACAAAGTTATGAAATTAGAAATAAATTACAGGAAAAAAAAGTAAAAAACACAAACACATGGAGGTTAAACAATGTGCTACTAAATAACCAAAAGATCACTGAAGAAATCAAAAAGGAAATCAAAAAATACCTAGAGACAAATGACAACAAAAACATGACAATCCAAAACTGATGGGATGCAGCAAAAGCAATTCCAAGAAGGAAGTTTATATTAATACAATCCTACCTCAAGAAACAAGAAAAATCTCAAATAAACCATCTAATCTTACACTTAAAGGAACTAGAGAAAGAAGTACAAACAAAACGCAAACTTAGTAGAAGGAAAGAAATCATAAATATCAGAGCAAAGATAAATGAAATAGAAACAAAGAAAACAATAGCAAATTCAATAAAACTAAAAGCTGGTTTTTTGAGAACATAAACAAAATTGATAAACTTTTAGCCAAACTCACCAAGAAAAAGAGGGAGAGGACCCAAATCAATACAATTAGAAATGAAAAAGGAGAAGTTACAACAGACACCACAGAAATACGAAGCATCATAAGAGACTACTACAAGCAACTGTATGCCAATAAAATGGACAACCTGGAAGAAATGGACAAAGTCTTAGAAAGGTGTAACATTCCAAGACTGAACCAGGAGGAAATAATATAAACAGACCAATCACATGTAATGAAATTGAAACTATGATTAAAAATCTTCCAACAAACAAAAGTCTAGGACCAGATGGCTTCACAGGCAAATTCTATCAAACATTCAGAGAAGAGCTAACATCCATCCTTCTCAAACTCTTCCAAAAAATTGCAGAGGAAGGAACACTCCCAAGTTCATTCTATGAGGCCACCATCACCCTGACACCAAAACCAGACAAAGATATTACAAAAAAAGAAAATTACAGACCAATATCACTGATGAATATAGACGCAAAATCCTCAACAAAATACTAGGAGACAGAATCCAACAACACATTAAAAGGATCATACACCATGATCAAGTGGGATTTATCCCACAGATGCAAGGATTCTTCAATATACAGAAATCGATCAATGTGATACACCATATTAACAAATTGAAGTAGAAAAACCATATGGTTATCTCAATAGATGCAGAAAAAGCTTTTGACAAAATTTAACACCCATTTATGATAAAAACTCTCCAGAAAGTGGGCATAGAGGGAGCCTACCTCAACATAATAAAGGCCATATACAACAAACCCACAGCAAATGTCATTCTCAATGGTGAAAAACTGAAAGCATTTCCTCTAAGATTAGGAACAAGACAAGGATGTGCACTCACACCACTGTTATTTAACATAGTTTTGGCAGTCCTAGCCCCAGCAATCAGAGAAGAAAAAGAAATAAAAGGAATAAAAATTGGAACAGAAATAAAACTGTCACTGTTTGCAGATGATATGATACTATACATAGAAAATCCTAAAGATGACACCAGAAAATTACTAGAGCTTATCAATAAATTTGGTAAAGTTGAAGGATACAAAATTAATGCACAGAAATCTCTTGCATTCCTATACGCTAACAACAAAAGATGAGAAGGAGAAATTAAGGAAGCACTCCCATTCACCATTGCAACAAAAATAATAAACTATCTAGGAATAAACCTACCTAAGTATGTAAAAGACCTGTACTCAGAAAACTATAAGATGCTGATCAAAGAAATCAGAGATGACACAATCATGTGGAGAGATATACCACGTTCTTGGATTGGAAGAATCAATATTGTGAAAATGACTATACTACCCAAAGCAATCTACAGATTCAGTCCAATCACTATCAAATTACCAATGGTATTTTCACAGAACTAGGACAAAAGATTTCACAGTTTGTATGGAAACACAAAGGACCCCGAATAGCCAAAGCAATCCTTACTAAAAACAAAAAAACAGAGTGGGAAGAATCAGACTCCCTGACTTCAGACTATACTACAAAGCTACGGTAATCAAGATAGTATGGGACTGTTACAAAAACAGAGATATAGATCAATGCAACAGGATAGAAAGCCCAGAGATAAACCCAGGCACATATGGTCACCTAATCTATGACAAAGGAGGCAAGAATATAGAATGGAGAAAAGACAGTCTCTTCAATAAGTGGTGTTGGGAAAACTGGACAGCTACATATAAAAGAATGAAATTAGAACACTTCCTAACACCATACACAAAAATAAACTCAAAATGGATTAAAGACCTAAATGTAAGACCAGACACTGTAAAACTCTTAGAGGAAAACGTAGGAAGAACACTCCTTGACATAAATCACAGCAATGTCTTTTTTGACCCACCTCTTAGAATAATGAAAATAAAAACAAAAATAAATAAATGGGACCTAATGAAACTTAAAAGCTTTTGCACAGCAAAGGAAACTATAAACAAGATGAAACGACAACCCTCAGAATGGGAGAAAATATCTGCAAATGAATCAATGGACAAAGGACTAATCTCCAAAATATATAAAAAGCTTATGCAGGGCTTCCCTGGTGGCGCAGTGGTTGAGAGTCCACCTGCCGATGCAAGGGACACGGGTTCATGCCCCGGTCCGGGAAGATCCCACATGCCGCGGAGCGGCTGGGCCTGTGAGCTATGGCCGCTGAGCCTGCACGTCTGGAGCCTGTGCTCCGCAACGGGAGAGGCCACAACAGAGAGAGGCCCGCATACCGAAAAAAAATAAAAATAAAAAAAATAAATAAAATGCTTATGCAGCTCAATATCAAAAAAACAAACAACCCAATCCAAAAATGGGCTGAAGACCTAAATAGACATTTCTCCAAAGAAGACATACAGATGGCCAAGAGGCACATGGAAAGCTGCCCAACATCATTAATCATTAGAGAAATGCAGATCAAAACTACAATGAGGTATCATCTCACACTGGTCAGAATGGCCATCATCAAAAAATCTAGGAACAATAAATGCTGGAGAGGGTGTGGCAAAAAGGGAACCCTCTTGCACTGTTGGTGGGAATGTAAATTGATAGAGCCACTATGGAGAATAGTATGGAGTTTTCCTTAAAAAACTAATAATAGAATTACCATATGACCCAGCCATCCCACTATTGGGCATATACCCAGAGAAAACCAAAATTCAAAAAAACACATGCACTCCAATGTTCATTGTAGCACTATTTACAATAGCCAGATCATGGAAGCAACCTAAATGTCCATCAACAGATGAATGGATAAAGAAAATGTGGTACATATACACAATGGAATATTACTCAGGCATAAAAAGGAATGAAACTTGGTCATTTGTAGAGACATGGATGGACCTAAAGACTGTCATACAGAGTGAAGTAAGTCAGAAAGAGAAAAACAAATATCGTACATTAACGCATATATGTGGAATCTAGAAAAATGGTACAGATAAACCAATTTACAAGGCAGAAGTAGAGACACAGATGTAGAGAACAAATGTATGGGTATCAAGGGGCAAAAGTGAGGGGGGAGAATGAATTGGGAGATTGGATTGACATATATACACTAATATGTATAAAATAGATAACTAATAAGAACTTGCTGTATAGCACGGGGAACTCCACTTTGCTGTACCATAGAAACTAACCCAACATTGTAAAACAACTATAGCCCAATAAAATTTTTAAAAATAAAAATAAACATTTAAAATGCTGAAAGTCAAAGATAAAGAGAAAATCTTGAAAGCAGCAAGAGAAACACAATATAAGATACATGTTTAATGTGATTATCTGTAAGAGGAAGAGAGATGGATGTTGTTTAGGTTATTTTTAATGGTTTTATTTTCTAATTTTTTTAATTTAGCACATATTACTTTTGAATAAAAAAGTCGTTAAAATACGTTATTAAAGTAAAACAAATGAACAGCCTCAGTATTCTGAATGAGTGATGGAAAGATGGTGGGTGAATGGACTAGAGAATGTAGCTGCTAAGAAGACTGCTTTGCTGTCTTTTTCAGTCTGGTAAGTCATGCTAAGGCCATGTGGTAGTGTGCTATGTTCTCTTGACCTGACTTGATACCAGTCTAATTGCTGCTAACTTTCCTAGACTTTGGAATAAGAACTATATCATATACTTGAATCACACCATGCTAAAAATAAAAGTCACCTGGTCAAAACAAAATCAGTAAGGATGATGATGTTGGATGGAAGGAAATATAAACCAGACAATGTTTAGAAAGTTAAAAATGGTATGGTCCTTATGAAGCTCTTTTTCCTCCTTATGCCTGTGTCCACAAGTTCCTACTAACCCATCTCTGATCTCTTTCCATAGTCCTCCTTGAGCTCATCCAACAATTATCACATCAGTGCCATAGCTTTACTCACTCTTCCCATTGAAGCTATCAGTTTAAGGTGCCCCAATTTCCACCTACACTAATTTTTGAATTTAGGCCTGTAATTCTCAATTTGTGTTGTTGTAATTTTCTTTAATTACTCAGATGGTTACCTCAGAAAATAACTCATTTCAGATCTTATTTCATCAGGCTATTCTGCATTCAGAAGTAACATAAATATACTCTGGTATGGTTGTATATGCTTCCGTTTTTCCATTGGAAAAAACAAATATAATCTCAAGAGCATAAAAGAAAACTCAAGTAGTCATACAGACATCACTACTTCATTTTGTTCTGGGTTCTGCCTCCCAAGACATGTGATCCCTCTTAGGGATTCCAACATAAGCTTGTGAATCAGGTTCAAGGGGTTGGAAAACCTAAGGAATTTGCATGCAGTTGTAGGTGAGTGTGTGTGTGGATGAGTAAGTTTCATTTGTATGTGATACATTCCATAATTTTCAGCTGATTCTCAAAAAGATTCATAACATAATAAAAGGTCAAGAATTACAACTCTAAAATGACCTCAATTCTTGGTTATTTCTTCTCTTGGGCTCAAGTTAAATCACTTTGCAGTTCCTGAATATATACAAAATGGCAGTGTAAAAAGTGTCAAGAATCTCTCAGAGATTCAAGAGGAGCGAGTCAAGTAGATATAAATTAATCCACCAAAATGATTCAACAGATATTCTACATTCAAAGGATTTCTTAATTCAAGAAATTGATTTTAATAGGGTCAATCAGTAGTGTATAAATGTAAATGTGGAGCTAATTTTTTTTCAGAAATTTCTTTTTGATTAAGGAAAACCTTAATCAAATGCCATTGGTCAGGGCCAGTCTCCACAAAGGAGGAAAGAAGGTACCAAACATCATAGGGTGACTTCAAAGCAACCTCTTATGAAATAAGCACCTAAAGGCAGACTGATGCTGAGAGAGTAGATGGTAGAAAAGGGAAGGCACTCAGCACATGGGACAATAAAAGGATTGGAAGACAGATCTCACTTTCTGAGTCCATTTGGGCTTCTATAACAGAATACCATGAATGTGATGGCTTCTAAACAACAGAAATTTGTTTTTCATAGTTGTGAAAGGTAGGAAGTGTAAGATGAAGGTGCAGACAGATTTGGAGCCTAGCGAGATCCCACTTCCGGGTTCATAGAAGGCCTTCTTCTTGTTGTCCTCACATAGCAGGAGTCAGGGAGCTCTCTTTAGTCCCTTATAAGAGCATTACAGGTATACCTTCTTTTGTTGTGCTTCACAAATGTTGCATTTTTTACAAATTGAAGGTTTGTGGCAACCCTGCATCCAACAAGTCTACCAATGCCCTTTTGCAAACAGCATGTGCTCACTTTGTGTCTGTGTGTGTCACAGTTTGGTAACTCTCACAATATTTCAAACTTTATTATTTTTATATTTGTTATGGCGATCTGTGATCAGTGATCTTTGATGCTACTATTGTGACGGGAGGGGGCGCCACAAACCATGCCAATATAAGACAGCAAACATAACTGATGAATATTGTGTGTGTTCTGACTGCTCCACTTACTGGTCATTCCCCCATCTCTCTTCCTCTCCTCGGGCCTCCCTATTCCCTGAGACACAATAATATTAAATTTAGGTCAATTAATAATCTTACAATGGCTGTTAAGTGTTCAAGTGGAAGGAAGATTCACACATCTCTCACTTTAAATGAAAATCTAGAAATGATTAAGCCTAGTGAGGAAGATGTGTCAAAAGCTGAGATAGGCCAAAATCTAGGCCTCTTGAGCCAAATAGTCAAGTTGTGAATGCAAAGGAAAAGTTCTTGAAGGAAATTAAAAGTGCTGCTCCAGTGAACACACGAATGATAAAAAAGCAAAACAGCTTTATTACTGATATGGAGAAAGTTTTAGTGGTCTGGATAGAAGATCAGGCCAACCACAACATTCCCTTAAGCCAAAGCCTAATCCAGAGGATGGCCCTTACTCTCTTCACTTCTATGAAGGGAGAAAAAGGTAAGGAAACTGCAGAAAAAAATTAAGCCTAGCAGAAGTTGGTAAATAAAGTTTAAGGAAAGAAGCCTTCTTTATAACATAAAAGTGCAAGAGGAAGCAGCAAGTGCCGATGTGGAAGCTATAGCAAGTTATCCAGAAGATCTAGCTAAGATGATTAATGAAGGTGGCTCCACTACACAACAGAGTTTTAATGTAGATGAAATGCTCTTCTATTGCAAGCAAGAAGATGCCATCTAGGACTTTCATAGATATAGAGGAGAAGTCAATACCTGGTTTCAAAGCATCAAAGGACAGACTGACTTGGTAGGGGTTAATGCAGCTGGTGACTTTAAGTTGAAGCCAATGCTCATTTACCATTCCAAAAATCCTAGGGCCCTTAAGAATTACACGAAATTGACTCTGCCTGAGCTCTTTAAATGGACCAACAAAGACCTGGATGACAACACACCTGTAGAAAAATATGGCTTACTGAATATAAGTCCACTGTGGAGACCTACTTCTCAGAAAAAAAAATTCCTTTCAAAAAATAAATGCTTATTGACAATGCACCTGATCACCCAAAAATTCTGATGGAGATGTGCAGTGAAATTAATGATGTTTTCATGCTTGCTAACACAACATCCATTCTGCAGCCATGGGTCAAGGAGTAATTTTGACTTTCAAGTCTTATTATTTAAGAAAGGCATTTTGTAAGGCTATGGCTTCCATAGATAGTGATTCCTCTGACGGATCTGAGTAAAATCAATTGAAAACCTTCTGGAAAGGATTCACCATTCCAGATGCCATTAAAAACATCCATGATCCATAAGAAGAGGCCAAAATATCAACATACATAGGATTTTGGAATAAGCTGATTCCAACCCTCATGGATGATTTGAGGGGTTCAAGACTTCATTGAAAGAAGTAACTGCAGATGTGGTGGACATAGCAAGAGAACCAGAATTAGAACTGGAGCCTGAAAATGTGACTGAATTGCCGCAATCCCTTGATAAAAATTTAATAGATGAGTTGTTTCTTAAATGAGCAAAGAAAGTGGTTTATTGAGATGGAATCTACTCCTGGTAAAGACACTGCAAAGATTGTTGAAATGGCAAGAAAGGATTTAGGACATTACATAAACTTAGTTGATAAAACAGTGGCAAGGTTTGAGAGGACTGACTCCAATTTTGAAAGAAGTCCTACTGTGGGTGAAGTACAATCAAACAGCATTGCATGCTACAGAGAAAATGTTGATGAAAGGAAGAGTTCATCGACGTAGCAAACTTCACTGTTGTCTTAATTTCAGGAAATTGTCACGGCCACACCAACCTTCAGCAACCACCACCCTGATCAGTCAGCAGCCATCCATGCATGCAAACCCCTCCACCAGCAGAAAGATTGTGACTGGCTGAAAAGTTCAGATGCTGGTTAGCATTTTTTAGCAATAAGTATTTTAAATTAAGGTATGTACATTTTTTAGACATAATGCACACTTAATGGACTACAGTATAGTGTAAACATAATTTTTACATGCACTGGGAAAGCAAAAAAATTGTGTGACTTGCTTTGTTGTGATATTCTCTTTATTGCAGTGGTCTGGAACCAAACCCACAATATCGCCAAGGTGTGCTGGTAATCCCATTCATGAGGGCTCCATCCTCAAGATTAAATCATCTTTGAAAGCACTTACGTCCAAATATCATCACATTGGGGATTAGGTTTCAACACATGAATTTGGGGAGGGAGAAGCACAAACATTCAGACTATAGCACTCACCAAGGAGAAGAGAGGGACACAGTCGGAAGAGACAGTTAAATGTTCCTTACTTTCTCAGCATGCCTAAGACTCATCCTGCTCTCCATGACTATCCTCTAGGTCCTTCACTTTTCTCCTCAGCTTGATTTACTCATATTCATAGACACATCATATTATTCAGAAATACACAATGGACGATTTCTTTTTAAGAAAAATCCAGACTGGTGGTTGCCAAGGGGGAGGAGGTTGGGGGAGGGATGGAGCGGGAGATTGGGGTTAGCAGATGTAGGCTTTTATATATGGAATGGATAAGCAGCAAAGTCCTACTGTAAGGCACAGAGAACTATGTTCAATATCCTATGATAAACCATAATGGAAAAGACTATTTTTAAAAAAGAATGTGTGTGTGTATATATATATATCTGAATCACTTTGCTGTATAGCAGTAATTAACATAGCATTGTAAATCAACTAGACTTCAATTTAAAAAATGCAAAAAGAAAAAACCCTAAAATCAATTTGATTCTCCTGTTAGTTTTATGGGAAGATTAATTTTCTTTGTTGGAATGTTCAAACATCAAGTGTAAAGTTTTTTTCCACCAACACTTCAAGGACCCGAGGGTATGCAGGTAGTGAGAGGTTTCCTACCTGGAGAGCAATAGAGGCCCATAAGGGTAGTCTCAGTTCTCCAGGAACAACTAATACCAAACCATCAGAAGTACAGCTCCATGCTCTATAGCCACATGAATACTTTAATTTCTTCTCTAATGGTTCAGAAATGGTACTTTGAGGACAGTGAATGACTGTCTTTGTGTGTTATGACATTTCCTCCTCCCCTGATTGGCTCATTATGAACTTGGTTTTATTTTTGGCCTTTGCAGATGTCTTATTTCTCTCCATTTTTCCTGATCATTTGTCCTAAGTTTAAGCCATTCTATTTTTCTCTTGGCACATCTGTCACCTGTGATTCTTCTTTTTCTCATTTTCAAATCTCATTTCCCTAATCAGTGTCTCTCCTGCCTTGGCCATGAGCTTTGGTACTCACAAGAAACTTCTGGCATTTTCTCTTTTGTTCTGTGTGAAAGTGGGCAAACTCTTATATTTTATCAAAACGCAGTCACAGAATGAGAGAGACTAGGAGTCTATGAAACTCTGTACCTGTTTTGTTTGTTTAAGGATTATCCTTTCTGGTGTTTTTGTGAGGTTTTATTTTTTCCAACTTGAAAATATCCAGACTTCCCTGGCAGGCCAGTGGTTAACTCTGCACACTTCCACTGCAGGGGCAACGGTTTGATCTCTAGTTGGGAAACTAAGATACTTCCAGTCACGCGCCATGGACAAAAAATGAAGATTGAAAATATCCAAAGAAGTGTCCATACTCCCTACCATTCCTGCAAAGCTTGCAGGAGCTCAATAATTACCTGTTGACTAGCTCACTGAGACTTTAAAATCACCCACCATAAGAGAAATTTTGTCTTATCTAACTCAAAGTTGTTTCTACTTCAACACTCAATTGTTTTCCCTTTAATTACCTTTAGTAGTTTGCTTCACAATAATCTAGTATTTGGAGCTTTATTCCCCATTGTCTTATTATTCTCCTTAGTTTGTGTTCAGTTAAGTATGTGTGTCTCATAATCTCGTCATATAATTTATATGCTTTTACTTTTTATTTTTATGCTGTTCTGTGTTCTAAAGACCTATCTTTATATACTGTGATATTTCTGGCTTCCTGAAAATCAACCTATATGCTAACATTGCACAGGGTGGGGAGTGCAATCCTAGAGAAGCAGGAGATGGGAGAAAAACAAAGCAGGGAAGAGGGGAGAGCAAATAGGAAGGGAAGTGTTACTCAACAGACCAACATTTGGCAGCAAGTTCAGGCAATTGCTCAATCACACAGGATAATTTTAGAGATGCCAACAATACCAGAACTTCTCGGGACAGTATGGAAAAGAAGAGCTTATCTGCTGACTCCTTACTATTTTCTTTCTCCCATTGGTGTTGACTCACCCAAACTTCCAGGTTACATCATCCAGATGCTAAAGGCAGCCACAGGAGCCCACAGCCCCTATACCTATTGAATCAGTCCTGCCAGCACTCAGCAAAGTGATCTTTCTTGCCCAGCTGGCACGACATCCCTGGTGGTTGATGACGGTGGCAGCATCAGCAACCTGGACCATCACCCTGGGGAATAAATGAGCTATTTTAAGCCAATTTTCTCAGCAAACAGGGCTACTGCTCATTAATTGGGTCCCACATAATACCCTTTATAGAGAAAAATAGCTTAGTAGATCCTTGCACACTGCCTTTATCATTTTCCATGTGGAGCCAACTTGTTCGTCCATATCATTTTTATGCATTTTTCTTTCCTCACCCATGCAGCTCTGTCCAGTGGAGGCTCCTCCTCCCACTCATGACCCTGATTCTGCCACTAACTCTCAAAGGCATCTCCTTTGAAGTCCATTGACTTAACTTACAATTTCCTTTCTCGATTTAATTTGTCCTGACTTCCTTTGACAAAACTCTGAAATGTTTTCCTGCATTTCTGTCTTTCACCAACTGATTCAGCTACTCTGTTCCCTGTTATGATCCTGAGGGATCAGAATATTGACCTTGATTACCTGTCCAACACTCCGTAAATCAGTCTGCAATTGCTGGACATTGAGATCAATTACCAGATTTCACTATTATAAATAATACCTAATATTTGCACATATCTATGATTGTTTCCTTAGAATATGTTGCTAAAAGTAAAAGTGCTATGCCACTGGAAAAGTTGCCTGATACTGAATTTTCTCCCAAAGGCAGTAAAGTGCATGTTTATTCATATTCTTGACAATATGAAGCATTTAAAATGATCTTGTCCAAAGTATTTAATAAAATAGAAAATGGAAAGAAAATACATAATATATATATTTACATAATATATATATTCATTGCTATGTGGTACAAAAGTATAAGAGATCTTATTTATTCATTTATTCATACATTTATTAGCTAGCCTTTATTTTTTTAGTTTTTTCAATTATAAACATAATTAAGAGGACACCTATTTTGTAAATGACTTTTAGATAACACTCACAGCAACCAACCTACATGTCTAAAATTGTATGTCATATTTGCACTTCCCAGAAGCACTGGATGTTTGCTTCATAGACAAGTAAAACAGTAAGTTTCACATTATTGAATGGGATTCAGAGCATTATCAACTGTCTATTATTAGAGAAAAGTTTTATAACCTGATTTTCTTTTTTGGTGCTCAAAAAGTCCATAAAGATTTTCCTTCATAAAAATTTACTATTTTAGTGTCATGAAACTACCCTCTGTGTAATTTCAGAATTCTCTTGATATACTATGTTTACTGTATCTATCATCCAACAGATGTGCCAGTACTTAAAAGCTGGCAGTGAATATGTATCTTGTGGTTTTAAATTCTTTAATTTTTAATATAGGAATTTTAGTTTATGTTTACCTTTCAGCACAGAGGTGTATACCAGTTGTTTACCATAATTCCACTTCATTTTGCTTTCTTTTTCCTCTACCAATATTTTAGCATTAAATTGCATCTAACTAATTTGGAATTATTTTAATCACATTAGACCTATTTGTTTAAAAAGAAATCTAAGTCATAAAAACAAAACCATTCTCTAATATATAGTAATGAATACATAGGTTTAACTATGTCAAATATGAAGTCTTCTATACCAAATGGGTCATAATGCAATCAGATACATTCTTGGACAATTGTTGGAAGGCATTCTATCATAAACGATGCTTTTTAATTACTAACAATTTCCCATTTTACCCAAAACTTTAATGTTTGATTGTAAACTGTTCATCCTTTCTTCTTTTTTGAGCTCACATTATCTCAGACTTGCCTTTGTTCCATATTTTCTCAGTAACGTAAAAGGCAAAGGCTTTTACCAAAGGTAAAGTTTATTTTTCTTTTCATACTTTATTTAATAACAAAAAACAAAGAATATATAGTAAATTATTCTGGCAGTAAATTGTTGAGCCTAATCGCCAGCAGACTTTCTCCTTCCTAATAATAGGAATTATATTAATGTTTCTACACAATGGACTAAGTAAGTATTAACCAAAAGAATGCTAAGACTTCTGGTTTTAAAGTGATAGGATACAATGACTCTGCCTCTTCTCCCCCAAATATATCTCATATAAAAGGGAATAGAAAGAAGAAATATAAATCTATGTTCAATAAAAATAGGAGCCATCTACCAAACTGAAGCACAGAATATGAGGACTAGCCATTAAAGGTAGTGAAAATCAAGCAAGAAAAAAGAAAGAGCACCCCCGTGGCTACAACTCTCAAAGCTGGCACAATTCAGGTCTCCAAAAAAGGTGATTCAGCATAAGTGGAAAAAACATCAAGCTCTGATTTTGAACAAAAGGAATAGGGTTAAAAGGCTGGCAGCATACATTTCCTTAGGATTGGTCTGATCATGCAAAGTAGCACAACAGAAAAGGTTGAATGAATACCTACAGATATGCCATATTTGCAGGAAGCAGTCTGTCCTTGAGGCAGTGCAAAAAAGACACCTTGAAATGTGAGCAGCCTGACAGTGCCAACCTCTGTTGGCTTGGGAGAGGGATAGGCTATTATGACTCATAAAGAAATACAAGCCTGTGCCATATGGAGGTCCCAGGAAGAAGTAAGAACGCTTGCTAAGGTGAAATAGTGCTTAGTGGAAACTACCTAGTCCAGGAAGTACAGATGTCCTTCACAAATAAATAAAATTCAAAAGATCAAGCTTTTGTATAACTATATAAGAATTTTTAAGATGAAAATAGAAGAAACAAGGGACAATTGTATCACACTGACAGGAAAAATAAAGTAGATACAAATAATGAATAAAATATGACCGTGAAATCAGAGGAATGGGTGAAACCAAGAGTTTAAAGCAGAGATACAAGAAAGAAATACCCACCAAATAACTAACAAGATGGAAACATGAAGTGACCAGTTCAAGATACTAGTAAAGTGGGCTTCCCTGGTGGCACAGTGGTTGAGAGTCCGCCTGCTGATGCAGGGGACACGGGTTCGTGTCCTGGACCGGGAAGATCCCACATGCTGCGGAGCGGCTGGGCCCGTGAGCCATGGCCGCTGAGCCTGCGCATCCGGAGCCTGTGCTCTGCAACGGGAGAGGCCACAACAGTGAGAGGCCCACGTACCGCAAAAAAAAAAAAAAAAAAAAAAAGATACTAGTAAAGTGAAACATTGAACTATCACAGTACCACTGAAGGCAGCACAAAGAAAAGTAGACACTGGTGAAAACACAGTAACAGATCTGGATTTATCAGTAAGAAATGACAAGTGAGAACAAAATGAAATAAGAAATAATCGAGTTGAACGTACTAGAGCATTCCAGTTCCAGATATGGAAGAAACAGCATAGTCTAAAAACCCACATGCTATAAAAGATCTGGATACTGAACACATTGTCCTATCTCAGAAGAGACATGAAAACTACATACACACACAACAGTACATCTGGAACTGAAATTATAAAATCTAAAATTGAATTATCTTGTACAGCTTTAACAAGCCTCCTGATGTTCCTTGCTTCCTGGTATTCAGACCCTGGTGTAGTCCTCTTTCATATTATACCAGTGTCGGTCTATGTAAAAAATAGCTATGGTATAAGTGATGGTATGTCACTTCTGAGATTAGGATATAAATGATACCCATTTCCATTTCCATTATTCTCTCTCTCCCTTTCTCTCCCTCTCTCTCCCTCCCTGTCCCATCACTCACTGTGAGGAAAGCAAACTGACATATTATAATCAGTCCTATGGAGAGGCACACATGTTAAGGAACCTAAATCTCTGGCGACAGCCAATGGGTAACTGAGGGCTGATAACAATCATGTGAGTGAAACTGAAGTGGATTCACCAGCCTCAGTCAAGCCTGGAGATGACTGCATTCCCAGATGAAAGGTTGACTGCAATCTCAGGAGAGATTGTGAGCCTGAACCATGCAAGTAAGCCACATGATACATGTTTCTATTTTAAGCTCTTAGATTTTGGAATAATTTGTCATATAGTTGTATGTAACTAATACAACTTCAAATGGAACACAGAAAAAGAAAAGGTCAACAAACATATCCAAAAGTGTTATCCAAAATAAATCATGGGGCGAGGGGGAGCAAAAAATCCCCCCAAATCTGCAAAGTATTAGTGACATATGGAAAAACATCAAGTAATCTAACTTATGTGCAGTTTGGAGCCCCAGAAAAAACTGGGGCTGGGAAGTGACAAAAAATTTCAATAAATGGCTGAATATATTCAAACTTTTAGGAAAAAAACATATCCTCAATTTCAAGAAGGTCAGCAAGTACTGCATACATTTTTAAATCTGTAATTAATTCATGGCCAAATTGATAAAAATGCAAATTCTAAGCAAAAATTCTAAAAGCAAATATAGAGGGAAAAATCTTAAAATACAGGGAAACAATTATGAACAATGGTAGCTGAACACCTCATTAGAAACAATGCAAGGCAACAGAATGACATTTCTAAAATATTAAAAGAAAAAAGTCAACTTAGGATTGAATATTCAGTGCAAATATTCTTCAAAGTTGAATTAAAATCAACATTTTCAAATAAATGAATGCTGAGAGAATTATGTTGGAAAATCTGCATTTTAAGAAATTATACAGAAGTTCTTCAGGCTGAAGTGAAAATATATCAGTTGGAAACAGATCTAGAAAAGGCAAATAAGTAGATAATTTTATGAACTGTTTTTGTTTTCATTTTCTTTTCAAACAACTTTTGAATGATATTTTATTGTTTAAAGTGAAAACAATAAAATTTTGTTTGGGGGTTTCTATCAAAGGTAGAAATAAAATATATGGCCCAATGACACAAAGGACCAGACTGTGGGCAAATGGAATTATTTTATTGTAAATTTACTACGTTAAACATAAAGTTATATAATATTATTTAAAGACAGGCTGAAGTGAGTTAAAGATGGCTGGATAAAGAACATGTCACACAGAACTACAATGAAATTTTACTCTTTTGAGCTCTACTATAAAAGAAGTAAGGAAGGAAGTACAGGTAAAAATCTCATAGTTTAGGTAAAGTGCAACACTAAAATAATGTTCAAATAATTTACTAGAAAAAAGGATAGAAGTAACAATAAAACGGAGGAAAAAGAAAGCAATTAATGAGATAAAAGACAACACAACCATATGAATAATTACACTAAACGTAAATGGAGTCAACATTCAAAATACTCTAATTTTTTAAAAAAGATGAGAGATATAGATAGATTGATAGATAGATTTGATTAGATTACATTTTTTAAACATGTTTATTGGAGTATAATTGCTTTACGATGTTGTGTTACTTTCTGCTGTATAACAAAGTGAATCAGCAATATGTATACATATATCTCCATATCCATTCCCTCTTGTGTCTCCCTCCCACCCTCCCTATCCCACCCTTCTCGGTGGTCACAAAGCACCGAGCTGATCTCCCTGTGCTATGCAGCTGCTTCCCACTACCTATTTTATATTTGGTAGTGTATATATGTCCATGCCACTCTCTCACTTCATCACAGCTTACCCTTCTCCCTCCCCGTGTCCTCAAGTCCATTCTCTACATCTGCATCTTTATTCCTGTCCTGCCCCTAGGTTCATCAGATGATTTCTTTTAGATTCCATATATATGTGTTACCACACGGTATTTGTTTTTCTCTTTCTGACTTACTTCACTCTGTATGACACACTCTAGGTCCATCCACCTCTGTCTAAATAACTCAATTTAGTTTCTTTTTATGGCTGAGTAATATTTCATTGTGCATATGTGCCACATCTTCTTTATCCATTCATCTGTCAGTGGACACTTAGGTTGCTTCCATGTCCTGGCTATTGTAAATAGAGCTGCAATGAACATTGTGGTACATGACTCTTTTTGAATTATGGTTTTCTCAGGGTATATGCCCAGTAGTGGGATTACTGGGTCATATGATAGTTCTATTTGCAGTTTTTTAAGGAACCTACATACTGTTCTCCATAGTGGCTGCATCAATTTACATTCCCACCAAAAGTGCAAGAGGGTTCCCTTTTCTCCACACCCTCTCCAGCATTTATTGTTTACAGATTTTTTGATGATGACCATTCTGACTGGTTTGAGGTAATACCTCATTGTGTTTTTGATACGCATTCCTCTAATGATTAGCGATGCTGAGCGTCCTTTCATGTGTTTGCTGGCAATCTGTATATCTTCTTTGGAGAAATGGCTACTTAGGTCTTCTGCTCATTTTGGGATTGAGTTGTTTGTTTTTGTGATATTGAGCTTCATGAGCTGCTTGTATATTTTGGAGATTAATCCTTTGTCTTTTGTTTCACTTGTAAATATTTTCTCCCATTATGAGGGTTGTCTTTTTGTCTTGTTTATGGTTTCCTTTGCTGTGCAAAAGCTTTTAAGTTTCATTAGGTCCCAATTGTTTATTTCTGTTTTTATTTCCATTTCTCTAGGAGGTGGGTCAAAAAGGATCTTGCTGTGATTTATGTCATAGAGTGTTCTGCCTATGTTTTCCTCTAAGAGTTTGATAGTTTCTGGCCTTTAGGTCTTTAATCCATTTTGAGTTTATTTTTGTGTATGGTGTTAGGAAGTGTTCTAATTTCATTCTTTTACATGTAGCTGTCCATTATTCCCAGCACTTATTGAAGAGGCTGTCTTTTCTCCATTGTATATTCTTTTTTTTTCTTTTTTTTTTTTTGCGGCACATGGGCCTCTCACTGTTGTGGCCTCTCCCGTTGCGGAGCACAGGCTCCGGACGCGCAGGCTCAGCGGCCATGGCTCACGGGCCTAGCCGCACCACGGCACGTGCGATCTTCCCGGACCGAGGCACGAACCCATGTCCCCTGCATCGGCAGGCAGACTCTCAACCACTGCGCCACCAAGGAAGCCCTCCATTGTATATTCTTGTCTCCTTTGTCATAGATTAGTTGACCATAGGTGCATGGGTTTATCTCTAGGCTTTCTATCCTGTTCCATTGATCTATATTTCTGTCTTTGTTCCAGTACCATACTATCTTGATTACTGTAGCTTTGTAGTATAGTCTGAAGTCAGGGAGCCTGATTCCTCCAGCTCTGTTTTTCTTTCTCAAGATTGCTTTGGCTATTTGGGATCTTTTGTGTTTCCATACAAATTGTGAAATTATTTGTTCTAGATCTGTGAAAAATGCCATTGGTAGTTTGATAGGGATTGCACTGAATCTGCAGATTGCTTTGGGTAATATAGTCATTTTCACAATGTTGACTCTTCCAATCCAAGAACATGGCATATCTCTCCATTTGTTTGTATCGTCTTTAATTTCTGTCATCAGTGTCTTATAGTTTTCTGCATACACGTCTTTTGCCGCCTTACTTAGGTTTATTCCTAGGTATTTTATTGTTTTTGTTGCCATATGATAATGTCAATAGATGCAGAAAAAGCTTTCGACAAAATTCAACACCAATTTATGATAAAAACCCTCCAGAAAGTAGGCATAGAGGGAACCTACCTCAACATGATAAAGGCCATATATGACAAACCCACAGCCAACATTGTTCTCAGTGGTGAAAAACTGAAACCATTTCCTCTAAGATCAGGAATAAGACAAGGTTGCCTACTCGCACCACTATTACTCAACCTAGTTTTGGAAGTTTTAGCCACGGCAATCAGAGAAGAAAAAGAAATAAAAGGAATCCAAATTGGAAAAGAAGAAGTAAAACTGCCACTGTTTGCAGATGACATGATACTACACATAGAGAATCCTAAAGATGCTACCCAAAAACTACTAGAGCTAATCAATGAATTTGGTAAAGTAGCAGGATACAAAATAAATGCACAGAAATCTCTTGCATTCCTATACACTAATGACAAAAAATCTGTAAGAGAAATTATGGAAACACTCTCGTTTACTATTGCAACAAAAAGATTAGTTTTTTTAAAATCCCAACTACATGTTGTTTACCAGAAATGTACTTTGAATACAAAAACAGTTTCAAATTAAAAGAATGGAAAAAATATGTACCATGCACACACTAGCTATGACAAAGATACGTTTAATACTTAAAAACCAGACAAATAATTAAAAATGGAATATTGCCAGGGATAAAGAGAAATATTTCATATTGATAAAAGGATTCATTTTGTAAAAGGCTGTGTATGTATCTTATGATAGAATTTTATAGTAACTGAAGCAAACATTGATAGGACTAAAGAGAGAAATAGAAATGTGGAGATGTGTAAATTTGAGAAGAAATTGATGAGAGGGTCAAAAATGGTTGCCTCTGAAGAGAAGGCTGAGAAAGATGAAGGGAGCATTCTAACTATCTCTCTTCTATACAAAAATATCTATATACGATGATAAGACAATAAGAGTTATTTTAGTATTTATATGTAATATATAATGGTTCTTGTATTAAGGTAATTTTTTTAAAAAACTAATTTGAGAAAAATATTCAAGTACCAGTCATGGTGACAACAAACATTATTTCTGTTCCAACTAGTATACTGTTTCTGCTCAGTGGAAAAACACAAAAAGAAGAAATATGTGGTTTGGACAAACTACTTCCTTCACAGATTTTAATATTATACAGTTAACTCCACAGAAACTAAAAAATTATTAAATTTAATAAGAGACACTATCAAGATTGAGGTTAATAAATAATACAATTGCATTCTAACAAGGAAAAATGAGAATATTATCTGATACAAATAATAAGATGCTCAGGAATAAATATAATTTTAAAAGTACAATAAGTTTATGAAGTAAAATATAAAACTTTCTTTGGAAAACACTAAATAAAACCTAAACTATTGAAAACATATATTAAGGCTATGGATAAGAAGACTCAGTATTGAGTATATATATATACACATATATATATATATATATATACACATACATATGTGTATATATATATATATTTAGTAGGTAGATAGATACTTATCCCTCCAATTTCTTGGTATGTTCAATGCAATTTCAATACAAGTCTCAATAACATTTTCCAAATACTTCATCAAATATATTTTAAATTTTAGTTGGAAGGATAAAGAAAAGTCATTTCTGAAAAACATAAAAATTTGGGGCTCCCTGCCTTACAATACAACAAGATCATTTCAAATTTATGCACATGGAGATTAAGTTAATGAAAGAGGTAGAGAACTCAGATACATACCCACAGGTCAAAGAAGCTCAGAAAAAACCAAGCAGCATAAATATAAGAACAAACAAACAGACCTATGCATATCATATTTAAACTACTGGAAAACAAAGGCAAAGAGAAAAGGGTAGACAGAGGGGGCAAAAACACATCGCCTACAAAGGAACAAAGAAATAATTACAGCAGACCTCTTGTCAGATATCAGTGAGGGAAGAAAATAAAGTGGCATCTTTAGAATACTGAAAGAAAAAAAAAGTCAACCTATAAATCTATATATAAATCTCTCCGTAATTTGAAGAGAATATCCTCCATAAATGAAGAAGAAAAAAACAATCAAACATTCTCAGACAAACAAAAACTGAAGGATTTAATTCCCAGTGTATCTAACGTACAAACAATGTTAGTGGAAGTTCTTTAGATAGCATATTATTTGTTTAAAAAAAAAAGAATTTGGATCTAGAGAAAAAAAATAATATAGACCATTGGAAATGGAATAAATGGAGGGAATATATAATTTTTTAATTTTTAATTGTTCTACTTGATAATTGCTTGTATAAAATAATAATTATAAGAATATATTAGATTTTTATAGTATATGTAAAAGTGAAATATATGACACAATGGATAGGAGGCATGAATTTAGAATATACTGTTATAAGGTCTTTACACAACATGAAAAGTCATATGACATTAGTTGAAGGTGGATGTAGAATACTTTAGAATATGTATTTAAAATCCTAAGGCAACAATATAAAATATTTTTCAAAGAAGTTATAAATTATGAGATAAATGGAAGTATTTTAAAATGCTCAATTAAATTCAGAGCAAGCATAAAAGGTGAAAGTAATGGGGAAATAGCAAGAGGGTAAATTTTAACTCCACTATGTTAATAATAACTTTAAATGTGATCCACACTCACACGTTAAAATAATCAGATAAAATAAAAAAGCAACTTAGGAAGGTTAAAAAGTAAAAGGAGTGAGAAATATATACCATGAGAACACTGATAAAAAGAAAGCTGGTGTAGACATATTAGTTTGAAACAAAGTAGAGTCCAGAACAAAGATAATCAGGGATAAAGAGATCAGTCTTCCAAGAAGACACAAAATAATCCTAAATCTGTATGCACATAATAGCAGAGGAACAAAATACATGAGGATATCTGTGAAAATGGTGGAGTTAGCTTTAAGGGCCCATCCCTCCACAGAAACATAAAACAACCAAGAAAAACTGTCAGAATCAACTTTGTCAGAACCCTAGAGAGCAGCCAAAGGTCTACAGTAACCAACCACATAATGAATCAAAAATTATAATGAACTGAAATGAAATGAAAATTTAATGTAATTTAAAAGGGCAACTTAAAAAGGATGGTAGCAAGAGTAGTAGTAGAAAGGAAGAGCTAAGTGATAGAACGAATGTGTATGTCTCCCAGGATGATACTCCCTGGTCTATGATTGGACTTGGCAGCATTCTGAAAAGTCCTGGGCAGATACTAGGGAAACTACTCAACAACTCATCTATAAAACCTCCCTTGGGTTCTTTCTTTTTGGAGATGGTCTATTGCTGATTTCAGATCATTCCAATTCTGACTTTATCCCCCAGTGTTGGCATTGGCCTCTGAGAGCTTTGTCAACCAAAAACGCTATATCTGACAAAACTGTCCTTCAAAAATGAAGAAGAAATTAAAGCATTCCTACACAAACAAATGCTGGGGGAGTTGCTGTTTGCTCACCTCCCTACAAGAAATGCTAAAGGGAGTTCTTCAGGCTGAAATGAAAAGACACTGGACAGTAACTTAAGACCATACAAATAAAGAACTCTGGTGAAGTAATTACACAGGTAAATATAAATGTCAATATTATTATATTTTTGGTTTATAACTCCTCATTTTATTTCCTATATGATTTTTAAATGCATAAAACAATAATTATATATCTGTCTTAATCAGTACACAATGTATAAAAAAGTAATTTTACACAATAACTTCATAAAGGAGGAGACAGAACTATTTATATAGGATCAGAGATTTTGTATCATACTGAAGCTAAACTGACATCAATTCAAATTAGATGGTTGTAAGTATAGTATGTTAATTATAACATAAATATGTATGTTAATGGTAACCACTAAGAAACTATCTGAAACTATACAGTAATGAAATGAGAAGAACAGAACAATGTTACAAAGTATGCATTCTACCTCCTCTAGGAGGTGATGCTTGATTCCTTCCACCACCACCTCCCCCTACCTTGAGTACAAGCTGATTTAGCAACTTGCTCCAAAGAACAGAATGGGACAAAACAGAAGGAGAAAAAAAAAAAACTTTCCCATGGATAAACCTGGAAAACACTACCCTGGCCAGGTGATCAAGGAAAACATCACCAGTGACATCTTATTATCATGTACCCCCTAATATGATGCAATATAAAGGGTCCTTTACATGTGTAATAGTCTTCCCCGAAATGTATAACCTTGGTCCAATCAGGAGAAAACATAAAACAAACCCAAATTAAGGGAATCTCTATAGCATACCTGACCAGTACTTCTCAGGGTCATCAGCAGCGAAAAACTGCCACAGATCAGAGGAAACAAAGGAGTTGTACGACAACTAAATGCGACGTTCTATGCTGGATTGCAATTGGGAACAGAAAAGTGCACTAGTGGAAAAACTGATGGAATTCGAATAAAGTCCACATTTTAGTTAATAGTGTTGTATTATTATTGTCTTAGTTTTGGCAAAAATGTACTGTGATCACTAACATTAGGAGAAACTGAATGAAGGGTATATGGCTATACTTGGTACTATCTTTGTAACTTTTCTGTAAATATAAATGTATTCTAAACTTTAAAAGTCTTTAAAAAATGGTTTGCCATCAGAGAAAAGGACTGACTTCCTGGTGAAAAGGAACAACATATGTAAAGACCTGGAGGAAAATGAAAATATACCTTGTTCATGTAATAGTGAGGAAAATGGCCTTGTTGGAATAGAGGATGCATGAAAAGTAGGCATGGTAGTTGAGATGAAAGAGTTTTGAAGGCTAGGCTGAGGAGAATGTGGCTGAGAGAATCAAACACCACACCCTGGGGAAGGCAGAAAGCAAGTCTGAGCCTGGCCAAGGAGTGAGATTTCTCTGGGTACCATAAATCTCTCAAGACAACAACCTTCCTCTCCATCACTCAGCCCACTCATTCCAAATCAACTGTTCTCTATTGTGTGCTGGGCCCTGGACTGGGCAGGAGGACAGAAGGACAAAGCTTTGTCCCCTGGAGCCACATCACGTGGGGAGAGCCACAGAGTCAGGCCTGAGTCAAAGTGACTGGGATAATGGGGTGTGTGCCAGAGTAGGAGACAGAGGGGTGAGAAGGAGTCAAGCACTGGGTGGAGGCAGGGAGGGCTTCCCAGGGGAGGTGATGCCTGTGCTGAGACATGAAAGGGGAGCAGGAGCTGGCCAGGTGTATGAGAATGAGAAGATTCCTGAGAAGGAAATGCTGTGATTTCCAAAGCATGGGGTCTGAGGCTAACTTGTGGAACGACAAGCAATTTCCAGAACAGAAGACTCTCACTATGGTTCCATGACAGAAACTGACCCAGTCTCACTTTATAAAGTAAAATGCTTCAAAATGTATTGAACATTTTGCACACCTGAAACAATATGTTTTAAATATTAAGCATTAGGGAAATAATTTTAATTTCACTCACTAAAAGAAAAAAAACTCACACAATTTAAAAACATAAAAGAATTTAAAGCAAAACACTTTGGACATGGAACCTGACTTCCACAGGGTAAGAAGAAAAGAGGAAGAAAGTAAACAGTATTCTAGGAAAGTTCTCAACTTTTCTTAAATATAAGCACTGCACTGTGCAGTGATTTTTTGCTAAGTGACTTCTACCTAAATACAAATTGATAAAAATTGGAGAAGCTACCTAAGGTAAGAGTCCTTGAGCAACTTGGATTTAAAAATAATAATAATAAGTGCAAAATGCAAGACCTGTTTTTATGCAAAGACACCGGGAAAAAAAAAAAGTTACTAACTGTGATTCTCTATAATTACTGACCAGAAAGCCATGCCCATGCCACTTTGGAGCCCTTCCCCTGACAGCCCTCTAGCCTCCCTGGCTCTGCTCTGAATCAGGCTCAAGCATACAGTAGCCACAGTGAGGACCACTCAGATTCATCAGGCAGCACACATGCCTACACACACCCCAGAGCACAGACAAATCCAAAACAACCCAGTAATTAAATCTGGAGAGTCAGGTGACCATCATCTGAGACTCATAAGTATCTGGCAAGCAGATCGGCCAGTGACAGTGCATCAGACAACAGCTGTCACCTGCTATAATTATTTTGGAACTATCTTTAAATCTCTAAGAACTAACATTGAGTGACCAATGCAATCTTCTGTGACAGAATGCAAGAGACAAGCCCATTTTGATGAGAAGGAATACCACTCTTTACGTTGAAGACCAGTGGCCATTGGCACCCAACGAATCTCATTCATCCTTCAGCTTGAGGAAGAGACACTGGAGAAAGAAAAGGCTGTCCCCAAACTGTCAGTTCTACACATTTTGCCCATCACAAGCCCAGCCCTATTGGGGGAGTTAATTTGTTCATTCTATTCTCCACAGTGACAGGACAGATGACTTTCCAGGATCACTACAACATGGGTGATGACCACTCACTACCACTACCACTACCACGGGAACTTTCTGTCCCGTGTCTGAAGCTATGTTAGATGGTGCAATGGTGCACACAATATACACAGCAAACCACTTTTAGCACGTGGGGATATCTACTTTAGTGAGATATGCTAACTAGCTCAGTCCCAGTGTTAGAGCATGACTCCCCTAGGGATGTTGACGATGGCTATTCCAAACTCTCAGATCCTCTGGAATCACACCATGCTTCCTATCCTAGTGTCTTCCTGGTCCTAGTCCAAAACATGCTGCCCAGTCCTCCCAGGTACCAATCCCTAAATGCCTGTTGATCTTCATACCCTATCAAATCCCCCAATACTTCCTTTGTGGCACTTCTGCCAGCCCTTACAGGTGCCAACTGTTCTTCAGAACACAAATGCATGCAAAAAGGAAGGTTAGCGTGGAGTAAACATCACACATTAGAGAACACTTTCAACATTAGAAACAGCCATGGGGGGCTCAGGAGCAGAGAACAATCACAATGAGCTACATTTATACTCAGGCCAAGTTTGCAGTGGCTTGCACACTGGTTTTTATTGGCTGAGACTGTAAGACAGCAGTCAGAAAGAGGGGAAATTATATATATTATTTTTCTTTACATAAAGAGCCCAGATTCATGAGTGACCCCTTGGAAAAGAAGTACGAGGAATGTCAAGTAACTTGGTCACTTACATGGTTACAGTCTGAAATATGAGCAAGAAATACACTTGTGTTACCTCCATAGATTTGGTTACCTGTTAGAAAATAGCAATACCAGTGACCATGTGTGTGAGGTTCAGAGCCTGGCACGTGTGAGGGCACACGGCAATAGTCTCGTGTCTTTACTTATTAAATCTAGAGGGAAAACTGCTGACACAAGGTATGGTATCAATTTATCCAATTTAAAGTTTCTGTGTCAAGAACTGTGGTTTCCTGTGAAATGAGAGTGGGCGTTAGACATACTGCTCCTCTGGAATATTGAAACAATTGAAAGGCAAATCAATAGAAAATGTTTAAATTATAATTTGTTTTAAATTATCTGAAGATTTATAACCACAGCTTTCTCAAATAATTTAAACATGCACACGGTGGTTACAGGCATGGGCTTTGGGGTTCATCAGTAGACATTACTTACATTCAGTTTACATGTGTATGAGGTGGGTAAATGGGGAAAATGAGGTCAATGGGTTAATAAGGCTGCCTTAGACTTGTTCTGAAGATTAGAGACCACAGATTGTGTCTGGAACATAGAAAGCACTAAATAAATATTGGTAATTCTTATTCTAGAAAACATTTTCTTAATTAAAATGCATTGAACCTGTCTCTGGTCTAAAATGGATAGATTAAAATAAAATGTAAAAGCCTGAGGAATCTGTAAAAATAAGTTCCTCAAAGTTTGATTTTACAAGGTAAAGAGAAACCCAAGAACTGTTTTGCAGAGTAATCATTTGAAGCTGTGGCTATACAAACATAGACAGAAAATCAATAAATTTATTTATAAGGAATAAATGTGTTATAATTTGGAAATTCTCAGAGAAGACACCAAAATTAAAGTTAGTTAAATCATAAGATTCTTATTTCCCCTAAAAATATATCTTTTTTGACAATCTAGTCATCATGGGTTATCTTTTAAATTGTTATGATGTCAGTGCATCTTTATGTGGGCACAGATACAAGCTCCTTGCTTGAGAGTCCTAGGAGCAGAAAAAGTACATAATTAAAATGTTAGAAGCTGCTGTCAATCCAAATTCTAACCAAAATTAATGTAAAAATTTCTCTAAAGCTCTAATCTGTCAGTGAACATAATCCTACCTCCAAAATTCCACTTAAGTGTAAGCTGTACAAAATTACATTTACTGTTGTTCTTAGTGTGAGGTTCATGGGCAATTGCACTTGTTCAGCTGCCAGCAGGTCTCTTTCCAAAACAACTCTGCACTCTTTTTGGAGGCCAGCACACCATTCAGCCTCCTCAGTGGAACTGTACTCTCTTTCACCACAAGGAAGCTGCACAGGGCAGATGAAAGAGCTCTGGGCTTCACAAAGGACCCTTCTATTCTTTTAAATATTGTTTCAATGAATCTTTTTGCATCTTTTGAGTTTTTGGCCCCCTCTTCTGGACAATCTGTTTCACAACTGCAAATTGCTTCCATAAAAGCTGAGCTGAGTACATGGATGACTGAAATGTTCTAGGCAAAATGAAATCAAAAACATAATTTCGGGGCTTCCCTGGTGGTGCAGTGGTTGAGAGTCCGCCTGCCGATGCAGGGGACACGGGTTCGTGCCCCGGTCTGGGAAGATCCCACATGCCGCGGAGCGGCTGGGTCTGTGAGCCATGGCCGCTGAGCCTGCGCGTCCAGAGCCTGTGCTCCGCAGCGGGAGAGGCCACAGCAGTGAGAGGCCCGCGTAACGCAAAAAACAAACAAACAAAAACAAAACCCCATAATTTCGAACAGTTAAGGGTAATTCTATTTCTAGTGCCTTAGGAAAACTTGCTTGTCTTTCCAAGTAAGTAACTATGCAAAACAGGAGTCAGTTATTTCCTAAGCTTGAGCTTATTTTTCACAGAGGTCCAGAAAGTTTTACTTCAATCTGCAATTAGAGAAGGTCTTGTGCATTTTAAAACTAATGGCATCTGACATTATAGCATGTTGCTAACTTTCAGCCCAGAACTCTGACTACCAATTATTAGCTTGGGGCTCTGTAGATAAGCATTCTGCTGTAGAGAACACAGAGAGGCAGCAAAAGGGCTGTAAAATCAGGGTGTCCACACAACCCAAAATACTGCTCATTAGGGACATGAGGTCTGATGATGTAAATCAGGCCATGATGAGAGACAATTTCATCAGAACCCTTGGGCCTATGCAGGGCCCACATACATGTATTCCATCAATCTTACACAGGAGCTTCCCAGCATGCCCAAGAAAAGAGAGGCATCATGTATGGAATGCTAGGGTTATGTGGCTTTGAGGAAATGGCTGAGGGTAGGGATGCATGTGGTACCCAGATCAGGGGGCTAGACTCTCCTTAAGGCTCTCCCACCACCTGGGTGCTAGACCTTGGGTATATCTAAGCTTCCTCATGTGTAACATAAGAGAATTGGGTCATAACTGGTACCTGAGGTTGCTGCTGGCTCCTACTGTCTACAGGATGCTCAAGCAGATGATTGAGATGAAATGAGCTTTCTGCGAAGCTGCACAATAACAAATGTTTGTCCAGTCTTCACATGGCTCCTAGCAACTGGACACATCTGTAAGAACAAACCAAAGGCAACACAGGCCAACACAGGACATCCCACTGCATGATGAAATGGACTCATCACCAAACTCTTAGAATGATTCTAAAAGTCTGGCCTAGTGTTGTGGGGAAAACAGCAAGTTTTGCTAACAGGGTGAGAAACAGCCCAGTGCTGCACTTTGGCTCTTCTGATTGGGCAGATTCTCAGACATCAGAAGCACAGTGGTGGGGAGGGGGTGTTAATAGCACCATCTTCATTGAAAGCCTCATTATAAGCAGGCTCATTGTTCTTGTCAATGCTGTTTGCTAAAAAGTTATTTTTTTAACATTTTTATTGGAGTATAACTGCTTTACAATGTTGTTAGTTTCTGCTTTATAACAAAGTGAATCAGTTATACATATACATATGTTCCCATATCTCCTCCCTCTTGCATCTCCCTCCCTCCCACCCTCCCTATCAACCCCTCTAGGTGGTCACAAAGCACCGAGCTGATTTCCCTGTGCTATGTGGCTGGTTCCCACTAGCTATCTATTTTACGTTTGGTAGTGTATATATGTCCATGCCACTCTCTCACTTCATCCCAGCTTACCCTTCCCCATCCCCGTGTCCTCAGTTCCATTCTCTACGGCTACATTTTTATTCCTGTCCTGGCCCCAAGTTCGTCAGAACCATTTTTTTTTTTTTTTAGATTCCGTATATGTGTGTTAGCATATGGTATTTGTTCTTCTCTTTCTGACTTGCTTCACTCTGCGTGACAGACTATAGGTCCAACCACCTCACTACAAATAATTCAATTTCATTTCTTTTTATGACTGAGTAATATTCCATTGTGTATGTGTGCCATATCTTCTTTATCCATTCATCTGTTGATGGACACTTAGGTTGCTTCCATGTCCTGGTTATTGTAAATAGAGCTGCAATGAACATTGTGGTACATGTCTGTTTTTGAATTATGGTTTTCTCAGGGTATATGCCCAGTAGTGGGATTGCTGGGTCATATGGTAGTTCTATTTTTAGTTTTTTAAGGAACCTGCATACTGTTCTCTATAGTGGCTGTATAAATTTACATTCCCATCAACAGTGCAAGAGGGCTCCCTTTTCTCCACACCCCCTCCAGCATTTATTGTTTACAGATTTTTTGATGATGGCCATTCTGACCGGTATGAGGTGATAACTCATTGTAGTGTTGATTTGCATTTCTCTAATGATTAGTGATGTTGAGCATCCTTTCATGTGTTTGTTGGCAGTCTGTATATCTTCTTTGGAGAAATGTCTATTTAGGTGTTCTGCCCATTTTTGGATTGGGGTGTTGGTTTTTTGATACTGAGCTGCATGATCTACTTGTATATTTTGGTGATTAATCCTTTGTCAGTTGCTTCATTTGCAAATATTTTCCTCCATTCTGACGGTTGTCTTTTTGCCTTGTTTATGGTTTCCTTTGCTGTGCAAAAGCTTTTAGTTTAATAAGGTCCCCTTTGTTTATTTTTGTTTTTATTTCCATTTCTCTAGGAGATGGGTCAAAAAGAATCTTGCTGTGATTCATGTCAAAGAGTGTTCTGCCTATGTTTTCCTCTAAGAGTTTTATACTTTCTGGCCTTCCATTTAGGTCTTTAATCCATTTTGAGTTTATTTTTGTATATGGGGTTAGGGAGTGTTCTAATTTCATTCTTTTACCTGTAGCTGTCCAGTTTTCCCAGCACCACTTATTGAAGAGGCTGTCTTTTCTCTATTGTATATTCTTGCCTCCTTTATCGAAAATAAGCTGACCCTATTGCGTGGAGAAAGATATCTTTTTCCATCCCCTCACTTTCAGTCTGTATGTGTTCCTAGGTCTGAAGTGGGTCTCTTGTAGACATCATATGCACAGGTCTTGTTTTTGTATCCATTCAGCCAGTCTATGTCTTTTGGTGGGAGCATTTAATCCATTTACATTTAAGGTAATTATCAATATGTATGTCCCTATTACCATTTTCTTAATTGTTCTGGGTTTGTTTTTGTAGGTCTTTTCCCTCTCTTGTGTTTCCTGCCTAGAGAAGTTCCTTTAGCATTTGTTGTAAAGCTGGTTTGGTGGTGCTGAATTATCTTAGCTTTTGCTTGCCTGTAAAGATTTTAATTTCTCCATCGAATTTGAATGAGATCCTTGCTGGGTAGGGTAATCTTGGCTGTAGGTTTTTCCCTTTCATCACTTTAAATATGTCCTGCCACTCCCTTCTGGCTTGCAGAGTTTCTGCTGAAAGATCAGCTGTTAACCTTACGGGATTCCTTTGTATGTTATTTGTTGCTTTTCCCTTTCTGCTTTTAATTTTTTTTCTTTGTATTTAATTTTTGATAGTTCGATTAATATGTGTCTTGCTTTTTTTTCCTTGGATTTATCCTGTATGGGACTCTCTGTGCTTCCTGGACTTGATTGACTATTTTGTTTCCCATATTAGGGACGTTTTCAACTATAATCTCTTCAAATATTTTCTCAGTCCCTTTCTTTTTCTCTTCTTCTTCTGGGACCCCCATAATTCAAATGTTGGTGTGTTTAATGTTGTCCAGAGGTCTCTAAGACTGTCCTCAATTCTTTTCATTCTTTTTTCTTTATTCTGCTCTGCAGTAGTCATTTCCACTATTTTATGCTCCAGGTCACTTATCCCTTCTGCTGCCTCTGTTATTCAGCTATTGATTCCTTCTAGAGAATTTTTAATTTCATTTATTTGGTTGTTCATCATTGTTTGTTTGCTCTTTAGTTCTTCTAGGTCCTTGTTAAACGTTTCTTGTATTTTCTCCATCTATTTCCAAAATTTTGGATCATCCTTATTATCATCACTGAATTCTTTTTCAGGGTGACTGCCTATTTCCTCTTCATCTCTTTGTTCTGGTGGGTTTTTACCTTGCTCCTTCATCTGCTGTGTGTTTCTCTGTCTTTTCATTTTGCTTAACTTTCTGTGTTTGGTGTCTCCTGTTTGCAGGCTGCAGGTTCGTAGTTCCCATTGTTTTTGGTGTCTGCCCCCAATGGCTAAGGTTGTTTCTGTGGGTTGTGTAGCATTCCATGTGGAGGGGACTAGTGCATGTGTTCTGGTGGATGAGGCTGGATCTTGTCTTTCTGGTGGACAGGATCACGTCTGGTGGTGTGTTTTGGGGTGTCTGCGACCTTATTATGATTTTAGGCAGCCGCTCTGCTAATGGGTGGGGTTGTGTTCCTGTCTTGCTAGTTGTTTGGCATAGGGTGTCCAGCACTGTAGCTTGCTGGTCTTTGAGTGGAGCTGGGTCTTAGCGTCGAGATGGAGGTCTCTTGGAGAACTTCACTTTTTGATATTATGTGGAGCTGGGAGGTCTCTGATGGACCAATGTCCTGAACTTGGCTCTCCCACCTCAGAGGTACAGGCCTGACACCCGGCTGGAGCACTAAGACTCTGTGAGTCACATGGCTCAGAAGAAAAGGGAGAAAAAAAAGAAATAAAGAAAAATAAAATAAAATAAAATAAAGTTATTAAAATTAAAAATAAATGATTATTAAAAATAAAAAATATTAAAATGTAATAAAAAAAGAAAGAAATGAGAGAGCAACCAATCCAAAAATCAAATCCACCAATCATAACAAGCGCTGAAATCTATACTAAAAAAACCCCAAAAAAACCAAAAACAAAAGCGGAAAGACAGAACCCTAGGACATATGGTAAAAGCAAAGTTATACAGACAAAATCACACAAAGAAGCATCCACATACACTCACTAAAAGAGAAAAAGGAAAAAATATATATCTATACATAAAAAAAAAGGAGGAAGAGAGCAACCAAATCAGTAAACAAATCTGCCAATGATAATAAACTCTAAATACTAAACTAAGATAAACATAAAGCCAGGAACAAATTAGATGCAGAAAGCAAACCCCAAGTCTACAGTTGCTCCCAAAGTCCACCATCTCAATTTTGGGATGATCTGTTGTCTATTCAGGGATTCCACAGATGCAGTTTACATCAACTTGATTGTGGAGATACAATCTGCTGCTCCTGAGGCTGCTGGGAGAAATTTCCCTTTCTCTTCTTTGTTCACACAGCTCCTGAGGTTCAGCTTTGGATTTGGCCCTGACTCTGCATGTAGGTCACCTGAGGGCATCTGTTCCCCACACAGACAGGACGGGGTTAAAGTAGCAGCTGATTAGGGGACTCTGGCTCACTCAGGCCATGGGGCGGAGGGGTATGGAATGTGGGGTGAGACTGTGGCAGCAGAGACCAGTATGACATTGCAACAGCCTGAGGCGCGCCGTGTGTTCTCCCGGGGAAGTTGTCCCTAGATCACGGGCCCCTGGTAGTGGCGGGCTGCTCAGGCTCCTGGGAGGGGAGGTGTGGATAGTGACCTGTAGTTGCACACAGGCTTCTTGGTGGCTGAAGCAGCAGCCTCAGTGTTTCATGCCTGTCTTGGTGTCCACGCTGATAGCTGCAGCTCACGCCCATCTCTGGAGCTCATTTGGCGGTGTTCTGTTCTGAATCTCCTCTCCTCATGCACCCCGAAACAATGGTCTCTTGCCTCTTAGGTAGTTCCAGACTTTTTCCTGGACTCCCTCCCGGCTAGCTGTGGCGCACTAGCCCCCTTCAGCCTGTGTTCACACAGCCAACCCCAGTCCTGTCCCTGGGATCTGACCTCTGAACCCCGAGCCTCAGCTCCCAGCCCCCAACCCCCATGCTGGCGGGTGAGCAGACCAGCCTCTCAGGCTGGTGAATGCGGGTTGGCACCGATCCTCTGTGCAGGAATCTCTCTGCTTTGCCCTCTGCACCCCTGTTGCTGCGCTCTGCTCCATGGCTCCATGGCTCCGAAGCTTCCCCCCTGCCACCCCCTATCTCCACCAGTGAAGGGGCTTCCTAGTGTGTGGAAACTTTTCCTCCTTCACAGCTCCCTCCCAGAGGTGCAGGTCCCGTCCCTATTCTTTTGTCTCTGTTTTTTCTTTTTTCTTTTGCCCTACCCAGGTATGTAGGGAGTTTCTTGTCTTTTGGGAGGTCTGAAGTCTTCTGCCAGCGTTCAGCAGGTGTTCTGTAGGAGTTGTTCTACATGTAGATTATTTCTGATGTATTTGTGGGGAGGAAGGTGATCTTCATATCTCACTCCTCCACCATCTTGCAAGTCTCCCAGTCTCTCTTCTTTTAATAGATCCATTCAGATATTCTATTTCTTCTACAGTCCTTTTTGGTAGTTTGTGTTTTTCTGGAAGTCTATTTCATTTGGATTGTCCAGTTTGTTGGCATAGTGTTGGTTATAGTTTTCCCCTAACATTCCCTTTCTTCAAGTGGTCATAATGTCCCCTCTTTCATGTCTGATTTTTTAATTTGAGTTTTCCTTTTTCATGTTCAATTTAAGTAATATCTTGTCAATTTTCTTTATCTTTTCAAGGAACCAACTGTTGGTGTTGTTTTTAATGTGTTATATTTTTATACGTTATTTCATTAATTTTACTCTAATCTTTATTTCCTTAATTTCAGTTGCCTTGAATTTAGTTACATTTGTTTCTAGTTTCCTAAGATGGAATAGGATATTGATTTGAGATCTTCTTTTTAAATGTAGGTGTTTAGAGTTATAAATTTCCCACTGAGCACTGTTTTTGCTGCATCCCATAAGTTTTGTTTTTTAAATTGTTGTTGTTCTCTTTTACCTCAAAGTATTGTTTAATTTCTCTTGTGATTTCCTTTTTGTTTTATTCCCACATATTTGTGAATTTCCCAATTATTATCCTGTTATTGATTTTTAATTTTTTACAGTTGTGATTGCAAACATGCTTGGTATTATGACTACTCTTCTTTTTGAACTATAGTTATTTAAATACATACATTATTATTACAATATTATTTAAGTTACAAGTGTGCAACATAGTGATTCAAAATTTTTTAAGATTATATTCCACTTATAGTTAATATAAAATATTGGCTATATTCCCCATGTTGTACAATATATCTTTGTAGCTTATTTTATACCTAATAGTTTGTACATCTTAATCCCCTACCCCTATGTTGCCCCTTCCACTTCTCCCCACAGGTAACTACTAGTTTGTTCTCTATATCTGTGAGTCTGTTTATTTTTATATTCACTAGTTTGTTTTATTTTTTAAAATTCCACATATAAGTGATATCATATAGTATTTGTTTTTCTCTGACTTACTTCACTTAGCATAATGCCAAGTCCATCCATGTTGCTTTAAGGGAACATACCTCACCATAATAAAGACCATATATGACATACCCACAGCTAACATCATACTCCATGGTGAAAAGCTGAAAGCATTTCCTCTAAGATCAGGAACAAAACAAGGATGCCCACTCTTGCCACTTTTAGTCAACATAGCTTTGGAAGTCCTAGCCACAGAAATTAGAGAAAAAAAAGAAATAAAAGGAATACAAATTGGAAAGGAATTAGTACAACCATCACTGTTTGCAGATGACATGATACTATACATAGAAAATCCTAAAGACGCCACCAGAAAACTGCTAGAGCTCACCAATGAACTTAGTAAAGTTGCAGGATACAAAATCAATATAAAGATATCTGTTGCATTTCTATACAATAACAACAAACTATCAGAAATATAAATTAAGGAAACACTTACCTTTGCAATAAAAACAGTGAAATACCTAGGAATAAACCTACTAAGGAGGTAAAAGACCTGTACTCAGAAAACTATAAGACACTAATGAAAGTAACTGAAGATGACACAAACAGATGGAAAGATATACCATGTTCTTGGATTGGAAAAATCAGTATTGTTAAAATGACCATACTACCCAAGGCAATCTGCAGATTCAATGCAATGCCTATCAAAATACCAATGGCATTTTTCACAGGTTAGAAAAAATAAAATTTAAAATTTGTATGAAAATAGAAAAGACTCCAAATAAACCAAACAATCTTGAGAATGAAGAACAGAGCTGGAAGAATCACCTTCCCTGACTTCAGACTATTCTACAAAGCTACAGTAAAAGCTACAGTAATCAAAACAGTTTGGCACTGGCACAAAAGAAACACATAGATCAATGGAACAGAATATAGAGCCCAGAAATAAACCCATGCACTTATGGTCAATTAATCTATAGCAAAGGAGGAAAGAATATACAGTGGAGAAAAGTCTCTTCAATAAGTGGTACTAGTAAAACTGGACAGCTAGTTGTAAAAGAATGAAATTAGAACATTCTCTAACACCATGTACAAAAATAATTCAAAATGGATTAAAGACCTAAATGTAAGACTGGATACTCTAAAACTCTTAGAGGAAAACACAGGCACAACACTCTTTGACATAAATCATAGCAATATCTTTTTGGATCTGCCTCCTAAAGCAAAGTAAATAAAACCAAAAGTAAACAAATGGGATCTAATTAAATGTAAAAGCTTTAGCACAGCAAAAGAAACCACCCACCAAATGAAAAGACAACCTACTGAATAGGAGAAAATATTTGTAAATGATATGACCAATAAGGGATTAATATCCAACATATATAAACAGCTCATACAACTCAATATCAAAACAAACAAACAACTCAATTATGGCTATTCTTTTAAATTGATTGAGACTTGTTCTGTGATCTGTCCTCAAGAATATCTCATATGTACTTGAGAAAGATGTGTATTCTGTAGTTTTCAGCGAGTGTGCTATAGAAATCTGTTAAGTTTAATTGGTTTATAGTATTCACATCTTCTGTTTCCTTGTTAATCTCCTGTCTAGTTTTGCCATACAGTACTGAAAGTGAGTTATTATTATTGAACTACCTAATTTTTCCTTAAATTCTATTGGTTTCACTTAATGTATTTCAGTGCTCTGTTTTTAGGTGCAAATATATTTATAATTGTTACATCTTCTTGATGAATTGATTCTGTTATTCTTTAAAATGTTCTTTTTTGCAGTGACAATTTTTGTCTTAAGGCCTATTTGATAGGATTAATATAAACACTCTAGCTCTCTTTTGCCTACCATTCGCATAATATAGTTTCTTCCATCCTTTTACATTCAGTCTTTTTGTGTTTTTCGAAGTGAGCATGTAGTTAGATCATGTTTTATTTTAAACTTATTCTGTCAATCTTTGGTTTTTAACTGAAGAGCTTTAATCCATTTGCATTTAATGTAACTACTAATAAGGTAGGATTTACTTATGCTATGTTGGTAGTTTTGTATATGTATTTTGCCTTTTTTATTCCTCAATTTTCTCACATCTGCCTTTTCCCATGTTAAATAGATATGTTGTGTACATGTTCTAATATATCATTCCAATTTCCTTACTGCTTCTTTTGGAAAATGATTATTAATGCCCTTCCTCATTTCCCATGCTTCCTCAGGTGCTGAGACGTTGGGTTTTTATGGTCATCATTGTTACAAAATTAGTGTTGATGTGGTTCAGCATACTCTACCCCAAAATATATCACCTTGGCATACTGAAAATTTTAAGCTCAAGGAGTCTGAGGAAACGGCACAAGCAGGAACATTACTTCTATCTTCCACTGTCCTTCTCATCTTGAAACAGTTAAAAAAAAAACCCTCATGTGATAGGTACCCTCCCTATACCTAGAAGAAAGGAACATCTTTACCTTCAAAGCAAAGGAACTTTGAGAAGAATCCAAACACACAGGACTTGCTAAGTTTCCCTGAGTTTACTATCCTTACCTCATACTCTTTAAACTGTCACATTTCTCCCAGACTGTTTAGTCTTTATCAAAACTAGAATAACAATACCAAGATCATGGTTTTTTTTTTTGGTTTTCATTTCTTATGAAGGTTCTTGTAAAACTCATAATAAATAAATATGTATGCTTTTCCTCTGTTAAGCTGTAATTGTCAGTTTGATTTTTAGACCCAGCCAGGACCCTTACTAGGTTGAAAATTTTTTTTCCTCCCCTACAGTGTTTCCTATTTAGCAGTAATAATTTTATATTTAAAAAAAATTATCCTCTTTTCATCCAGACATTTGGTCTGGAAATGTTATATGCTTGATGGAATTAGCATTTTTATTTTTTTTTAGTTATATACCTTTACCAGAAAAGCAAGTCACGTTTAAGAATTAGGACAAAATTTTGAATTTCAAAAAATTTTACAAATGTGTTTCCACAACTTTCCACTCCTTTTATCCTGATCATTTATCTTGTGAGGAGACTGTATAAGATCTGTCAAAAATTGAGAAATAACAATAGTAAAACTTTTATAATAAATCACCGAAATATTTATTAGTAAAATTTTATTCTGCACACACTAGAAAGACAGTTCACAAACCAGGAGCACTCAAACGAAACATGGAGTGAGGCTCAAGCGTATATTGTTATCAAGCATCTTATATAGTGGGGAGGAAATGGCTGTTTATTCTTCACAGTGATTGTTTATATTAGAATTTTCTTAAATGATAGGGAATTAGTGAATACTGCTTATCAATTTTGGGAAACAGATCAAGGGTTTGTTGGGTTTTTTTATGATTTCCAGAAGTATATGATTTTTTCTATATGATACCCAGAGCAAGAAATAACCCAGGTCAAATCAGGCTTGCTAAATTATGCTTTACTTGTATGACTAAACTGGTTGTGTCTGCTTATGGAATTTTTAAGACTGGCCTCCATTTGAGCTTTTTCTTTTTTTTAATTTTAATTTTATTGGAGTCTATTGATTTACAATGTTGTGTTAGTTTCAGGTTTACAGCAAGGTGATATAAATATATATGTTCACTCCTTTTTAGATTTTCTCTTATAGGTTATCACAAAATATTGAGTAATTTTTCTGTGCCATACAGTAGATCCTTGTTGGTTACCTATCTTATATATAGTAATATGTGTATGTTCATCCCAAACTCCTGATTTATACCCCCCCAACGTTTCCCCTTTGGTAACCATAAGTTTTCACTATCTGTAAGTCTGTTTCTTTTTTGTAAATAAGTTCATTGGTATCATTTTTTAATTAGACTTCACCTATCAGTTATATCATACGATATTTGTCTTTCTCTGTCTGATTTACTTCACTTAGTACGATAATCTTTAGGTCCATCCATGTTGCTGCAAATGACATATTTCATTCTTTTTTTATGGCTGTGTACCACACCTTTTCTCTCCTTTCATTTGTCAACGGACACTTAAGTTGCTTCCATGTCTTGGCTGCTGTAAATAGTGCTGCAATGAACACTGGGGTACATGTATCTTTTTGAATTATGGTTTTCTCCAGATATATGCCCGGAAGTGGGATTGCTGGACCATATGGTAGTTCTATTTTTAGTTTTTTAAGGAACCTCCATACTGTTCTCCATAGTGGTTGTACCAATTTACATTCCCACCAACAGTGTAGGAGGGTCCCTTTTCTCCACACCCTCTCCAGCATTTATTGTTTGTAGACTTTTTGATGATGGCCATTCTGACCAGTGGGAGGTGATACCTCATTGTAGTTTTGATTTGCACTTCTGATTATTAGTGATGTTCAGCATCTTTTCAGGTGCTTTTCATTTGTTTTTTATTTTAATATATTGATTTCTTTCTGGGGACAGCTCATTTCATAATCAAATTGCCTTGTTATATGTACTAGGGAAAAGGTGAGAGAAGTAGAGTTTGGCTATATAATTTATTGTTGGAAACTGCAACTAATCTCAAAAGTTGAATATAACAACAGCAGTGAGACATCCCCAGGAGGGGTCTGTGAACCAGATTACTGTTAGGAATGTGTAGAGGGGTCACAATTCTTGTGGTGTGTCTATTCCCAACTTGCAGCTATTGGAAAGAATCCATAGATTAGGAATGCATTCATTCTTTGCCTCAGAAATATAAAGCCAATCAGCAGCTCTATTTTAAATGTTCCCAACTGAGATCAAGCCATTTTCTGTGAACATTGTATGTGACTCAGAAGGTCCAGCCAGTATACATGCAGTTTTCAAAGATTATGTTTCCACACAGAGATACCCAAGTCTTAAGGGGTGGCTGCTTTCAGTTAATTACATCTTGTGCTTAGGCTGAGACAACCTAAGGTAGACAGTATCAGATTTTAATTTGAAGTGACAAGCAACGTCTTTCTAAGCCCTTTTTTTGGGGGGTGTGTGTGGTAAGCTTTGGAGTCCAACTGAACCATTCAAAAATATGCACATCAGGTCAGGAAATCATTAAGCTCTGATTCTACTAGAGCTTATTAGCAACTAAAATCTCTTTTTACAGACTTCAAAATTGTTTTATCATGTATTGATTCCCCCTCTTTTTATGTTGTCTCACTTTTTCTAGAGGCTCCAAGAGGCAAAAACCTTAGCAAAAATTATTACTTACCATATTCGTTTGCTTGGGCTGAAAGCAAAATAGCACAGACTAGGTGGCTTAAACAGCAGAATTATATTTTCTCATGATTCTGGTGGCTAAGAGGACCAGATTATGCCACCCAAAGGTATACTACTTTGGCATAAAGATTACTTTGAGCTTATTATTTTGAAAAACCGCAGAATTGGGAAAAACTTTAAAACAGGGCATAAGTTTCCCTTTTGCAAAGAAAACTTACATTTGTAAAGGTATCTCTCCTTTTCTCCCCTCCCTACCCTCAGCCCTGTCTCTGACCTTGCTCCTGCCATGGATTTGATGAACCAACTGTCTTATACTTGGGTCTTGCATTTTAAAATTTTATAAATAATTTTTACCTCTGACAACAGAAAGCAGCAAAACCTATGCACCAAAGGTTTGTCATATGCCACCACTTCATTTTGTTTCTTTTCCAATTAGTGATTTTGCCACATTTTAGTGAATCAGGGTCATTTTAGTGGCTGTGACTTTTCACACCAACTGTGTTGAGGGTCCCTGAGGCCACCATCAAATTGGATTATTTGCTAGGAGGCCTTACAAGACTCATTCAACACCCATACTCATGGCTATGACTTATTACAGCAAAAGGATACAAAGCAAAATTAGCAAAGAAAAAGGGTTACATTGGGCAAAGTTTAGAGTAAATCAGGTGCAAGCTTCCAAGAGTCTTTTCCCATTTAATTCCCCCAGCAAGAAGCTGTGATATAAAATGCTGTCTATCAGAGAAGCTCACTAGAGCTTCAACACCCAGGGTTTTTACTGGGGTTTAGTCATGTAGGCATCCTCTGCCTAGTAGATACCAAAATTCCAGATCCCCAGGAAAAAAAGCAAGTGTTTGATATAAACCACATTGTTTGCACAGTTTGGCACAATTGAACCATTCTTATCAGTTCTGAGAATGGCAAGAAACTTTCTGCAATCCGAGTTCCTAGATATGTGCCTTGTAAGCAGGTCTTGTAAAGGACAGCAGTCAGGCCTGTTATATTACCATTAAAAGATAAACTGAGGCATATTATAAGTTTTAAGAGTTCATTTGAGCAAAAATCAATTTGTATCAGGCAGCATCCAATGTAGCATATAGAAAGGAGCTCTGAGGATCTGTACACAATGAAAGACTTTTATAGCCAGCAGAGGGTGGGAACAAGGAAGCTATACTAGGCAAAAAAGCATGCTGGTTGTTGCAAGGTTAGTTTCCTTTAGGAGATGGCAGGGGTCTATCAGGCAGGTTACTTAACTAGTGCTGATAAGGCAATTCCTGATTGACTAGTTTAAGATTTCATTTCTGGGAGACCCAAAACTGTAATTAAGTATTGGTTTGGTGACATGGAGCTTAGTATAAGCAACTCCATTTTCATCCTATTGTCTTGTTTTTAACACTTCCTCCTTTTGACCAGACTCTCAACCTGAGAGATGTAATAAAAAACATAGGCATAAGCACTACTCCCAGCTACTGCTCTGTAGTTCTCACAGTTTTTGCTCAGTCTCTGTGTGGCATTCAGCAGGTTACAACATCAGGTTCACATTCTTTAAATTGATCATTCTCTTTGTTTCTTTTCCAACATTCTATTTTTAGAGACGTTATTTGCTTAGCAGTTAGTGGCTACAAACATGCTTTTAAAGCTTTTGAGAGAATACAGTGCACCAGGGAGACTGCTATTACTATAAGCAAGATAATTCCCAATGTCTGCAGTGCACTTTGGAGCCATGGTCTCTAAGACTCAAACCAATCAGAATCAAATAAGTCAAAGAAAGACCCCATTGAAGGAGTCACTTTCTTAAGATAACTGGCTTGTTTGTAGCTAATTCTCAGCTTCCTCAGAAGCATCAATCCAAGTGCAGCAAGTCGTGTTGGCCATAGCACAAACAGGTACTTACTCAGCTAAAAGATAATCAAGGGCTATCCTATTATTAAGAGCAACTTGGCCAGGGAGTCTAGGGGGTTTTGTTGTGCAGCTATTGCTTTAGTAGCAGATTCTGCAATATCTTTAAGAGTTAGGGAAAGGTTCCTGATCATAGCATAACCAAAAATTTGGTCCTTGTCCCTGATGCCAAATGAGAACAACAAGGACAAGGTTTTGAGTATAAAGGAAAGAGAAATTTATTAATTTGTCAGCAAATGAGGAGGGTAGCAGAATGACATTTTGAAAACTACCATCTTTCTCTCTGAAAGAGGGCAGGTCTGGGCTTCCCTGGTGGCGCAGTGGTTGAGAGTTCGCCTGCCGATGCAGGGGACACGGGTTCGTGCCCCGGTCCGGGAAGATCCCACATGCTGCGGAGCGGCTGGGCCCGTGAGCCATGGCCACTGAGTCTGCGCGTCCGGAGCCTGTGCTCCGCAATGGGAGAAGCCACAACAGTGAGAGGTCCACGTAACACAAAAAAAAAAAAAAAAAAAAAGAGGGCAGATCTATTTAAGGAGAATTTTCAGGGTGGGGATCTACATGACCAAGGCCTTAATGAGCTGGCACTGCTATTCTTGACATTTCCATTATTCATGGCCATTGTGGTGGTCTGTCTCTGGTCAAGATGTTCTGACTCTTTTTCTGCTGACTGCTTGATCCTACACACCTGTGACTCAAGATAAGAAGGACCAGCAAAACAGGAAAGAACTTATCAGCAGAGAAAGCAGAGAGAAACAGCATGTATACATTATTTGATTTAATGCATGAGTTAAAAGAGAAGGTTAGTTGTTAAATTTTTAACTCTATATTTGACTACAATAGATTTTGGCATCTATGTTCATCAGTGATATTGGCCTGTAATTTTCTTTCTTGTGTGATATCTTTTCTAGTTTTGGTATCAGGGTGATGCTGGCCTCATAGAATTAGTTCAGAAAGTTCCTTCATCTACAAATTTTGGAATAGTTTGAAGAGTATAAGTTTTAACTCTTCTGTAAATACTTGGCGGAATTCACCTGTAAAGCCATGTGGTCCTGGACTTTAGTTTGTTGGGAGTATTTTTATTATTATTGCTTCAATTTCATTACAGATAATTGGTCTGTTCATATTTTCTATATCCTCTTGATTTATGTGCACTTGAAAAGTATGTGTATCCTCTTGCTTTTGCATACACTGTTCTGTATTTATCTACTAAGGCCATCTGGTCTAATGTGTCATTTAAGGCCAGTGTTTCCTTATTGATTTTCTGTCTGGATGATATGTCTATTGATAGAAGTGGGATGTCAAAATATCCTACTGTTATTGTGTTACTGTAAATTTTTTTACGTCTCCTAATATCTGCTTTATGTAATTGGGTTGCCTGTGTTTGGTTCATATGTATTCATAATTGTCATATGTTCTTTGGATTGACTCCTTGATCGTTATGTAATGTTGTCTCTTGTTTGTCTTTGTTTTAAAGACTTTGTTGTCCAAGATAAGTATTGCTACCCTGCCTTTCTTTTCATTTCCATTGGCATGGAATACCTTCTTTCATCCCTCACTTTCAGTCTGTATGTGTCTCACTCTGAAGTGAGTCTCTTGTAGGTAGCATATATGTGGGTTTTGTTTTTGAATCCATTCAGCCACTCTGTGTCTTTTGATTGGAGCATTTAGACCATTTATATTTAAAGTAATTATTGATGTGTATGTACTTACTGACATTTTCTTATTAATTGATTTGGGTTTGTTTTTGTAGTTCTTTTTTTGTTCCCTTCCTCTTTTGTTCTCTTCTCTTGTGGTTTGAGGACTATCTTTATTGTTATGTTTGGATTTCTCTCTCTTTTGTGTGTGTGTATCTATTGTAGGTTTTGGTTTACAGCTTCCATGAAATATATATAGCAATATACATATGATTAAGTTGGTGATCTCTTAATGTCAAATGCACTTTAACAACCTTACATTTTTACCTTCCTCCCCTCATGATTTATATATATATATATATATACATATATATATATATATATACTTTTTTTTTTTTTTTTTTGGCGATACGCGTGCCTCTCATTGTTGTGGCCTCTCCCGTTGCGGAGCACAGGCTCCAGACGTGCAGGCTCAGCGGCCATGGCTCACAGGCCCAGCCGCTCCATGGCATGTGGGATCTTCCCGGACCGGGGCACGAACCTGTGTCCCCTGCATCGGCAGGCGGACTCTCAATCACTGCACCACCAGGGAAGCCCATGATGATTACTATTTTTGACATGTTTTATATCTATTTGTTTTGTGTACTCCTTAACTGCTTATCATAAATGGTTTTACTACTTTTGTCTTTTAACATTATTACTAGTGTTTTATTGGTTGATTTACTACCATTACTGTATATTTGCCTCAACAGATGAGCTTTTTCCTTTCATAAATTTCATGTTTCTAGTTGTGACCTTTTCTTTTTCACTTATAAGAAGTCCCTTTAACATTTCTTGTACAGCTTGTTTGGTGGTGCTGAACTCTTTTAGTTTTTGCTTTTCCATAAACCTTCTGATCTCTCCATCAAATCTGAATGAGAGCCTTGCTGGGTAGAGTATTCTTGGTTGTACAATGTTTCCTTCCATCACTTTAAATACATCATGCCACTCCCTTCTAGCCTGTAGAATTTCTGCTGAAAAGTCAGCTGATAGCTTTACGGTAGTTATGGTATGTTATGTGTTGCTTGTCCCTTGCTGATTGTAATATTCTCTCTTTAAGTTTTTCCATGTCCTCTTTCGATTAATCCTGCATGGGACTTTCTGAGCTTCCTGGACTTGGATGTCTGTTTCCTTTCCCAAGTTAGGGAAGTTTTCTGTTATGCTGTCTTCAAATATGTTCTCAGCCCCTTTCTCTCTTTCTTCTCCTTCTGACAACCCTATAACACAAATATTAATGTTTGATGTTGTCACGGTAGTCTCTTAAACTGTCCTCATTTCTTTTCATTCTTTTTTTTTTTCTGTTCAGCCTCAGCGATTTCCACTACTCTCTCTTCCAGCTCACTGATCGGTTCCTCTGTATCATTTACTCTACTGTTGATTCCTTCTAGTGTATTTTTCATTTCAGGTATTGTACTCACCATCTCTGGTTGTTCTTTAGATTTTTTAATTCCTTATTCTTACAGTTTATCCATTCTTCTCCCAAGTTTTTTGATCATATTTATGATCATTACCTTGAAGTCTAGGCAGATTGCTATCTTCACTTCACTTAGTTCTTGTGGGGTTTCATCTTGTTCCTTAATTTGGAACATGTTCCTCTGTTGCCTCATTTTGCCAAATTTGCTGTTTATATTTCTTTGTATGTGGTAGGTTGTATATATTTCCCAACCTTGGAGAAATGGCCTTTTGTAGGAGACATACTGTGCATCCCAGCTGCACATTGCCCTCTGGTCACGAGAAATATATACTCTATGGGTGCTCCCCATGTGAGCTGCATGGGTCCTTCTGTTGTAGCAGGCTGATTACTATGGGTAATCAGCCTGCTACAACTATGGGTGGTCTGGTTGGTTGCAAGGCCCAGACTTGTGCAGAGACTACCATCCACTAGTTGGTGGGGCCGGATCCCAAGGTGGCTGGCTGAGAAACCCTGGGGAGCCACACAGCTAGTTCCAGTTCACTGGTGGGCAGAGTTGGGTTCCAGGAGAGATCCCAAGGCTGCTGCCCACCCACTGGTGGGTATAACCAGGTCTTAGAGCTAGTGCCAGCCCACTGTCAGGCAAAGCTATGTCCTAGGGTCTGCCTGCAGGGCCCAGGTGTCCCAGAGCTTATGTTGGCCTGCTGGTGGATGAGGCCAGGACCCAGCCACTTCTAGGACTGGTACTGGCCTGGTGGTGAGTGGGCTAGGTCCTGCCATGGCAGGATGCAAAGCTGCAATTGTCCTGCAGCTGGTGTCTGCCTGCTAGTGGGTGAGGCTTGTCCTGAAGCTAGAGCAGACTCACTGGTGGGTAGAGTTGGTGCTGGCCCACTGGTGGGCAGAGTTGGGTCCCAGGGAACTCTAGCTTCGGGGCCCTGGGTTGAGGGTGGGTGGTCCCAGCTCTAGTGTCTGCACACTGGTGTCTGACGCCAGATCCTGGGCCCACTAGTGAGCAGGGATGTGTCCACAGGCACTGTGAGATCAGGGGGCCTTAGGAGAGACTGTTTGTTTGTGGGTGGGGCTGTGTCCCCACCCAGTTAGTTGCCTGGCCTGAGGTGTCCCAGTACTGGTGCCTACTGGCTGGTGAGCAAAGGCGAGGCTGGGTCCTGAGGCTAATAAGCTAGAGGAAGGATTCCAAAATGGCACTTGTCAGCACCAGTGTCCATGTGATACAAGTTCCCAAAAATGGGTGCCAGCAGTGCCTATGTTCCCAGAGTGAACTACAGTTGCCTCCTGCCTCTCCAGGAGACTCTTAAATCAGCAAGTAGGTCTGACCCAGCCTCCTTTCAAATTACTGTTTCTATTCTGGGTCCTGGAATATGAGATTTTGTGTGCGCCCTTTAGAAATGAAGTCTGTTTCTCACTGCCCTCTGGGACTCCCAAAAGCAAGCCCTGCTGGCCATCAAAGCCACACATTCTGGGGTCTCATCTTCCTGGCATGTGACCCCTGGGCTGGGAGCCCAATACGGGGCTCAGACCACTCAATCCTTAGAAAGAACCTCTGCAATTGTCATTTCTCTACTGTTTGTGTGTCACCCACCTTCTGGTAGGGGTCTTGAATACATCATGACTCCCCCTACCTGTCTCATTGTGGTTCTTACTATATATCTTTAGGTTAGATCTTTTCTGGTAAGTTCCAGTAGTTTTCATTAATAGTTTTTGTGTAAGTAGTTTTAATTTTGTTGTGCCCATGAGAGGAAGTGAGCTCAGGATTGATCCACTCAGCCATCTTGGGAACTCCCCTAATGATACTGAGCCCAAGCTCACTCTGCTCACTGCACATTATTCTTTGCCCCAACCACTGGGAGACAAGTGGTTGGGGCAAATAATAATGACTTTCATCGGAAAGCTAACAGACTGAGATAGCAGACTAGTATCTCAAAGAACCAACTTCCCTCATTCTAAATTCCAGCTCCTTTTATACAGAGGAAGAGGAGGGGGAGAGGCCCACTGGGATGCCAACCAATGGCTGAGCATGACTGCTTACAGCCGCTCGCTAACAGCCACGTGCCTGCCTTACCTCTATTACAATCCCTGACTGGCAATGTCCATTCCACAATCTTGTGAGAAAATGGGCAATGATCTTGTTACCCAACACAAGTCCACATGCCCGACAAACAGCGAGGCCAAACAATACCAAAACATTGGAGTTTGGAACAGAGAAAGGTTTATTGCAGGGCCATGCAAGGAGACAGTGGCTCATGCCTTAAAAAGCCCAAACTCCCCGAAAGCTTTCAGCAAATCCCATTCACAGGAAAGATGAGGGAGGGGCGTGGTTAGTTGTGGCAAAATTTTTGGTGTCAGATCCTTTGTTCTTGAGGTCAGGTAATGATGTTCCTGTAAATCTCCACCAAAACAAATGTTATTCTCTGTTCTGACAGGAAAGCGCAAGGTCCCAAGGCACAACTTTCACCCTCTGAGGTCCAGGTCCTTCCCCATAAGAAGGGGGTCCCCGCTCAGGCCAGTTACCCTGTCCATGAGCATTCATCCAGCAGTCAGTCTGGGTCCTCCAGCCAGTGCCCAGGCCCAGATGAAGAGGCAGATCTTAGCTGGCAGTGCCTTCAGCGTCAGGTCCCCAGACCCTACCAAGAAGTCATCACTGAGGGAGCAAGGCACCCAGGATCCAGCTGGCCCTCAGGCTCCTCAGGCCACCCAAACACAGGGGTGGGGGGGTATGCTGGGTCCTGCAGACTGCAACACGTGCAGACTGCTACTTCCACTAGGTCACAGAGGCAGGGACAGGGGAGAGGTTAGCATTGCCCCAAGCCCTGGGCCTGGTCAGTGGTGGCCATGGCAAGGGCTCTGGAACTCTGCAGGACACAGCCCCCAGCCTTCTCCCCAGGCCCCCCAGCTCACCCACCAGCCAGAGCCTGGAAGGCCTACAGCAGCGGTCCACAATCTTTTTGGCACCAGGGACTAGTTTCGTATCAGACACTTTTACCATGGACAGGGTTGGGGGAGAGTTCAGACAGTAATGCAAGCAATGGGGAGCGGCAGATGAAGCTTCAATCGCTCACCTTCTGCTAACCTCCTGCTGAGAGGCCCAGGGCGTGGTAACCCCTGACCTGGAGGACCCTGGGGAGAAGGCTGCGATCCACCTCTTACCAAGCTCTCTGCCGCAACAACCACCACCCGGCCGACCATTGGCCCAGCAGGGCCTCTAACCACCGCGCTAGTGGTCTTGCACTAACAGCTGTCTGGTAACAGTCATTCAGGTGCGTCTGCTAACAGCTGCATGTCACCTTGCTTCTATTACAATTCCTCCCTTTTCTTTGATATTCCTCAATGTTGAGGAGAAAACGTGGGATTGTTTTGGACAGAGTGGTTAATCATAAACTCAGTAGAGGAACTGGGTTTTAGGGGGACTCCGTTTCAACCTCCAATCATGTTTCATCCTTCACAAATTCTTTCAGGGAATGGGGAGACAATCACTCTAGCTACTTCCTGCTGAAATAGGGGTAGTCCTCCCTTGATTTGGGGAATGGTACCGAGTTGGAAATATTCCCAAGTTCCAAGTACTGGATCCAACTCTTGTGTAAGAAAGATCTCATTACCAGAGGAATTCAGGAGAATAAGCCTGAAAACCAGTCTAGACCTGGCACTTTGGGGGAGACTTGTTGCCACGTTGCCAGTTGACCACTTTTATCAAAGTAGGTTTTAACTTCTGACATGGTATTAACATATACATAACAGGAGCTAGTGGCCACTACACATCTCCTTTTTCAGCTAACATCTGATCTAAAACAATTTCATTCTCTAATAATTTAATAGTTATAAGAGAAGACCTAAAGGTCAGAAAGTTGCAGCCACCATCTGCCAGCAGACACTGCTTTGAGAAGGGCTAGTGGCATCCCAAGGATGACACAGCTCAGAAAATGCAAGTTCTCAGAAATACAGGAATGTGTCTGAAATCACAACCAATATGGTCACCTAGTTTTACCTTGGATGTCTGAACCAGTTATTAAATTTTTGAATGTCAAATGTATTCCCCTCCTCAGTGGCCAAGGCTGATGTACAATGCATGTCCAAAAGGCCACAAAACAGGCCACTCTGGTCAGTAAAGTTTAACACATTATTCACCAGAGACATATTAATACATCTTTTGTTACCCAAACGTGATTGACTGGAGATGTATCAATACGTTTTTAGAGAGCGAAACAATTGACATCACTGTGCGAAGTTGTCAGAGCTTAAAATTGATCAAGGGTGGGTTTCTATTGGAGTAAATGCGGTTTATTCAATGTGTATAAAGTTTCTCGTACCCTTAATGCACAGAATAAAATGACTTAAAAGCAATTTTTGTTAGCAGTAGCTAGAGAATAGGTAACTGACCATTCTCGTGAATGTAGTGGTAGTCCAGGACCTGGTCCTTCTTGTGGCATTTCTAAAAAAGCCCCCGCAAAGACACACCTAGACGAATATAAGGTTAAATAAAAGAACATATTCTAGAGGAAATAATACCCATGGGACTAAAAAAAAAAAAAAATGCCTCCAGAAAGTGTAGAGTCTGCTCTTCCAGGGGAAAGCTCAGCGAAACACAGTATATTTGTAATAGATATTCTGTTCCCACACACAGAGGTGCCTGCTATACTGCCTATCACACTCTAACGAAATAAAAGAATGCTTTAGTAAGACATGTACAAAGTTTCCAATAACTACATTAAGTGCAAAACAAGCTGTTGATATTTACTCAAATGCCAATGTTTCAATATTCACTTACGTAACAAATTGCCAGCCACAGGCGTTAGTTTCTGCAAAACCCCCCAGTATATAATGTGTTAAGTTAAATCATACATCAGCTGAGGCAAAGTGAAGATGGCAGAGTGAGAGGACGTGGAGTTCACATCTCCCCACAACTAGGGCACCTACAACTAGACGCTTTTGGGGGACCTTGACACTCAGGGGTACTGGAGGAACCCCTGAGCAACTGGGTGGGATGTGCTGAGGGGAGTGAGGGGGGAGGGAAGTGGAGGCCGGATGGGATTGGCGTCCCTGAGGGGTGGTATGGGGGAGGTAGGGGGTCCCACGCCTGGAAGGACCCCCCGCCCCGGGACTGGAGGATCAGAGAATGTGCCTAGCATTTCCACTACGCACTCGGGCCCCAGTGAGCCTGCTGGGCTTCCAGGCCGGGTTCTCCGCCCTCCAGGGGCCCCTCTGGCTGCATTGGTCCTAGGGGCATAAAAGGAAGGGAGGAGGGGGGAAGAAGAGGAGAGGCGGACAGCGAGGGGAACCACCGAGACCAGAGGATCGGGGAGAATGTGCCTAGCATTTCTCCTGCCCACTTAGGACCCAGGAAGCCTGCTGGGCTCCCAGGTCTGGTCCTCCACCCTCCAGAGCCCTCTCTGGCCACGCTGTTCCAAGGGAGATAGGAGGATGGGAGGAGGGGGGAAGAGAAGGAGAGGTGGATGGTGGGGTGAAACCTCTGGGATTGGAGGATGAGGGGAGAATGTGCCTAGCATTCCGCCGCCCACTTGGGCCCCAGGAAGCCTCCAGGGCTCCTGGGTAAGGTCCTCTGCACTCCAGGGCCCCCTCTGCCACGTGGGTCCTAGGGGTGTAGGAGGAAGGGAGGAGGGGGGAAGAAGAGGAGAGGCGGACGGGGAGGGGAACCACCGAGACCAGAGGATCAGGGGAGAATGCGCCTAGCATTCCACCACCTACTTGGGCCCCAGGAAGCCTCCAGGGCTCCTGGGTAAGGTCCTCTGCACTCCAGGGCCCCCTCTGCCTCGTGGGTCCTAGGGGTGTAGGAGGAAGGGAGGAGGAAGGAAGAGGAAGAGAGGCTGATGGGGCGGGTTCACTCTGGAACTGGAGGATCAGGGGAAGCAGAGCTGGTGTTTCCCTCACCCTCTCCCTATGCCCTCTGGGGCCCCCTCCGGCCACGTGGGTCCTAGAGGCATGAGAGGGAGGGAGGCAGGGAAGCAGAGGAGAGGCAAATGAGGAGGGACCCTCTGGGATCAGAAGACTGGGGGAACACGTCTAGCATTTCCCCCACCCACTCAGGCCCAGGGAGCCTCCTGGGGTCCCGGGCCTGGTCCTCTGCCCTCCTCCTTTTCCTCTGGAAAAGGCCAGAAGAACTCTGGGGGCCTCCAGCCTCCCTGAGTCTAAGCCCCACCCCCCACCCCCAGGGCCTTTTCCAGCCACATGGGACCTAGCCTAAACCTCGCCTGCCACCTAAACACCGCCCCTGCCTAAGGTCTACCCCCCATAGCCAAGGCCTTTTATGGGGGTTTTTTTTCCTATTTTTTGCTACTGTGGTTCTGTTTTACCTCCTGGTGTTGTTTCATCTTTATTTTTTCTAACATATCTGTTTTCTAATCTTATTTTTCACTCTTTCTTATTGTTGTGCTCCTTTTTGGTTTTTATTTTTCATGGCCACCCTGCATGGTTTGCAGGATCTTCTTTCTTGGACCTCGGGTCAGGTGAGCTCCTGTGGTCGGAGGTCCAAGTCTGAATCACAGGACGAACAGAGAACCTCAGACCACAGAGAATATTCATCAGAGTGAGGTCTCCCAGAGGTCCTCATCTCGGTACCAAGACCTGGCTCTACCCAACAGTCTACAAACTCCAGTGCTGGAGGCCTCAGGCCAAACAACCCCATAAGACAGGAAAACAATCGCACACATCAAAAAACAAACAAAAAATGAAACAACAAAAAAAATATGTTACAGTTGAAGAAACAAGGTAAAAACCAACAAGAACAAATAAATGAAGAGTAAATAGGCAACCTACCTGAAAAATAATTCAGAGTAATGATAGTAAAGATGATTCAGAACATTGGAAATATAATGGAGGCACGGATCGAGAAAATACAAGAAATGTTTAGCAAAGACCTAAAAGAACTAAAGAACAAACAAACAGAGATAAACAACACAATAACTGAAATGAAAAATATACTAGAAGAAATCAGTAACAGAATAACTGAAGCAAAATAACGAATAAGTCAGCTGAAAGACAGGATGGTGGAAATAACTGCCAAGGAGCAGAATAAAGAGAAAAGAACAAAAAGAACACAAGACAATCTCAGAGACCTCTGGGACAACATTGAACACACCAACATTCGAATTTTAGGGGTCCCAGAAGAAGAAGAGAAAAAGAAAGGGTCGAAAAAATATTCGAAGAGATTATAGTTGAAAACTTCCCTAACGTGGGAAAGGAACTAGCCACCCAAGTCCAGGAAGTGTAGACAGTCCCATATAGGATAAACCCTAGGAGAAACACACCAAGACACATATTAATCAAACTAACAATAAATTAAATGCAAAGAAAAAAAATTAAAAGCAGAAAGGTAAAGCAAAAAAACAATTATAAGGGAATCCCCATAAGGTTATCAGCTGATTTTTCAGCAGAAATTCCGCAGGCCAGAAAGGAGGGGCAGGACATACTTAAAGTGATGAAAGAGAAAAACCTACAACCAAGATTACTCTACCCAGCAAGGATCTCATTCAGATTCGCTGGAGAAATCAAAAGCTTTAGCAAAAACAACAACAAGCAAACAACGACAAGCAAAAGCTAAGAGAATTCAGCACCACCAAACCAGCTTTAAAACAAATGCTGAAGAAACTTCGCTAGGCGGGAAACATAAGAGAAGAAAAAGACCCACAAAACCAAACCTAAAATGATTAAGAAAATGGTAATAGGAACATATATATCGACAATTACCTTAAATGTAAATGGATTAAATGCCCTACCAAAACACAAAGATGGGCTGAATGGATACACAATCGAGACCCATATATATGCTGTCTACGAGAAACCTACTTCAGACTTAGGGACACATACAGACTGAATGCGAGGGATGGAAAAAGATATTGCATGCAAGTGGAAAACACAGGCTGGAGTAGCAATACTCATATCAGATAAAATAGGCTTTAAAATACAGATTGTTACAAGAGATAAGGAAGGACACTACATAATAATCAAGGGATCAATCCAAGAAGAAGATTTAACAATTATAAATATTTATGCACCCAACACAGGAGCACCTCAATACATAAGGCAACTGCTAACAACCATAAAAGGGGAAATCGACAGTAACACAATAATAGTAGAGGACTTTAACACCCCACATAAACCAATGGACAGATCATCCAAACAGAAAATAAATAAGGAAACACAAGCTTTAAATGACACAATAGTCCAGATGGACTTTATCAATATTTATATGACATTCCATCCATAAACAACAGAATACACTTTCTTCTCAAGTGCACATGGAACATTCTCCAGCTTACATCACATCTTGGGTCACAAATCAAGCCTTGGAAAATTTAAGAAAACTGAAATCATATAAAGCATCTTTTCCAACCACAACACTATGAGATTACAGGAAAAAAAAACTGTAAAAAACCCCCACAAATATATGGAGGCTAAAAAGTGCACTGCTAAAAAACCATGAGATGACTGAAGAAATCAAAGAGGAAATTTTAAAAATATATGGAAACAAATGACAATAAAAACACGAAGACTGAAAATATACGGGACACAGTAAAAGCAGTTCTAAGAGGGAAGCTTATAAGCAATTCAATCTCACCTCAAGAAACAAGAAACATCTCAAATAAACAATTTAACCTTACACCTAAAGCAACTAGAGAAAGAACAACAAAAAACAAAAAAAAAAAACCCCAAACTTAGAAAAAGAAAGAAATAAAGATCAGATCAGAAGTAAATGAAAAAGAAATGAAAGAAACATTACCAAACATCAATAAATCTAACATTGGTTCATTAAGAAGATAAACAAAATTGATGAACCATTAGACATACTCATCAAGAAAAAAAAAAAGAAGACTCAAATAAATAGAATTAGAAATGAATAGGACAAGTAACAGCTGACACCACAGAAACACAAAGGATCATGAGAGATCACTACAAGCAACTATATGCCAATAAAATGGACAACCTGGAAGAAATGGACAAATTCTTAGAAAAGTACAATCTTCCAAGACTGAACCAGGAAGGAATAGAAAATATGAACAGACCAGTCACAAGCACTGAAATTGAAACTGTGATTAAAAATCTTCCAACAAACAAAAGCCCAGGACCAGATGGTTTCACAGGCGAATTCTATCAAACATTTAGAGAACAGCTAACACCTATCCTTCTCACACTCTTCTAAAATAAGGGAGGAACACTCCCAAACCCATTCTCCGAGGCCACCATCACCTTGATACCAAAACCAGACAAAGATGTCACAAAAAAAGAAAACTACAGGCCAATATCACTGATAAACATAGATGAAAAAACCCTCAGCAAAATACTACCAAACAGAATTCAACCACACATTAAAAGGACCATACACCATGATCAAGTGGGGTTTATCCCAGGAATGCAAGGATTCTTCAATATACACAAATCAATCAATGTGATACACCATAATAACACATTGAAAGATAAAAACCATATGATCATCTCAAGAGATGCAGAAAATGCTTTTGACAAAATTCATCACCCATTTATAACAAAAACTCTCCAGAAAGTAGGCACAGAGGGAACCTACCTCAACATAATAAAGGTCATATATGACAAACCAACAGCCAACATTGTTCTCAATGGTGAAAAACTGAGAGCATTTTCTCTAAGATCAGGAACAAGACAAGTCTGACCACTCTCACCACTATGATTCAACAAGTTTTGGAAGTCCTACCCATGGCAATCAGAGAAGAAAAAGAAATAAAAGGAATTCAAATCGGAAAAGTAAAACTGCCACTGTTTGCAGATGACATGACACTCTACACAGAGAATCCTAAAGATGCTACCAGAAAACTACTAGAGCTAATCAATGAATTTGGTAAAGTTGTAGGACACAAAATTAATCCACAGAAGCCTCTCACATTCCTATACACTAACAATGAAAGATCAGAAAGAGAATTTAAAGAAACAATCCCATGTACCTTTGCACCAAAGAGTAAAATACCTAGAAATAAACGTATCTAAGGAGGCAAAAGACCTGTACTCCAAAAACTATAAAACACTGATGAAAGACATCAAAGATGACACAAACAGATGGAGAGATATACCACCTTCTTGGATTGGAAGAACCAATATTGTGAAAATGACTCTACTACCCAAAGCAATCTACAGATTCGATGCAATCCCTATCAAATTACCAATGGCATTTTTCACAGAATTAGAACAAAATATTTGACAATTTGTATGGAAACACAAAAGACCCCAAATAGCCTAAGCAATCTTGAGAAAGAAAAACGGAGCTGGAGGAATCAAGCTCCCAAATTCAGAATAGATTGCAAAGCTACAGTAATCAAGACAGTATGGTACTGGCACAAAAACAGAAATATAGATTAGTGGAACATGACAGAAAGCCCAGAGATAAACCCACACACCTATGGTCACCCAATCTACAACAAAGAAATCAAGAATATACAATGGAAAAACTACAGCCTCTTCAATAAGTGGTGCTGGGAAAACTGGACAGTTACATGTGGAAGAATGAAATTAGAACACTTCCTAACACGATACACAAAAATAAACTCAAAATGGATTAAAGACCTGAATGGGAGGCCAGATACTATAAAACTGTGAGAGGTAAACATAGGCAGAACACTCTTTCACGTAAATCACAGCAATATCTTTTTTGACCTGCCTCTGAGAGTAATGAAAATAAAAACAAAAATAAGCTAATGGGACCTAATGAAACTTAAAAGTTTTTGCACAGCAAAGGAAACAATAAACATGAAGAAAAGACAACCCTCGGTATGGAAGAAAATACTTGCAAACGAAGCAACAAAGGATTCATCTCCAAAATATACAAACAGCTCATGCAGCTCGATATCAAAGAAACAAACAACCCAGGGCTTCCCTGGTGGTGCAGTGGTTCAGAATCTGCCTGCCAATGCAGGGGACATGGGTTCCAGCCCTGGTCTGGGAAGATCCCACATGCCGCGGAGCAACTGGGCCCGTGAGCCAAAACTACTGAGCCTACGCGTCTGGAGCCTGTGCTCCGCAACAAGAGAGGCCGCGATAGCGAGAGGCTCCTGCACCGCGATGAAGAGTGGCCCCGCTCGCCGCAACTGGAGAAAGCCCTCGCACAGAAACGAAGACCCAACGCAGCCAAAAATAAATACATAAATAAATAAAAATATATTTTTGAAACAAACAAACAACCCAATCAAAATATGACCGGCAGACCTAAATAGACACTTCTCCAAAGAAGACATACAGAGGGCCAAGAGGCACATGAAAAGGTGCTCAAAATCGCTCATTATTAGAGAAATGCAAATTAAAACTACAATGGGGTATCACCTCACTTCGGTCACAATCGCCATCATCATAAAATCTACAAACAATAAATGCTGGAGAGAGTGTGGAGAAAACAGAACCCTCTGGCACTGTTCCTGGGAATGTAAATTCATACAGCCATTGTGGAGAACAGTATGGAGGTTCCTTAAAGAACTCAAAATAGAACTACCATATGACCCAGCAATCCCACTACTGGGCATATACCCTGAGAAATCCATAATTCAAAAAGTATCCCAATGTATCCCAATGTTCACTGCAGCACTATTTACAATAGCCAGGTAATGGAAACAACCTAAACTTCCATCGAAAGAGGAATGGATAAAGAAGATGTGTTACATATACACCATGGAATATTACTCAGGCATAAAATGTAACAAAATTGGGTCATCTGTAGAGATGTGGATGGACATAGAGTCTGTCATACAGAGTGAAGAGAGTCAGAATGAGAAAAACAAATATCATATATTAATGCATATATGTGGAATCTAGAAAAATGGCCCAGAAGAACCTATCTGCAGGGTAGGAAAAGAGACGCAGACATAGAGAACGGACATGTGGACACAGTGGGGGAAGGGGAGGGTAGGATGAACTCGGAGATAAGGTTTGGAATACACTACCACGTGTGAATTAAATACCTAGAGGGAACCTGCTGTACTGCACAGGGAGTTCAGCTCAGTACTCTGTGATGACTCAGATGGGTGGGATTGGGGAGAGTATATATGTATACACAGAGCTGATTCACTTCATTGTACAGCAGAAACTAACACAACGTTGTAAAGCAATTATTCTCCAATTAAAAAAGAGAGACAGAGAAAGAGCAAACAGACCCAAAGTGGCTCACTTCCTGCAAGTGAAGCAGCCCCAATGGAGTGGAGATCATTCCCAGCCTGTACAAGCTGGAGTGACTTACCCCCAAGTGATACCAAATGTGGACTGTAGCTCTGGACGTTTCTCTGCTCCAAACAGCCTCCTGCCGTGGGGTGGGCAGCACCTGTCAGGGAGAGTCCCTCCCAGTTCCCTGAAGCAAAATGAACTCTGGCTGCTGCTGGGAACTTGGGAAGATGCTGCCCCTGGCAGGGGTAGACCTGCCACGAGCACAGATGTCCCACCTGGGTCACCATAATTATTACTAAACGCAAGTCGGTGTAACTGACACACAGTGCGGCCAAATAATACCAAACCGTTGCAGTTTGGAACAGAGAAAGGTTTATTGCAGGGCCATGCAAGGAGACGGGGGGCTCATGCCTTTAAAACCCCAAACTCCCTGAAAGCTGTCAGCAAATCCCATTTATAGGAAAGATGAGGGAGGGGCACGGTTAGTTTTTGCAAGCTTCTTGGTGTCAGATCCTGTTTCTTGAGGTAAGGTCATGGTCAGGTAACAATGTTCCTGTAAGTCTCCACCAAAACAAATGTTATTCTCTGTTCTGACAAGAAACGGCAAGGTCCCAAGACACAACTTTCACCCTGCGAGGTCCAGGTCCTGGCTAAGAGAAGGGGGTCTCTGCTCAGGTCAGTTACCCTGTCCGGGAGTATTCATCCAGCACTCAGTCTGGGTTCTTCCACCAGTGCCCAAGCCTGGCTGAAGAGGCAGATCTTTGCTGGCAGTGCCCTCACGGCCAGGTCCCCAGACCCTGCCCATACGTCTTCACCGAGGGAGGAAGGCATCCAGGACCCAGCTGGCCCTTAGGCTCCTCAGGTGGCCCAGGTGTGGGGGTGAGCGGGGGTTGTGCCGAGTCCTGCAGACTGCGACCCATGCAGACTGACGGTGCCACTAGGTGGCAGAGGCAATGATGGGGGAGAAGTTTGCCATCACCTCAAGGCCTGGACCCATGCAGTGGATGGTCATGCCAAGAGCTCTGGAGCTCTGCAGGACACAGCCCCCAGCCTTCTCCCTGGGCTCCCCAGCTCACCCGCCAGCCAGAGGCCAGAGGGCCTGGAGGGCCCTGGTGAGAAGGCTGCAGTCTTCCTCTTGCCGCACTCTCCACCGCAAGGACCACCTCACCCCACCCCCACCCCCGGCCACCTGCTGGCTCAGTGGCGCCTCTAACCCTTGCACTAATGGTCCCACACTAGCCCTCTCACAGTAACGGTTGCCTGGTAACAGGCACAAGGGCGCATGCTAATGGCTACACACCATCCCACTTCTATTACAGTCTTTGTGGTTACTTCCTGCTGAACGGGGGTGGTGAGGGGGTGATCCTGAAATGGAACTGATCAGCCTTGGGCCAAGAAGATTCCTTAAAAGTTTTAATAAGTAATACACTTTTCTTTCTTTATCTACACTATTTGAACCCGATGAAATTCCTTCTATAATGAAATTTTCATCTCAATACTTTTCATTTTCGAAAAGCAACCTTAAGTCTTCTAAGGGTTCACAAACCCATTGCTCTCTTGGCCTCCCAGGAGTTGTGTCATTTTCTGATGACAGTGGGGCTACTTTAACTGGAGTGTGAGGAATCCATGGCTTTACTCTAGCTAACTTGATAGATGAGTGCATGGTAATTACCACAACGGGTGGCCCTGTCCACCTTGCAGTCAGCTGGTGCTCAGGCACTCGTTCTCTACAAGTCTTAAGGAGGACTCAGTCTCCAGACCGGAACGCCTGTAAGGCTACCTCAGTTGGATAGGCAGACCTGCCGGAAGCAAACGCGTCGACAGAGGTTAGTATGGTGCCCAGAGTTTTAACATAATTGGCAACTGCTAGATCTTTCGGAGCATTTATAGATTCTCCCACCTGGACGGACACTTGGAATGGCCTACCACACAATATTTCAAAGGGGCTTCATTTAAGCCTGCTTCTGGGAGCCACTCTGATCCACAGCAGGGCAACTGGCAAGCCTTACTTAACCCAAGTTACACTAGTCTCTTGACATACTTCAGCAATACTCCCTTTTAATGTATGATTCATTTTCTCAATTCTTCCTGTTGATTGTGGTCTCCAGGACAAATGTAGCTTCCAATTAATTTGCAGCGCTTTAGACACTTGTTTGGTTATGCCAGAGACAAAAGCAGGCCCATTATCATTTTGAAGCGAGTTAGGCGGTCCAAATCGGGGGATAATTTCCTTCAGGAGGGCTTTAACAACTTCGGAGGCTTCTTCTGTCCTAGTAGGATATGGCTCCACCCATCCTGAAAAGTGTCCACAAATACTAGCAGGTATCTAAACCTTCCTGTGGCTCAAGGCATTTGAGTAAAGTCTATTTGCGAGTCCTAGTGGGGCAGGTTCCTCTGTGTTGGGTTCCCATCTGGGGAGGTCTGACAGCAGTCTTTGGGTTATTTTTAATACAAGTCATGCAATTCTGCATGACTCACTGGATGGTCCTTCGCACGTTAGGCCCCGTTATGTATTTCTGAATCCACTGTAAGGTGCCATTTCTCCCATAATGGGTACTATTGTGAGTATGTTGCAGCAGTGTCCAAGAGGACCTCAAGAATCAGAACGATTCCTTGTGCGCTACATTTCCAACAAGGCAAGGTGTGATCAAGAGTGAATCCCCACTCTCTGGCCCTCTCCTTGTCCTTTTCTGAATACACTGACTGGTATTTTGACAAGTCAGCCTGTGGGAGAAGTGAACCTACCATGGCCTGACAATCCCCTTCCTTTGCTACCTTCTTTGCAGCTTGGTCAGCTAACCAGTTGCCTTTTATTATACGAGTTTCACCCTTTTGGGGGCCTGGGCACTGCATTATGGCCACTTGTGAGGGCTTATGGACTCCTTCTAATAGTGACAGGATTTCACAAGCATGATTTATGTCTTTATTGTTGGAAGTGAGAAGCCCCGTTTCTTTCCAGACTGCCCCATGAGCATACACCATGGAGAAGGCATAGCAAGAGCCTGTGTATATATTTACTCACTTCCTTTCAGTGAGCAGTAGGGCCCTTGTCAGAGCAATGACTCCTGCCTTCTAAGTTGAGCTCCCTGGGGGCAGGGCTCTTGCTACAACAATCTTTTCAAGAGCTACCAACGCATACCCAGTGTGCCACCTACACCTTGGTCCATGAAGCTGCTTCCATCAGTGAACAGCTCGATATATGGCTCTGCCAAGGGTTGGTCCATTACGTCTGGTCTGCCAGAGTCCACTAACTTGATGACATGTAGGCAGTCATGCTCTGGGGATTGTGCAGCATCAATGGGGAGCAATGTGGCTAGATTTAGGGCTGAAGTGACCTGAAGTCTTACACTGGGATTGTCTCATAGAATGGCTTGCTACTTTCCCATTCTCCCAGAAGTAAGCCAATGACCCCCTTCTCGTTCCAGTAAAGAAACAACATGGCGAGGGACATACACAGTGGTGGGTTGCCCCACGGTGAACTTCTCAGCTTCCTGAAGTATGTCACAAGTAGCTTCTACAGCCTGAAGGCAAGGGGGCCATCCCTTAACAGTCTCTTCTAGTTGTTCTGAGAAGTAGGCAACGGGTCAAGGGATATTTCCCAGAGTCTGAATTAACACCTGAGACTTATGCCTTGTCTCTCATGGACATACGACATGAAAGGATTCTTTAAGTCTGGTAGTCCCAAAGCCGGGGCTGAGATTAACTTTGTTTTTATTGTTTCAAAGATTGTTTGGCACTCTGTAGTCCAAGTGAGGGGCTCAAAATCGTGACCCTTTAAAGCCTCACAGAGGGGCTTTACTATGAGCACATAGTTCAGGATCCAAATCTGACAGAACGCTGTCATTCCCAGAAACTCCCTCACTTGTCTGCGAGTCTTGGGTGTTCCCACACTTGCAACTGCCTCTTTTCCATCAGGAAAAGGTTCCACTGTCCTGGGGAAATGAGAAAACCCAGATACATGACTTGTTGCTTACACACTTGGGCCTTTCTCTGGGAGACCTTATATCCAGAATTGGCCAAATAGTTCAGGGTCCTCATGGTATTCTGGAGACACTTATCATACGTAGGGCCTGCTATGAGCGCATTGTCCACGTATTGGCGTGAGAGCCCTTCATCCAATATTAAGTTTCTAAGGTCCCTGCCGACATTCCCCCAAACAAGGTAGGGGAATTCTTAAATCCTTTAGGCAGGACTGTCCAACAATACTACCGGACTACCTGTGTTTTTGGGTCCTACCATTCAAAACAGACAGCTGTGCTCTGATTCCTCTGCAATAGGAATGCAGAAAAAAGCATCTTTCAAGTCCAAAACTGAGAACCGACTGTATTCTCCCAGAATAGCTGTAAGCAGAGTGTATGGATTAGGCACAACAGGTTGCAGATCTTGGACTATTTCATTAATAGCTCTCAAGTCTTAGACAAAGTGATACTCTGTTGACAGAGTTTGGCTCTTTGACCAGGAGGATAGCAGTATTATATGGGGACCTGCAAGGCATAATCAGTCCTGTTTTCAAAAACTTTTTGAGAATTGGCTGCATTCCCTTTTGGGCCTCTTGACTCAGAGGGCACTGTTTTAGATTAGGTGTCGCAGCACCCCTTTTTAACAGGATTTGTATTAGCCATGCATTTTTGTCCTTCCCTGGGGTGCCGCCAGCCCATACTTCTGGTCTTACCTTTTCGTAGACCTCGGGGGGAGAGAGCTCTGTCCCCTTTTCTGGGCCATCTGTAGGCTTACAGCATGCTCCACTGGGACCCTGATGTCAAGCTGTTCTGGCAAAAAAGTTGCTTGAGCATTTAACTTACAAAGGAGCTCTCGGCCCAAAACAGGGATTGGACATGCTGGCATATATAAGAAACTGTGTTTCAGGCTGAGGTCCCCTAAATGGCATCCTAGAGGCTGTAAGAAAGAACGGTTTTGTACTTCTCCAGAAACTCCCATGACTGAGATGGGTAGACATGTTTTCTGTGCCACCTTGATGTTTACCACAGAGTATGTTGCACCCTAACCTATCAGAAAGTCAATCAACTTGTCCCCGACTGTCAAAGTGACCCTGTCAAAGGGCTCCTGTGGGGAAATCGGAATTGGGAGCCTCAAGTCCAAGGAAGCCCCCGGGCCTCTTCATTCATCATCAGTGTCCCTCTCTGTCAACCATATGAGAGGCTCCCATCTTTCTTTTGTTGTTTTCTTTCTTATTTTTTAGCTTAGGGCAATGTTTTTTCCAATGCCCTTCCTCTTTAGAGTAAACACATTGTTCCTTCCCTAATGGCGGCTTACCTCTCTTCAGGTTAACTGCCTTCCAGGAATCCAATGCTGCTGCCAGAAAAGCTGTGTTCCATCTTGCATCCTCTTACTTCTGTCGTTGTTCCCCGTTGTTGAACCCTTTAAAAGCAACATCCACTAACTGAGAAGGGTTCATTCCAAATGCACCACCTAACTTTGGTAATTTTCTTCTCATATCTGGGGCGCTTTGCCCAATGAAGGTCACATTTACCATATTTTCGGGGGCCTCAGGGTCTGTACCCGCGTGGAGCCTATAAGCTTGATAAAGTCTTTCTAGAAACTCTGATGAATCCTCATTGGGATTTTGGTGTATCTCCTGGATTTTGTTTAAGCTCTTTGGCCTAGGGTATCCCCTTTCAAAGATGAGACACACTTCGTATAATGCTCTAGGTGTGGCACATCTCCATTATTAGGAGCCCAGTCAGGCTCAGCAGTAGGAACTGTCAGATTTACTTCTGGAGTTCCATCTGGATCTGCTAGATGAAGCTGGTGTGCTTCCTCTCTAGTCCTGTCAATGACCGTCCTTCTTTCCTCTCCAGGAAGCATCATGCTCATAAGAGTGTGAACGTCTTCCCAACAGAGATGGTGAGTAGCAAAGATGGACGTGAAAGGTTCAGTCATATGTAGGGGGTCCTCTCAGGAAGGAGGGCTATGGTTTTTCTAATTAAACTAATCTGAAGTTGAGAACTGAAATGTAAATATGCGAGATGAAAAAACGATGGAATTGTGAACAAAGGAGATTCTGAGAGTATAAGTCACTGGGAAACGGCCAAAATCCTGGGAGAATTTCAGAGTTTCAAAGGCTATGAAAATGGTGGGTTCAAGCTGAGATCCCCAAGAGATCTGAGGAACCAGGAAAAATGTGATTTCCAGGTGGAATGAATAGAAAATTGACTAAGGTCTAGAAGACCCATGAGGGTGGAGGGATAGAGCTGTGGGGTGGATGTTTAGGGAGGGGCCGTGGTACAGCCTCCTCCTCTATGACTCCCTCCCACACCCTCAGGAGCCCTTTGTGACCAAACCACAGCTCTATGATGTAGGCCTAGGGCTTTAGTCTCCAAGTACATGCCCTGTGCTCAGTTGCCTGCTGGCAGCCATGTGATTCAGATAATGGAGAATGCTCTCTTTCCTCTGAAGAGCACTTTTGATACTTGGCAGTACTCCAGTTGCACTCTCTGTGTGAGTGACATCATCCTAGCCTTCCTGTGTGGACTGGGGCTCTTTTTCCTGTTACTCCGCTACCTCGAGAATAATGTATCTTCACCACCTCCTAGGAAACATGAAAACATCAGGAAGGTAAGGAACCCTTGGGCCAGACCCACAAGCACATGATCCTCTCTTCTTTTCTATTGTTATTTCCACTTTTCTCAGTCAACTACACAGACTCCTGAAATGGGAAAGAATAGGACATCTACTCTCAAGTATAGAACATCATCCCTGTAAGGACACAAGCCAGCCTGGGCAGGGGATAGAGTGAACACTAGGATTTCTATCCAAAGGTCTCAGACCAGTTGCCCAGGTATGGTAGAGGGCTCCAGGGCAAGTCTCACACACAGTGACCGGAGGTCGAGGACGGGATACCGAGTTCAATCTCAGCCAGAGGACAGACCCATGAGCACTGGATCACCAGCTGTGAACAGGTGTCTCGGATGAGGGCTGATCTGCTGGCAGTGCTGAGGCCCTGAGAGCCTCAGAGCTGGCGCTGGAGTGGCCCTGGCCTTGGGAAGCAGCGACCCACCTGCTGGAGCTCAGATGAATCCGTAGTTCAGAGAATGTCTGTGTTTCTTGAGCAGAGGAACAGTGACGAAAGAAATCCAGGGTGAATCGCACATTGAAAATCCTTCTTTATGTTCTTCAGAGAAGGAAAACAGAAAATATTTTTATCCTCTTTAAAAATGAGTGAAAGGAAAGAAAAACCACAGAGCTCTGTTAGTTAAACGTAGAAAGTCATATTATGTTATGGACACTGAGTGTCTGATGCTTGTCTAGAGAGGGGAGAGTGAGAATTGGGTCCCAGGTCCTCATTTGTTCTGTCTCTCAGCATCAAATGGAGCCGAAGGGGAGATGCAAGATTAAAGAGAAAATGAGAGCTGTGAAAGGTAAGTTGTGCCTTTCATCCCTGTGTGCCCCGAGGGTTAGCCCCCATCTCTCCCAGCCCTGATGGCCCAGCTCCACAGGCTCCGAGGAGGCCAGGGGCAGGGCCTGTCCCTCAAGAAACAGAACCCTCAGGGAGGCTCCTGGGAAGGAGAGCAGGACCACCCAGATACCTCCCAGATTCCATGTGCACAATGAAGTGGTAAGGGGCCTGGAAAAGGGTGTGGCCCAGCAGGGGTGTGTGGGCTACAGTGGACCAATAGCGCCTGGGTTGGGAGGTGGGACCTCCAGGTCCAACCGTGGACAAGTTGTTTAACTTTGCTCAGATTCCTCTGCAAGGTGACCCCTGCCCATTCTCCCCCACATGGAGGATGTGAGGGCCGCAAGGGGTAATGGATACGGAAGTACTTTGTAAATGATAAACCCTTTCGTGAGCTTCGCCATCACTGTCAGGGATCATGTGGCTTTGGACGCTGGTGCCTGGGCTGCAATCTCCCAATGGTGTCCCCTTAAAGGGACACTGCACTCAGCCTCCTGTAAGACCCCCTAGGCCCTTGCCTTCACCATCGTGACCCACTCTGCTGATTTCCAGCTTGCAGAAATTCCCTGAAAGAGCTGGAAAAGGCTCGGGACCTGATTTCACTTCTGCGAAGGTAAAGAATCTTTCCCTTCTCTCCTGGGTTCTTCTTCCACCCAAAGCCTATGGTGTGACACCTGGGCTGCAGGGAGCCTGGGGCTGAAATGCCAGGGGGAGCCCTGAGGACAGCGTGCGTCTAAAGCCCTGGGGTGAGGGACAGCAGGAGCACTGTGAAGTCAGCATGGGGGCCGTGGAGGGCCATGGGGCCACAGGTGTCCACCCCTGCCTGCCCTGCCCAGCCCTCCTGGCCCTGGGGGCTCCTGGCTGCTGCTTGTGCCTCATGTCTCCTGCAGCCACCTGCACAAGCTCCCTGACAAGGGCGGCTTCCATCAGCTCTCCTGTCAAGACCCCCTTGGTGAGGTGGGCAAAGCAGCGCCTGCTGCAGCCCACCAGCCCTGCAGGGAACCTGCAGAAGACGATGTTCCTGCCGTGTGCCCATCAGCTGCCCTGGTTCCTCTGACCCAGGGCTCTTTACCTGTGGCCTCCAACCCTGTCAACAGAACCTCAAGACCAATCCAACTTGAAGAGAGTCACCCTTGGCACTGTGGCAAAGAGCTCACCTCCAGGTAATTCTTTTTTGGCATCTACCACTGCAGCCATCTTGAGTCTTGGCCTCGCATGCTATCACATTTTGTTCCTGTCCTTCTGGTGGAAGATTACCAAGGCCTTCTTCTTCCCCACCTCATCACAGAGTAAGTCCTGGCAAGAACACCTGTCCCACCAGCCACCAGGGGCCCCGTCCTTGGGAGGGCCCACAGACAAGCAGGTAGAGACTGGTAGCCCCTTATTTGTCAACCCTGAAGTCCAGAAGCTGCTGGAGCTTCTAATCACCAAGAAAGTAAAACTAAACACTTGTAAGGAGAAAGAAAAGGATGGGTCATTCTCAGAACAAATGAGCTCAGACTACCACCTGAACACTTTAGGGAATATGTGGAAATCACTGGGTGCTGAGCAGGACAACACAACCCCTCAATCTTTCTGGAACATGAAAGACAACACAGAGCAGCTAGAGCAGCTACCTGGTCCTCAGCAGCTCTTACACTCCGAGGTCTTGAGAGACCACCTGGAACAGAAATACAGCCAGCTCTACTGGGGTCTCCCCTCTCTGCACAGCGAGTCTGTGATGGTTGTTAGGAGCCCTGCTCAACAGCAGGCGCCCTTTGTTTTATTCAGTGGAGTTTCTCATGGCTTTTCAGTTTCAATTCAACCTAGAATAACTTTAGGTGCTTCCCAGGCCCCAGTCTTGCCCTGCCAAAGGGTTCCACCCCAGCCTTTCACTCAAAACTTGCCTCCCTGCCAGCCCCCACCTCTGGCTCAGATCCAGGCCCAGCCCTACCTCCCATCTTCTCTCCTATCCAGACCACCTTATTCTCCACCCCAGATGAGTACCTGTGGACTAGACTGTCCTACATTTCAGAACAAGACACTATATTTTATCCCAACTGAAACTCAATGTCTGCCCCTTGTTGCAGAAGCAACTGAAAAGGAGCCTTCACCCTCTGTGGTCAAAAGATCTCAGAAAGGCTTTAACCAACTCATTCTCACCCTTCCTCAAGACAGGGGACGCTCCCAGGCCCAAAGGTCAGCAGTTTCCTTTCATCATGAGGACTTAATTGGCCCTGATCTCCAGAAGCAACATCTTCAAAAGAGGCTCATCAAAGAGCAAACCAAGAGGGGCCTGGCCCGCAGTATCCACCTGTCTCCGTCTCTGGAATTGAGCTCCTCTCAGTGCCAATTTTTAGGGACTTATCAGGCACAGGGCAAGCAGGGACCCTGGCAGCCCTCTGCTTTTACAGGCAAAAGGAGACTGGACCGACAGAAGATAAGGGCCAGGTGCCCTAGGAGATCCCATAGGAAGGGTCAAATGCAATTCCAACCAGGGCAGGATTTCGGCAAGGGTCTAAGGCCATGTCTGAGGAGGATCTCAAAAGCTTCCTCCAGGACCAGCCTCCCAGTGAAGTTTCTGCAAAGAAACTCTGAAAAGGAGTCAGAAAGATACTTGATGAACCCCTTGAAGAGTAACTCTGGAAACTGTTTACCCAGTAGCCCAGAGCAGAAACATCTAGAAAAATTCTTGAAAGCCCATTTGAGCACAAAGTTGAGGCAGATTAATCAAGGTATGACGCCTGTGATGGTGCGTCAATCCTGGCTTGCTGCCAACTATGCTTCTTATAAGCCCCACCCTCGCCAGGAAATCAGAAATCTAGCATTCTCAAAGTACTGGAAACCCTGTGTAAACTCCTCCCGTGAGCTTTCCTTCCTCAGTCCAAGCATTCGGCAGATGCTGGAAGCACATGTTATAAGGTGGCGGGTAAGGCACAGGTGGGGCTTACCCAACCAGGCCTTTGAGCCCATAAATCTCAAGCTGGGTGGGGCTCAACCCTTGTCCTCTCCAAGGTCCACCTTTTCCCCCTCTGCCACCTGTCAATCTAGAGCACACTCAAAAGCCAACTTGGCTAATAAGCTCTCTGGAAAACCTCAGCCCCATCAGGGAATGAAAGTGATAACAAAAGCAACAGTTCCCACCCTGTTGAGTCCCCTCCCTGTTCCCTCACCTGAGCATACAGAAATCCAGAGGGCCCTGGGACAGACTTCACCTGGTGACAGGTATGGGCCCTCAGAGGCCCCTCTGAATGGACAGGAGGGCAGACTGCCTTAGCAGATGCCCACAGTCAACCTCATGGGCAGAAGCTGGGAGAATGGGACTGTCTTGGGGTTTCCAGCCACTAGGAAAACCCTGTCACCACCAACAAAGTCACTTGCCCAACCTCCAAAGGAGCCATGCCTTAAAAACACAGGTGGCTCAAGGCCGTGCCACTGGTGAGCTCCTTCCAGACTCTCACAGTGACATCCTCCTTCAAGACTATGCCATTGGCATGCCCCTCCAGGACTTTGCCACCAATGTGCTCCTTCAGGACCATCACACTGATGTGCTCCTTTCTTCACACATCTTGGCTTCTCACAGGTCGCTTTCTAGTTCCCAGAGGGAACATGCTAGTGAGGACGCACCAGCTTTCCAGGTGGTGCCATATGACCTCAACGTCAGGGAACAGAGCAGCCGGGGGCAGCAGACATTCAAAACACCACAACTTCAGGACCCATTTAAAGGCCAGAGGGAGATGTCGGCCCCAACTGAGGAGTGGAGGGACTTTCAGAGGCCCCAACCAAAAGAGCATGAAGAAATGAAGAGCCAGAGGGAGATGCTCGCATCAGCTGAGGAGTGGAGGGGTTTCACGAAGCCCCAACCAGGACAGCATGAAGAAACAAAAAGCCAGAGCAACGTGCCTGCCCCAGCTGAGGAGTGGAGGTGCGTTAGGAGCCTCCAACCAGGAGAACATGAAGAAACGAGAAGCAACCAGGAACAACAGGAACCCAGGAAACCAAAAGTTAGGGACCCGTGTAAGGACCAGTTTGCCTCGACTGAGGGGAGGGAGGATAATTGGAAGCCCAAACCAGGAGAGTATAAAGAAAGGTCTTCAGGACTAAAGGCTTTGCAAGCAAGTGGGATGAGCCACGCTTCTCAGGTCAGGGAAAGAGGAGAGTCCCTTGGGAGCAAACATCCCCAGCTCTCACCAGGGAAGAGACAGCTTTCACCAGAAAGCCAAAAAAGGATGAGGCAGTATGTCAGCCACGATAAAAAAGGCAAAGGAATAGAAGAATCCCTTCAAAAAGGCAAGCCTGCATCAGCCACCGCTCACCAGCAGAAACCAATCAAAGGCAAACCTGTTGGAGAGAGCAGGGCTATTGACCCTTGTGCGACTGCAAGAGCTTTTGGACAGGTCCTAAGAGAGAAACTGGGGCTTCACCAAGGACTCTGTGCCTCAAAGTTAAATCTGCACCCAGAACAGCTCCAGGCCCCAGCACAGGGGCATTCCCACCACCACAGGGTTCTCTCCTCTTCAGAACAGAGAAGGGTGTTGAAAGATACAGCCTACAGTCACCAAGCCAGCCCCAAGGACCACAGCTACCTTAACAAGAGCAGGCATACCACAGGCAGGGGCGACAAGTTAGCCTTCCCACCCAGGGAACTGGAGTCCCCAGTCAGACGCTGCCAGCATGGACCAAGGCTGGCCGGTGACTCAGGCCACCTGCGCCATCACCCAGCATGTCCTCAAAAATGTGTTCCCTCTGGTCAGCCAGAGTGTGCTTCTCATGCCTTTCCTGGGGGGAAAGTGGTGCCAAAAAAAGTTCAGTTCATGGAAAGAAAACCTGCTTCTTCTCACGTTAACAAATCATCTATGTGCTAATGGCTTCTCTTCCTACCACAATTTTATTGTTTCCCAAAATACATGTTTTTTCTCATGAGAGGTGGTGGTCTCTGTCTGTGCCCTGCTGGGGGGAAGGGAAGGGATCAGGGTCCACTCTTCCCAGGTGCCTGCTCTGGCTTCCAGATGGGATGGGGCCATGGAGGGAGGTTGATCCCAGCGTGGAATACTCATCCTCACCTCAATTCCCTCACTGCACTTAAGTTTCCATAATAGCAGCATTACAGAAACAAGCAACAGCATTCAGGACATGTCAAGGTGAACTAAACCTAAAGATCTCCCCCTTCTCAGGAACCGGTTCAGTCCTCTCCTGCTCTCTCTCTACCTTGAACTTGTGGGACTGTAGGGGAGGGGTTTGCAGAGGCTGAAATTCCCCTCAGGCTCCAGAAAGTGTCACAGACAAGTTCACATGTCAGAATAAGGAGGGGAGTTTGGGGGCAGTGCTATTCAGAGATTTTTATGGAGGCTTCATTATGTAGGAATAGTTGCTATTAGTAATTAAGTGAACCTCCGACTCCCCCACACCTCCCTAGAGGTCAAGGGGTGTGCCTTAAAGTCACAACCCTCTAGTGACTTGATTGGTATCCCTGGCACAGGGGGGTTCCAAAAGTCACCTCATTAACATGAATTCAAGCATGGTTGAAGTGGCTTGTTATGAATAACAAAAAAACCCTTAATCTCTCTTATTACTTGGAATTTGCAAGGGTTTTAGGAACTCTGTGCCAGGAACAGGGATGAAGACCAAATATTGCTTTCTTATAAATCACAATATCATACTATGCTACTAAGGTGTAAGAACAGACATCATAAGAATAAAAAAACCTTAAAAGTACAATGGAATACAATTGAGAGGCCAGAAATAAACCCTCACATTTAGAGACAACTGAATTTCAACAAGGGTGCCACAATTCAATCAGAAAAATAACACTCTTTTCAATACATGGTTTTAGAACACCTGAATATTCACAGGCAAAAGAATGAAGTTGTACCTCTGCCTCACACCATCTATACAAATTAACTCGAAATGAATAACAGACCTAAAATGTAGGGAAAAAAGAGGAATAAATATTTTTGATTTCTGGTTAGGCAAAGTTTTCTTAGATTTGACAAAAACAAATAAAAGAAAAACAGATCAACTGGATATTATCCAAATAAAAAAACTTTTGTGCTTCGAAGAACTCCATGAAGAAAGTGAAAGCAACCCACAAAATGGGAGAAAATATTTACAAACATCTAACGGATCAAGAGGCTTGTACCCAAATCATAGAAGAAATCTTACAAGTCAACAACGAAATGACAAATAACCCAATTTATAAATGGAGAATGAATGTGAACAGACATTTCTCCAAGGAATATATACAAACAGCCAATAAAAAATTAGAACACGAAAAGATGCTCAACATTAGGGAGATGCAAATCATGACCATAATAAAATCCCGCTTCACACTCACCAGGAGGGCTTTTAAAAAAAAGACAGACAGTAACAATTATTAACCGTAGTTGTGGGAAAACTGCAACCCTCATTCATTGCTGATGGGCTGGTAAAATAGTTCTGCTGCCTTGGAAAATTGTTCTGGCAGTTTCTAAATTTGTTGAACAGTTACCTTATCACCCAGTAATTCCATTCTAGGTATATATAAAGTAGATTGGAAAACTGGGTACACACAAAAATGTTTACACAACTGCTCGTAACAGCATTATTCATAACAGTCAAAACAGAAACAACAAATGTCTCTCAACTGATAAACTGATCAACAAAATGTGATATATCCATACAACTAAACATTAGCTTGGCCAGAAACTGAATTGGATTACTGATGCATATTACAACACTGATGGGCCTTACAAAGGTCATGCTAAATGAAAGAAGCCATTCACCAAAGGGTACATATTTGGGGATTCCATTTATATGAAACCTCCAAAATAAGCAAATCTCTAAAGACACAGAGTAGATTAGTAGCTCCTAGGAGCTTGGGAGCAGGAATGGAGAGTGACTACTAAAGAGTACAGTGTTTCTTTTGACGATGATGAAATTATATTAAAATTAAATAGTGGTGATAATTCCACATCTCTGTGAACATATTAAAAAAAAGCAATGAACTGTACAGATTAAAAGGGTGAATTTTTGGTACAAGAATTGTACCTCAATAAAATTGTTATTTAAAAACAAATTCTGACAAAGAAAACTTCAGGTCCACATTGTTTCTGTAGTGAATTCTAGTGTGAATTTTTAAGGAAGAAATGATACTAATTTTATAGCACCAGGAACAGGAAGAAAAGAAAAGATCTGATAATGAGAAGCTATTAAGGCATATGACTAACATCATACTTAGCAGTGAATACATAAATTCTTCCACATTAAATCCCAGCCTGACTGAAAAAGAAGTTAAAAGTGCATAGAGATAAAAAGAAATAAAAAATATGCTTATTTACAAATCACACTATTTAGGATATAAAATCAAAAACAAAAAACCAAAACCCATCATTAGCAAGTAGCACCCATACAGGAATTCAAGAGTAAGTTAACATTCTAAACTCCATCTCAGCTACCTCTGAAATTTGCAGATTAAAGGACATAAGCTGCACCTTTACTACAGTACAGACAAAAAGTACTCAGTATAACTCAACATAACTAAGTGGACATTCCTGACTCGAGTAAAATCTTAGCAAACTGATCATAAAAGGAAAATAACTAACATTGATAAAGACTGTATAAAACAGGCTGAGAGCAATCTGAAATCAAGAGTTAAATCCATCACACCACAAAGTGGGAAATGAATAAAGAGCTGACCTCAGACATGTCCATTTTCTGTAGCGTTTAGGAAGGTGCAGAGGACTGAAGATTCAGCTGCGGGGACACAAAAAGGACACTGTCAGGACACCTGGCCTGCCTTACAGTTCCCACACTCACCTCCCAATCACATCAGCAGCCCAGCTGAGAAGCAGCCTCCCTACAGCACCCCTTTAGCCCTTGAAAAGGCAAGGGAAAGACCCTGTGGAAACACCATCTGTCCACCTACCAGTCTGAAATGATCACGGGGATTAAACCTACCACTCTCATTTGGTAAAAATAATTTTGTCTATTGATGTAAATGGATTCAATTAAATACAAACAAAAAATGAACAACAGATGATTGAAGTACAGCAAAGGATGACACTACTTCGTTAAAATAAACACTAAGAAAAAGAGACACAGGCTGCGTCCTTTATCTATTTTCCTAGCAAAACTGTTTACCCCTTGAGTTAGAGAATCCACAGAATGCCCAAAAAAAAGGATGCGGTGCTTTATGGCAAAGTTTTAAAAATTACTACTTTCTAGTAGGCTGCAGTTTCTCAAAAGAGACTCAGTAAGTTTCTTCTGATGACTGAACGGTATGAACGACTGTTCGGCTCCTGGCTCTGTCACATTCCGGGTGAGCCTGGAGAAGTCACAGGCGCTCTCAAACTCAGGACCACCTCACCACCCTGAGACTCCGATCTGCTTTCTGCTTAACGTGTGTTTAATGCAGATGCTCATACCACTATCACGAGATAATTGGGAGGCTTATGTAAACCACCCAAGGAAAGGAACAAAGTGTCTTCTGAACAACATCTACTGTCACTTTTTCGGCGGTTAGTACCTGGCACTTGCCTCTTTTTCCAAATGACACCACATCGAATTCTCAGAACAACGCCATGAAGCAGGCATTATTCATAGCCTCCTTTGCAGACCTGACTCGTCCCCAGGTTACTTCTCCCGCCCACAGTACAGGTGACACGGCTGTAACTGACCGGGTCTCTCCCGCTCCAGAGCAGGGCTGCCCAGCACACTCTCCTCCGCCCACGCTTTCTGGCCCGCTCACGGCCAGCGTGACCACCGCGCTTTCCCTCCCACTGTCCGCCCCGGCGTCCTGTCCCCCCCGCCCCGCTCCCCCCACCGCCAGATGCAGGCGGGGCCGGGCATTCCGTCCCCACACGCACCGTTGCCGCTCCTAACGGGTCTCAGATCCACCTGCCCCCGAGACCACAAGGCCCGAACCGGGATCGCCCCACTCACCTTCCCACGGCCGAGGTCCGGGCCAGACCCGAGCACTGCAGTCCCGCCTGGACCAGAAGGCGGCCCGAGACGTACCACTTCCGACCCCGCCACAAGTACGCGGCTCTCAGCAAAGCTCCAGGCCACGCGAAGACCTCCAACTGCCACGACCAAAGCTCCAGGTTTTTCTCACCTCGAGGCCTGTGAGGGCGGAAGGGGTGAGGCGGGGCCTACGTTGCACATGCGCAGAGGAAGCCGCTAAAGACCCGGAAAACCGTAAGAGGGAGAAAGACTACATTCCCCTTGGCCCCCTGCACCCTGGGTTGACTGGGAACCAAGCAATCGATTCAGTACTTCAGAGTAGGAATACGTGGGAAATGCTTGTCCCAGGGTCCTGGGTGCCCTGAGACCCCTGATTGGGTGTGTGTCTGAGGCAGGAGATAGATGGGCCCCAAGCCAGGCATTCACAACTGACCTCCCGTTTGCATTTCACAGGGCAGGAAAAAGTGGCCTTCCGACACTTACAACTTAGTCTCCTGTTTACATTTGCTGAGACAAGAGATAGATAGGCTTCAGTGTAGACGTTTAAAATCTGCCTCCTGGGCTTCCCTGGTGGCTCAGTGCTTGAGAGTCCGCCTGCCGATGCAGGGGACACGGGTTCGTGCCCTGGTCCGGGAAGATCCCACATGCCGCGGGGCGGCTGGGCCCGTGAGTCATGGCCGCTGAGCCTGCGCGTCCGGAGCCTGTGCTCCGCAACGGGAGAGGCCACAACAGTGAGAGGCCCGCGTACCGCAAAAAACAAAAAAAAACCAGCCTCCTGTTTGCTCTCTGAAATGGAAGCAACAGCAGAATCAGGGTAAATAGCCAGGCTTTGTCTCCTGTGGACACCTTAAGATAACAGTTATGGCAGGAACAGAGAGGGGCTAACCCTTGTTTGAGTAACAGATCAAGAGGTCATATATTTCCCATCCTTGGGACAAGGGAGACATTGCAAATGTGCAGAAAGGTTCCTTGGGGGTCAAAAAGGAGGGGGCACCACCCCAGAATATGCGATGCTAAGGCCATCTCATAGGCCTCTGTGCTGAAATCCATCTTGGAAAAAAGTTGCACAGGCACATTGGGGAGGGTCCTAGGGCAGGTCAGGTGTAGAAGAAGAATCCAGATAATTGGCCAAAGGTACACAAAGACCCAGAAGAACTGCCCTATATAAATGATTTAACCACCTCTTTACTGTGCTCCTCCTCATTAGGAGGGGACGCCCACACCCTTTGTAGCCAGATGTGCATCTCTGCATTGCTTCTGTCTTAACTAAACAGAATGTTTCTCTGTGTGCTATGTCTCTAATAATAAACTTTGTACCTGTTTTTATAGTTTTTGCCTCCGTGAGCAATGCATTTTTCACAGGGGGCAAGAGCCAAGAGGTGTGGTGGCTGGGATTCCTGGTTTTCATCCAGGCTTCCCAGGTTCAATTCCTGGGCAGGGAATGAAGATCTCACTTCATGCCACCACTCATTGCTGTCTCTCCAAGATCATGTCCACACTGTGGTTCTTAGGCCATCTGTATACCTGGGTCCCAGGGCAAAACTAGAAAGCTCGTAGCTGAAACCATATTTTCCAAATTGCTAGATCCTGATAGTCCCGAGAAAATATCCTCCTAATGGAATAGAATTTTCCATCTCTGCATTAATTAACCTTCTTGGCATCAAGGGGGCGTCCTTTGTGAAAGACAAATAGTGTATTTTCTCAAAAGTGAGTTCACTGGTTTAGTCATAATGAGACAGACTTCTTTTTTCATTTATTGCAATTTTCAAACCAAGCAGGATGCTGCAGTGCCTTTCTGGACACAAAAGCCTTTTCCTGTTCTCTGCTTCTTTAGAGGAAAACGGTTTCAGCTCCTAGACTGTCGTCACTGAGTTCCAAAGGACAGAGTCAGTTACTAATAAGGAAGAAGAGGAAATACAGAAACAAAGGAGGGGCAGTCAAAAACAATAGGGCAGGGCTTCCCTGGTGGCACAGTGGTTGAGATTCTGCCTGCCGATGCAGGGGACATGGGTTCCTGCCCCAGTCGGGGAAGATCCCACATGCCGCGGAGCAGCTAGGCCCATGAACCATGGCTGCTGAGACTGCGCGTCCAGAGCCTGTGCTCCACAATGGGAGAGGCCGCAACAGTGAGAGGCCCGCGTACCGCAAAAAAAAAAAAAAAAAATAGGGCAGCTATAAAACGGGGACCTGTTTCCTCCTCGAGGGATATACATAGCAATATCTATGTATGTGTCTTGTTATGCATAACAATATGTGCAGGATCTAAAGCCCCTACTCTGCTGGAGGATGGTAACTTCAGATTGAGCACAATACTCCTAAACACCACCCAGTCACCTCATTACCAACCAAAGTCACACATCCTACAGGCTTCGCCCCAAATTTTGCCTATAAAAACTCTTCCACAAAAATCATCCAGGACTTCAGGTCTTTTGAGCATGAGCCACCAGTTCTCATTGCTTGGTCTTTGGAATAAATCTTTACCTGCTCCAAACTTTGACGATTTTGTTTGTTTGGCCTCACTGTGCATCAGGTACATAAACTTGCATTTGGCAATCATTTCCTATGTAAAAATCCATGAACTCCTAATGTTAAAGGTAAATATGAAAGTATAATGAACTGACAGCCATACCATGTTTGTTTTATGCAAACCAGTTGGCCCTCCTCATGACATAGGCCTAGCAAAACGCTCAATATTGTTTGCAATTTTTTTTTCCTACACCTCCAATTCTGACCTGAGCAAGGCTGTTGAAAAATCATTATTCCTTCAACACTTTATGGAGTATTTTCTGTGTTCTTTATTGTATATAAATATATTTCAACATTTTGTTTTAAATTATACAAAAACACAGGGTCAGTTTAATCAAAAACACAGTGCTTTATGGGATTATTGGAGGAAATTTCCACTCTGCATCTCCTTCCCAAACGTAACCAATGTCCATTAGCCTCAACTTTATTCAGTGCAGTCCACTACACAAATACATTTTTCAGAGAGCAGCTTTTCTTTTTTCCACTTATTTACAACTCATTTTGACTCAAAGTGTAGTCATATTATCAAGTCAAACCATGTAAAACTACATAGTTGGGCTGCAACACACAGGCTTGAAAGAATGAAAAAAGAGCCCCAAATCAGCGACAGAGACATCAATGATTTAATGGGTGGAGGATCTTACATGTCTGAAGTGTGGTCCTTGAGTGACATCCCACCCTGTACAGCAGACCACAGGAAGGACGTGGCAGTAGTCTTCCCTAGCAGGGGTTGGGGGGAAGATACCAGTTATAGGGGGAATTGACCTCAGATTGGCTCATCAGTTACCAGGGAAACCAACAGAGCTACATGGTTCTCACCACCCCTTTGATCAGCTATCAGCATGGAGATGTTCTGCTCTAAAGCTAGAACGATCATTGGCTGGGGCATGGGGCAAGTATGCAGGAAGGTTACTCTTCTGAGAAGGGTGTAGGTGAAGCAAGCACTGGTCAAGCAGGACATGTACAAAGAGCAAGAGAACATGCATTTGGAGTGGCCTGACCATACATACGTCATACTTTTTCTTGGCTGCATGACATTGTATTGGAGGGGTATATGATTTACTTCATAAAAACCTTTTACATGGATGTTTAGTTTGTTTCTAAATTTCATTATCGTAAATGTGCAGTAAATATTTCTGTCTATGCTTCTTTGCATGTTTGCATTAGTTCTGCAATAGAAATTCCAAAATATAGAATTGCTAAATTAAACTAGATACATAAAAGTTGTTAGATGCCGCGCTTCCCTGGTGGCGCAGTGGTTGAGAGTCCGCCTGCCGATGCAGGGGACGTGGGTTCATGCCCCGGTCTGGGAAGATCCCACATGCCGTCAAGCAGCTGGGCCCGTGAGCCATGGCTACTGAGCCTGTGGCGTCTGGAGCCTGTGCTCCGCAACGGGAGAGGCCACGGCAGTGAGAGGCCCGTGTACCACAAAAAAATAAAATAAAAAAATAAAAAGTTGGTAGATGTTAACAATAGGCCATCAAAGAAGCTATGCTAATTTATACTTCCACTAGGATTTGTGAAAGAAAAAGCTGTTCTGACACTTAGTAAAACAGTAAGACTTTTTTCAAGAAAATTACAATAGGGGAGAGAGGTCAGACTTAACTCCAAATACAGCAAAGAAAGCTCAGGACTTATAGCTGATGAGCAAATTGAGGGAATATGTGGATGGAAAATGACTAGAAGGAGACTTCAAAAGTAGAGGGATTCTTACTAACCTGACCTAACGAGATTCTTGCTAAAGAGAGGCCAAGTGCTTAGATGTCAAAGGTGAGGGATGAGGCTCAAGGATGAAGATTCTATCTAAACTGACTTAGCAGCATTCTTGCTAAAACTCGACTGTGTACACCTGTCAAGGATGGGATGGATATGGAATGCTAAGGTCAAAGCTTAGTCTAAAAGAGGGTTTAGGGGAACCTGACTGAAGTTTGGTCAAGAAGGGCATTTGGGTCACATTACATGAGAGTTCCACTCCCCTCATCCTTATTCCAATACAGGATTTCACTGTTCTTTGATAAATACTTATTACAGAGGCTAATCGAATAGATGATTTACATCTACATATTTCCATTTGGCATTTTCTTATTGTATGTGTGAAAGTTACAAATTTTTTATACAAATAGGTTCTGAGACCAGAGTCCTTTTTATTATTCTGAAAATCAACTTATATTACATATAAAATTCCATTATATATTTGGATCTATTGATAGATTTTTGTTGTTGTTGTTCCCTTGGTCTATCTATCAATGTACCATTTACACAATGTGTTCATTTCTTTAGCTTTCTTATAGATTTAACTATGATAATCATATCTTTTGACTCAATTTTCAGAATTTCCCTGGCTATTCTCACAAGCTATTCATTAAGAGAAACAGTGTAACTTTCTAGGGCCAAATCTCTAAAAATAATCATGCTGAGGTTCTGATTAGCATCATACTTATGAATTGAAGTGAGACAATATTTTTACAATGGTAAAATAATGACATTATCCAGTCTGCCAATAATATACTTCTGGCCACTGTATATCTCACTCTCCTTTAGATCCCTTATGTAGTTTAATAGTTTTCTATATATAGATATACATATAGGCAAACATTGATTAAGTTCTTTCAACTTGATTTTTATGGTAAATGAAACATTTTCACATATGGTTTAATATGTATTTATTTGCACATAGGAAAGTTGTTGGTTTTGATATAGTAACAATGTTCTTTTCTTTATTCTCTGATTTATTTTTTCAACTAGTTTTAATGTTAATGATCTTGGATATTCATGCACATAATGACAAGTCACTGATTATCATTATTTGTACTTCTATTATGGGCTGAATTGTGCCTGACCCCTCAAATCAATATGTTGAAGCCCTAACCCTGAGTACCTTAGAATGTAACTATATTCGGAGTTAGAGTCGTCAAAGAAGTAATTACATTAAAATGAGGCTGTTAAGGTAAGCTCTAATCCATTCTACCTGGTGTTCTTTTAAGAAGCTTTGGCTACACAAGGAGACACAAGGAATGCATACATACAGAAGAAAGACCACATGAAGATACAATAAGAGGGCAACACTAAAAAAGTCCCAGAGATCTAAAGCACAATATAGTGAATATAAACAACAGTATTGTATTATAGTCATCAAACTTGCTAAAAGACTAGATCTTAATTATCACAATCACCAAAAAGAAATGATAATTATGTGACATGATCAAGGTGCTAATTGTCACTACAATGGCAATCATATTACAATACCTAAATCTACCAAATCAACATGTTTTACACCTTAAATTTACACAATGTTATATGTCATATATTTCAATTAAAATTGAAATATATTTCAATTAAAATATGTCAAATATATTTCAATGTTATATGTCAAATATATTTCATCTCTCCTTGGCTTGAGACCATCTGCAAGCCAAGCAGAGATGCCACAGAAGAAACCAGTTTACCGACACCTTGATTTTGAACTTCTAGCTTCTCAAACTGTAAGAAAATAAATTTCTCTTGCTTAAACACCCAGTCTACACTTTGTTGTTATGGCAGACCTAGCAAACCTATACACTTTATAATGAATTAAACATAAGGAGCACAAAAAGTCTGGTGGAGCTATATTAAATAAGTCATAATAGACTTTAACATAAAGATAAATAATAGACATAAAGAATATATAATCATATACTATATATATAATATATATAAAATATCTTTTATGTGTATTTATTATTTATTCTTTGTAATTCTTATAACCTGTTGTGTGACACCTGTTCTTCCAGATGCTGGACTGACAGCAGGGAAAAAGAAATAAAAATCCCTCTACTCTGCTCTTGGGTTTGTGTTCAGGATTGGTGTGGGGAGCCTATTAGATGGAGTCACAGCAAGAGAGTGAGGGAGTATGTCCCTACCTGGCAGAAAGTCCTGACCAAATTGGTGCTGCTCCCTTAGGTGAAGGTGCTTGGTCATGGCTGGCCCTTGGTTCAGTATAAGGTAGACCAAAGATGAGCCTTCCTCTCATCTCACTTAACAAATCTTAATGGCAAAACAGGAAAAGATCAAACAGTTTACAGATGACATAAATACATCTCAGAACCAAGCTCAAGAATATTTATATGTCTACAAAATATCCACCACCCAGCAAGTCTGTAATCCAATTAAAAATCACCAGATTTGACAAGAAAATGGGACCCATGAGGAACAAAATAAATCAGTTAAAATTGTTGCTAATCTGGGAATTCCCTGGTAGACCAGTTGTTGGGACTCCATGCTCTCCCTGCGGAGGACCTGGGTTCGATCCCTGGTCAGGAACTAAAATCCCACAAGCCAAATTGGCATGTCTGGAAAAAAATTTTTTTTAATTGTTGCTAATCTGACACAGATGTTAAAAGGGTATTAATACAGTCATTTTCACTGTATTCCATACAGTCATTATCACTGTATTCCATAGATTCGAAAAGTTAAGTAGAAGCATGAGAGATAAAACAAAAGATTCAAACTGAACTTCTAGATGTAGATGAAAACTACAATGCTTGCTATAAAAAATAAAATGGATGGGATTAAACAGCACATTATACATTTCTACAGAAAAGACACAGGAAAAAATTAGCAATGAACAGCAAATGGTACAACAATTTCAAGTGGTCAGATAAATATGTAATTGGAGTTCTTATAGGAGTGTGAGGGAGTAGGGGAGAAAATTTAAAGAAATAATGAATGAAAGTTTTTCAAACTGTAAATCTATACATCCATGAACCTTAGTGATCTCAAGCATAAGAAACATAAAGCTACACTAAGGCACATCATAATCAAATTGATCAAAACCAGTGATAAATATAAAATATTAAAAGCAGCTGGAGAAAAAAAATTGTTTGTACAAAGAAGCCAAGATGGGGGAGACCTTCAAGATAGCGGAGGAGTAAGAGGTGGAGATTACCATTCTACCCACAAATACATCAAAAATACATCTACATGTGGAACAACTCCTACAGAACACCTACTGAACACTGGCAGAAGACCTCAGATTTCCCAAAAGGCAAGAAAATCCCCACGTACCTGGGTAGAGCAAAAGAATAAACAGAGACAAAAGAATGGGGATGGGACCTGCACCTCTGGGAGGGAGCTGTGAAGGAGGAAAAGTTCCCACACACGAGGAAGACCCTTCACTTGCAGAGACAGGGGGTGGGGGTGGGGGGAAGCTTCAAAGCCACAGAGGAGAGTGCAGCAACAGGGGTGCTGAGGGCAAAGTGGAGAGATTCCCGCACAGAGGATCGGGGCTGACCAGCACTCACCAGCCCGAGAGGCTTGTCTGCTCACCTGCCGGGGCGGGTGGGGGCTGGGAGCTGAGGCTCGGGCTTCGGTCGGATTGCAGGGAGAGGACTGGGGTTGGCTGCATGAACACAGCCTGAAGGAGGCTAGTGCGCCACGGCTAGCTGAGAGGGAGTCCGGGGAAAAGTCTGGACCTGCCAAAGAGGCAAGAGACCATTGTTTTGGGGTGCACGAGGAGAGGGGTTCCTTCCCTGTGTGCCCACAGAAGGCAGAGCACTGCCTAAGCAAGCTCCAGAGATGGGAGTGAGCCACAGCTATCAGCTTGAACCCCAGAGACAGGCATGAAATTCTAACGCTCTTGCTGCTGCCACCAAGAATCCTGTGTGCAAGCACAGGTCACTATCAACACACCACCCAACCCCTAGAGTCTGTGGAACCCACCAGTGCCAGGGTCCCATGATCCAGGGACAACTTCCCTGGGAGAACACATAGCATGCCTCAGGCTATTACAATGGCATCTGCCACTACAGGCTTGCCCCACATTCTAGTTATGACTACCGTACCCCTCCTTCCCACCAGCCTGAGTGAGCAAGAGTGGCTTAATCAGCCTCTGCTTTAACCCCTCCTGTCTGGGTGGGGAACAGATGCCTGAGGGTGATCTACATGCACAGATGGGACCAAAACCGTTCAGACAAAGAAGAGAAAGGGAAATTTCTCCATGCAGCCTCAGGAGAACCAGATTAAATGTCCACAATCAACTTGACATACCCTGCATCTGTGGAATATCTGAATAGACAACAAATTGTCCCAAATTGATGAGGTGGACTTTGGAAGCAACTGTACACTTGGGTTTTGCTGTTTGAGACTGATTTGTGTCTGATTTTTATGTTTATCTTAGTTGAGTTTTTAGTGCTTCTTATCATTGGTGGATTTGTTTGTTGGTTTAGGTGCTCTCTTATTCTTTTTATATATTTTTATTTTAATTACTTAATGTTATTTATTTTTTCTTTCTTTTTTTCTCCCTTTCCTTCTGAGCCATGTGGCTGACACGGTCTGGCTGCTCCTGCCTGGTGTCAGGCCAGAGCCTCCAAGGTGGGAGAGCCGAGTTCAGGATATTGCTCCACCAGAGGCCTCCCAGACCCACATAATATAACTCAGCAAGAGCTCTCCCAGAGCTATCTGTCTCAATTCTAAGACCCAGCTCCACCCAATGGCCAGCAAGCTCATGTGCTGGACGCCCCATGCCAAACAACTAGCAAGACAGGAACACAACCCCACCCATTAGGAGAGAGGCTGCCTAAAATCATACTGAGTTCACAGACACCCCAAAACATACCACCAGACGTGGCCCTGCCCACCAGAAAGACAAGATCCAGCCTCATCTACCAGAACACAGGAGCCAGTCCCCTCCACCAGAAAACCTACACAACCCACTGAACCAACCTTAGCCACTGGGGGCAGATATCAAAAACAATGGGAACTACTAATCTACAGCCAGTGAAAAGGAGACCCCAAACAAGTAAGTTAAACAAAATGAGAAGACAAAGAAATATGCAGGAGATGAAAGAGAAAAGTACAAAATGAAGAGGATATAGACAGTCTACCTGAAAAAGAATTCAGCATAATGATAGTAAAGATATCCAAAATCTTGGAAATAGAATGGAGAAAATACAAGAAACATTTAACAAGAACCTAGAAGAACTCAGGAGCACACAAACAATGATGAATAACACAATAAATGAAATTAAAAATTCTCTAGAAGGAATCAATAGCAGAATAACTGAGGCAGAAGAACGGATAAGTGACCTGGAAGATAAAATAATAGAAATATCTGTCACAGAGCAGAATAAAATAAAAGAATAAAAAGAATTGTGGACAGTCTCAGAGAGCTCTGGGACAACATTAAACAGACCAATGTTCGAATTATAAGGGTCCCAGAAAAAGAAGAGAAAAAGAAAAAGAAATTTGCAGAAGAAAATATTTGAAGAGATTATAGTTGAAAACTTCCCTAACATGGGAAAGGAAATAGTCAATCAAGTCGAGGAAGTGCAGAGAGTCCCATACAGGATAAACCCAAGGAGAAACATGCTGAGACACGTATTAATCAAACTAACAAAAATTAAATTCAAAGAAAAAATATTAAAAGCAGCAGGGGAAAAACAACAAATAACATACAAGGGAATCCCCATAAGGTTAACAGCTGATCTTTTGGCAGAAACTCTGCAAGCCAGAAGGGAGTGGCAGGACATATTTAAAGTAATGAAAGGGAAAAAATTACAACCAAGATTACTCTATCCAGCAAGGATCTCATTCAGATTTGCTGGAGAAAACAAAAGCTTTACAGACAAGCAAAAGCTAAGAGAATTCAGTACCACCAAACCAGCTTTACAACAAATGCTAAAGGAACTTCTCTAGGCAGGAAACAAAAGAGAAAGAAAAGACCTACAAAAACAAACCCAAAACAATTAAGAAGATGGTAGTAGGAAAACACATATTGATAATTACCTTAAATGTAAATAGATTAAATACTCCAACCAAAACACTTAGACGGGCTGAATGGATATAAAAACAAGACCTGTATATATGCTGTCTATAAGAGACCCACTTCAGACCTAGGGACACATACAGACTGAAAATCAGAGTATGGAAAAAGATATTTCATGCAACTGGAAATCAAGAGAAAGCTGGAGTGGCAATACACATACAAGACAAAATATACTTTAAAATAAAGACTGTAACAAGAGACAAGGAAAGACAGTGCATAATGATCAAGGGATCAATCCAAGAAAATATCACAATTGTGAATATATATGCACCTAACATAAGAACACCTCAATATATAAGGCAAATACTAACAGCCTTAAAAGGGTAAATTGACTGTAACATGATAATAGTAGGGGACTTTAACACTTCACTTTCACCAATGGACAGATCATCCAAAATAAAAATAAATAAGGAAACACAAGCTTTAAATAACACATAGACAAGATGGACTTAACTGATATTTATAGGATATTCCATCCAAAAACAACAGAATACACTTTCTTCTCAACTGCTCATGGAACATTCTCCAGGATAGGTAATATCTTGGGTCACAAATCAAGCCTTGGTAAATTTAAGAAAATTGAAATCATATCAAGTATCTTTTCCGACCACAAAGCTATGAGACTAGATATCAATTAGAGGGAAAAAAAAAACTGTAAAAAACACAAACACACGGAAGCTAAACAGTACACTAGTAAATAACCAAGAGATCACTGATGAAATCAAAGAAGTCAAAAAATACTTAGAAACAAATGACAATGAAAACACAACCCAAAACCTATGGGATGCAGCAAAAGCAGTTCTAAGAGGGAAGTTTATAGCGATAAAATCCTACCTCAAGAAACAAGAAACATCTCAAATAAACAAACTAACCTTACACCTTAAGGAACTAGAGAAAGAACAAACAACCCTAAAGTCAGTAGAAGGAAAGAAATCATAAACATCAGAGCAGAAATAAATGAAATAGAAACAAAGAAAACAATAGCAAAGATCAATAAAACTAAAAGCTGGTTCTTTGAGAAGATAAACAAAATTGATAAGCCTTTAGCCAGACTCATCAAGAAAAAAAGGGAGAAGACTCGAATCAACAGAATTAGAAATGAAAAGAAGTAACAACTGACACTGCAGAAATACAAAGGATCATGAGAGATTACTAAAAGCAACTCTATGCCAATAAAATGGACAACCTGGAAGAAATGGACAAATTCTTAGAAAGGCACAACCTTCCGAGACTGAACCAGGAAGAAATAGAAAACATAAACAGACCAATCACAAGCACTGAAATTGAGACTGTGGTTAAGAATCTTCCAACAAACAAAAGCCCAGGACCAGATGGCTTTCACAGGCGAATTCTATCAAACATTTAGAGAAGAGCTAACACCTATCCTTCTCAAACTCTTCCAAAATATAGCAGAGGGAGGAACACTCCCAAACTCATTCTACGAGGCCACCATCATCCTGATACCAAAACCAAAAACGATGTCACAAAAAAAGAAAACTACAGGTCAATATCACTGATGAATATAGATGCAAAAATCCTCAACAAAATACTAGCACAGAATCCAACAACACATTAAAAGGATCATACACCATGATCAAGTCGGGTTTATCCCAGGAATGCAAGGATTCTTCAATATACACAAATCCATCAATGTGGTACACCATATTAACAAATTGAAGGATAAAAACCATATGATAGGGCTTCCCTGGTGGCGCAGTGGTTGAGAGTCCGCCTGCTGATGCAGGGGACACGGGTTCGTGCTCCGGTCCGGGAAGATCCCACATGCCGTGAAGTGGCTGGGTCCGTGAGCCATGGCTGCTGAGCCTGTGCGTCTGGAGCCTCTGCTCTGCAATGGGAGAGGCCACAACAGTGAGAGGCCCACGTACCGCAAAAAACAAAAACAAACAAAAAACCATATGATAATCTCAATAGATGCACAAAATGCTTTTGACAAAATTCAATACCCATTTATGATATAAACTCTCCAGAAAGTAGACATAGAGGAAAGCTACCTCAATGTAATAAAGGCCATATATGAGAAACCCACAGCCAACATCATTCTCAATGGTGAAAAACTGAAATCATTTCCTCTGAGATTAGGAACAAGACAAGGTTTCTCACTTCCACCACTACTATTCAATATAGTTTTGGAAGTCCTACCCACAGCAATCAGAGAAGAAAAAGAAATAAAAAGAATCCAAATCAGAAAAGAAGAAGTAAAACTGTCACTGTTTACAGATGAAATGATACTATACATACAGAATCCTAAAGATGCTACTAGAAAACTACTAGAGGTAATCAGTGAATTTGGTAAAGTAGCGGGATACAGAAATAATGGAGAGAAATCTCTTGCATTCCTATACATTAATGATGAAATATCTGAAAAAGAAATTAAGGAAATAGTCCCATTGACCATTGCAACAAAAATAATGAAATACCTATGAATAAGCCTACCTAAGGAGACAAAAGACCTGTATGCAGAAAACTATAAGACATGGATGAAAGAAATTAAATATGATACAGATAGAGATATATACCATGTTCTTGGATTGGAAGAATCAACTTTGTGAAAATGACTATACTACCCAGAGCCATCTACAGTTTCAATGCAATCCCTATCAAACTCTAATGGCAGTTTTCAGAGAACTAGAACAAAAAAATTCACAATTTGTATGGAAACACAAAAGACCCCAAATAGCAAAAGCAATCATGAGAAAGAAAAACAGAGCTGAAGGAATCAGTCTCCCTGATTTCAGACTATACTACAAAGCTACAGTAATCAAGACTGTACGGTACTTGCACAAGAACAGTAATATAGATCAATGGAACAGGATAGAAAGCCCGGAAATGAATCACACAACTATAGTCAATTTATCTATGACAAAGGGGGCAAGACTATACAATGGAGAAAAGACAGCCTGTTAAATAAGTGGTTCTGGGAAAACAGGACAGCTGCACGTGAACGAATGAAATTAGAACACTCCCTAACAGCATACACAAAAATAAACCCATAATGGATTAAAGACCTAAATGTAACGCCAGACACTATAAAACTCTTAGAGGAAAACATATGCAGAACATTCTATGACATAAATCACAGCAAGATCCTTTTTGATCCACTTTCTATAGAAATGGAAATGAAAACAAAAATAAACAAATGGGACCTAATGAAACTTAAAAGCTTTTGCACAGCAAAGGAAACCATAAACAAGATGAAAAGACAACCCTCAGAATGAGAGAAATTATTTGCAAGCAAAGCAACTGACAAAGGATTAATCCCCAAATATACAAGCAGCTCATGCAGCTCAGTATTAAAGAAACAAAAAATGCAATCAAAAAATGGGCAGAAGATGTAAATAGACATTTCTCCAAAGAAGATATACAGATGGCCAATGAACACATGAAATGATGTTCAACATCACTAACCATTAGAGAAATGCAAATCAAAACCACAATGAAGTATCACCAAACACCAGTCAGAAAGGCCATCATCAAAATATCTACAAACAGCAAATGCTGCAGAGGGTGTGGAGAAAATGGAACCCTCTTGCACTGTTGGTGAAAATGTAAATTGATACAGCCACTATAGAGAACAGTATGGAGGTTCCTTAAAAAACTGAAAATAGAACTACCATATGACCCAGCAATCCCACTACTGGGCATCTAGCCTGAGAAAACCATAATTCAAAAAAAAGACGTGGGCTTCCCTTGTTGCGCAGTGGATAAGGATCTGCCTGCCAATGCAGGGGACAAAGGTTTGATCCCTGCTCTGGGAATATCCCACATGCCACAGAGCAACTAAGCCTTTGAGCCACAACTACTGAGCATGCGTTCTAGAGCCCACAAACCACAACTACTGAAGCCCACGTGCCTAGAGCCCAGGCTCCGCAACAAGAGAAGCCACCACAATGAGAAGCCCATGCACCGTAATGAAGAGTAGCCCCTGCTCACCACAACTAGAAAAAGCCTGTGTGCAGCAACAAAGAACCAACACAGCCCAAAATAAATAAATTAATTTAAAAAAATTTTTTAAATTAAAAACAAAAAACAAGTCATGTACCACAATGTTCATTGCAGTTCTATTTAGAAGAGCCAGGACATGGAAGCAACCTAAGGGTCCATCGACAAATGAATGGATGAAGATGTGGCACATATATACAATGCAATATTACTCAGCCATAAAAAGAAACGAAATTGAGTTATTTGTAGTGAGGTAGGTGGACCTAGAGTCTGTCATACAGAGTGAAGTAAGTCAGAAAGAGAAAAACAAATACCGTATGCTAACACATATATATGGAAGCTAAAACATAAAAAAAAGGTTCTGATGAACCGGACATGGGGCAGGAATAAAGACGCAGACATAGAGGAGGGACTTGAGGACACGGGGAGGGGGAAGGGGAAGCTGGGATGAAGTGAGATAGTAGCATTGACATATATACACTACCAAATGTAAAATAGATAGCTAGTGGGAAGCAGCCACATAGAACAGGGAGATCAGCTTGGTGTTTTTGACCACCTAGAGGGGTGGGATAGGGATGGTGGGAGGGAGACACAAGAGGGAGAGGATATGGGGATATATGTATACATATAGCTGACTCACTTTGTTATAAAACAGAAACTAACACAACATTGTAAAGCAATTATACTCAAATAAAGATGTTAAAAAAAAAAGAACAGATGGTCTCATACCACCTTGGACTAGGGTGACTAGTCCAGTGTCAGGCACATAGTAGGTGTTTGCCCAGGTAGATTCTCTCCAACGAGCAAATCCTGTGAATTTCAGTATATTGCCCAGGTGGGAGGAAGAGCCGATAATACTTTCCTCCTCCCCCAGCCCCTTAACTAAGTATCTTCAGAATTGGGAGAGGTACTGACCCAGCACAGAAATGACAAGGAAGGCAGTCAGAAAATGAGATTCCGCATGGAAGTGGAAATTTTATGCAATAAAATAAGGAAGTCAACTCGGCATTGCCTCAGCTCAATCACTCGATGTACTGGATCCCAATTCTGCTTGCAAGGGGTGCATGCTGCCTGTGGCTGACTAGCCTGAAATGTGACCTGCTCTTATGGGGTCATGCCAATATTACATGCAGGACTATTTTAAGATCATCTTGGACCTAATCTTACTTTCAGAGATTCTGCTCCTTAACACATCAAATATATTAAAACTCAGCCCATTCCACATCAAATCTAATCTATTTTGTTCCAAATTTTGAAAGAGCTTTTATAATTTTGCTTTGAAATTATTTAGCTGTAATAAATATTTAGTGTATAATATCTATGATTTCTTAGCAGTCATATATGTTTGGGAACTTTTTAGGAAGTGAAAGAAAACTAGTCTCTGTTATCTTTAAACATCAAGACATTTGACCACTCAATTAAGGAACTCAATAATTAAGGAAGTTGACACAATGTTACATTATGGGTAGACATATAATTAAATGTTTATTAACTCCAAAAAAAATTTGTTAAATATTTCTCAAAGTTAAGATTACTCAGACTTTCCATGGTATACTTGATTCCCCTATGAATGGGTGTTTCTTTATCATTTTCATATTTGGAGCAGAACTGCTCCATGATAGGATCATACAATGACTGTCAACTTAAAAAAAAAGTCAAGATAAAGATTGTCAGAAACAGTGCAAGAAAAGAAAAAGGCTAAAAAGAAAAAATAAATGCCAACTTTCGGGAAAAGACAACAAAAACTTTCAAAAATGAAGATAAAATAAACTTTAAAAAAAATCTCTTTTGGTTTTTTACAGAATTTATGTTTTATTTTTATTTCTCTTTGGAATTTGATCAGAGCTACTCTCAAGGGCCCTTTTTCCTAAGACTTATTAGCTAGAAAGTAGGGTAAAGCCAAATCACAGATTTGATATCCCTCTCTAAAAGAAAACAATTAAAATAATACTTTTGTCTGAATATTGTGACAAACTTCAGGGAAGAAAACTCATATAGAATTTAGTCACCTAAGCATCAATATCTCTGTACAGCCACTCAAGACTATAATATTTGGGCTCCCCAGGGAGGTGTCAAAAAAAGAAGGGAGTAACCTAACCTAGAATTATCAAAAGAGTACCTAAATTTCAAAATAGGTCCATATAACCCCATATCCTTTTTATCCTGATCATTACCCAGGAGGTACCTGGAGGAAATTAATCCTCTCTGAAGAGAGTGAATTCAGGTGCCAAACTGCTTTACTAAGGTTAATTTTCAAGACCTGCATATCTAAGATTTGCAGTCTCTGGGGAAATAGATTATAGGTGGACCCATAAAATAAATCATCTAAATATCCAAGGAAAAGCTGGGGTGAGACTATTTTAAAAATTAAGTTATTTAAAACAAGCATGTTAAAAAAAAGGGGGGGTGGGGGAATTCCCTTGCAGTTCAGTGGTTAGGACTTTGCATTTCCACTGCAGGGGGCCTGGGTTCAACCCCTCGTCCCTGGTGGAGGAGTTAAGATCCTGCATGCCACGCGGTGTGGCCAAAAACAAAGGGGAGAGGGAATAAAAATAAAACATGTGTGGGGGACTTCCCTGGTGGTCCAGTGGGTAAGACTCCATGCTCCCAATGCAGGAGGTCTGGGTTCAATCCCTGGTCAGAGAACTAAAACCCACATGCATGTCACAACTAAGAGTTCGTGTGCTGCAAATAGGAAGTCCACATGCCACAATTAAGACCCAGCACAGCCAAAATAAATAAATAAATAATATTTTTTTAAAATGTGTGTCTACAGGGAAGTGTAGAAAACACACATAAGCCTATATAATATGCATATCCCTCCAAAAAATACCTGAGGAGAATTAGGCTTTCTTCTCAGGCTAATCAAAAGGATCAAAACACACACAGCTGATTAGGGAAGTACTTTCCAGGCACAGGGTCAGTCTTCAAAAATGAAAGAGGTGACTGCTTTTTCAAACACCTAATTTTCTACAAAAAATTACAAGGAATACAAAGAAATAGGAAACATGGACCATTCAAAGGGAAAACATAAGGTGGGAGAAACCATTGCTGAAGAAACACAGGCATTAAAATTACTACACAAAATGTTAAACAACTGTTTTTAATATGCTCTAAGAGCTAAAGGAAAACCCAGAAAGAGAACTGAAGAAAATCAAGAAAATGATAAACAAAATGAAAATATTAGCAAAGAGATGAAAATTACAAAACAAAAAACAAACAGAAATTCTAGAAGTGAATTGAAAATCCACAAGAAAATCTGAGGGAATTCCCTGGAAGTCCAATGGTTAGGACTCCACATTTCACTGCCGAGGGCCCAGGTTCAATCCCTGGTCAGGGAACTAAGATCCCACATGCCATGCAGCATGGCTGAAAAATAAATTTTTTTTAAAAAAATAAAATAAAAATAAAGAGTTTGAGAGTAGACTTGAGCAGCCAGAAGAATCATGGAACTTGAAAGCAGGTTATTTGATATTATCCCACCTGAGAAGTTGAAAGACAAAAGTAGAGAGACTCAGGGACCAATTAGGTACCATCAGGTGTACCTATGTATGCATTATGTGAGGCACAGAAGAAGAAAGGAAAGAACAGTGAGATTATTTGAAGAATAAGAGCCAAAACTTTTCTAAATTTGAGAAAAAATAAGTAACTACAAATTCAAAAAACTCATAGGGTAAAGTGAAAGAAGCCCACTCTGTGATACATTAAAATTAAACTGTTGAAAGACAAAAACAAAGAGAGAATCTTGAAAGTAGCAGGACAAAGGTGATGTGTCATGTACATGGTATCCTCATTAAGATTATCAACCAATTTGGGACTTTCCTCGTGGTCCAGTTGTTGAGACTTTGCCTTCCAATGCAGGGGGTGCGGGTTAGATCCCTGGTTGGGGAGCTGGGATTCCACATGTCTTGGGGCCAAAAAAACACAAAAAACAAAAAACATAAACATAAAAAAGAAGCAATATTGTAACAAACTCAATAAAGACTTTTAAAATGGTCCATATTAAAAAAAAAAAAGAAAAGAAAAGATTATCAACTAATTTCTCAGCAGAAATCTTGGAGGCCAGAGGCAATGGATGCTATATAGAAAGTGTTGAAAGAAAGGGAAAGAAAAAAAAAAAACACCTTATCAACTGAGAATTTTATATCCAGAAAAAAATGTCTTTGTAAATATGGAAAATATTAATATATTCCCTGTTAAACAAAATTGCAGGAATTCATGATCGCTAGACCTTCCTAAAAAAATGCTGAAGGGACACCTATAGTTTAAAATGAAAGCACAGTAAGGAGTAATTTGAAGCCACATGAAGATGTAAAGATCTCCAGTAAAGGTATAAACATGGAAAAATATAAAAAAATATATTATATATTTTTTGTAATTTCACTTTTTATTTTGTACAAGATTTAAAAGAAATTTACATGAACATCATTATAAAACTGTGCTAATGAGTACAGAATATATAAAGATCTAACTCGTGACATCAGTAACGTAAAGTTCAGGGAGATGCAACTGTAAAGGATTATTTCTGTATGCAATTAAATTTATGCTGTATCAAAAAAAATTTATGCTGTATCAATTCAAAACAGAGTATTATAAATTTAGGATGTTATATGTAACCCTTATGGTAAAACAAAGAAAATATCTGTACAACACATACAAAAGGAGTTCGAAGGCAGTCAACACATGTGACTACAAAAAATTAACTAAGCACAAGGAAGGTAGAAATAGATAAAACAAGTTGCCAGAAATACTCATAAGAGATAAAGAAAACAAATAATTACTTTATTTGTGGCAAAATGGCAAAGAAGTTCTTCCTTAAACAGTAATTACATTAAATATAAGTGGATGAAAGCCTTCAATCAAATGGCATAGTTTTGCAGAATTGATTTTTTTTAGACCTATATACTGTATACAAAAGACTCACTTTAGATCAAAGGACACAAACATTGATAGTGAAAGGATGGAAAAAATATCCTACACAAATAGTAAGCAAAAGAGAGCTGCATGGCTACGTTAATATTAAGTAATTAATATCAGACAAAATACACATTAAATCTAAAACTGGTAAAAAGAGAAAAATAAGGACATTATCTAGGTAAAAGGAATATTTCACATAGGTGATATAATAATTATAAATATGTACATGCCAAATCTCAGCTCCAAACTATGCAAGGCAAGCAGTGACAAAATTGAGGGAAGAAATAGACATTTTCGCAATTAGAGCAAAAGATTTCAATACCCCATATTCAACAATATGGAGAACAACCAGAGAGAGGATCAATAAGAAATGGAAAACTTGAACAGCACTTTCAAACAATTAGACCTAAAAGACATATACAGAGCAAATTATCCTGAAAACACAGAATACACACTTTTATTCAAGTACATATTGAACATTTTGTATGATATACTATATGTTAGTTTACAGAAAGAACAAAAAATGTGAAGAAAGCCTATGTGAACTACAGGAAGCCATTATGAGAAATAATCTATGCATAATTGTGGTCCCAGATGGATGAGAGTAAGAAATGGGAAGAAAGTATATTTAATATAATAATGGCTGAGAACTTTCCATTTCTGCAGAGAGATCTGGATATTGAAGTTCATGAAGCTCATAAGTCCCCAGTCAGATTCAATCCAGAGAGATCTTCTCCAACATGCATTGTGATAAAACTGACTAAAATTGAAGGTAAAGAAAGAATTTTAAAAGAAACAACAAGAAAAAAGCATCACATGCAGTGGAACTTCTCCCCCCGCCCCCATAAGACTATCAACATATATCTCAGAAGAAACTTGGCAGGCTATGGGACAGTGGGATGATATATTCAATGTACTAAAAGAAAAAAAATGTTAACCAAAAATAGTTTACCTGAAAATTGTCCTTCAGAAATGGAGAGATAAAGACTCTCAGACAAAGAAGATCTAAGGGAATACATCACTGCTAGACCTACTTTACCTAAAATGCTGAAGGGAGCTCTTCAAACTAAAATGAAAATACACTAGAAACATTAAAACATAAAAATACAAAGCACATTGGTAAGGCAGGTATATAGTGAAATCGGAATACTCCAATGCAATACTGTAATATGATGATCTGTTAAACATTTGTTTCATACAAAGGTTAAAGGACAGAAGCATTGAAAACAACTATACTTACAATAATTTGTTAATGGATAAACAATATAAAAATATTTAAATTTTGACATCAAATCTTAAACTGTTTTGGGGAAGGAGTATGTGAATGGTTAGATGGTTCTCAGCTTAAAATAGACTGTTATATCTATAAGGCATTCATGTTTTATCAACTTCATGGTAGATAGACAAGAGAAAAAGGGAAGGAAAACAAATGCAACACTAAAGGAAATCACGAATCCACAAAGGAAGACATCAAGAGACAAAGAAAGGAACAGGAAGTCTGCAAAACAGCTGGAAAAAAAAATGACAGGTTGGCATTAGTAAGTTCTTCCATATCAATAAATCCTCTAAATATAAATAGATTAAATTTTCCAATTAAAGGACATAGATGATTGAATGAATTTTTTAACAAACAACTATATTCTACCTAAAAAGGTTTCTTCAGCTTTCATGAAAGTTAAAAATGAGGGAATGGAAAAATATATTTTGTAAAAATGAAAACCAAAAGTGAGCAGGGATAGTTATACTTACAGCAGACAAAATAGACTTTAAGCACAAAAATGTAACATGATACAAAGAAAGTCATTACATAATGTTGAAGGGTCAATTCAGCAAGAGGATTCAACAAATGTAAATTTTATGCAGCTGACATCAGAGCACCCAAATATATTAAACCAGTACTAACCCTGGTGGTCCAGTGGTTAAGAATCTGCCTTCCCAAGCAGAGGACATGGGTTCAATCCCTGGATGGGAAACTAAGATCACACAAGCCACGGGGCAAATAAGCCCATGTGCCACAGCTACTGAGCCTACACACTCCAGAGCTAGCATGCTGCAATGAAGAGTCCACATGCTGCAACTAAGACCTGACACAGCCAACTAATAAAATTTTTTAAAAAAGGAGGACTTCCCTGGTGGAGCAGTGTTTAGGAATCTGCCTGCCAATGTATGGGACATGGGTTCAGGCCCTGGTCCGGGAAGATCCCACAAACCGCAGAGCAACTAAGCCTGTGCACCACAACTACTGAGCCTGTGCTCTAGGGCCCACAAGCCACCACTACTGAGCCCATGTACCACAACTACTGAAGCCCGTGCACCTAGAGCCCATGCTCCGCAACAAGAGAAGCCCACGCACTGCAATGAAGAGTAGTCCCTGCTCTCCACAACTAGAGAAAGCCCACATGCAGCAATGAAGACCCAATGCAGCCAAAAATAAAAATAAATAAATTTATTTTTTTAAAAAAGAAAACATAAGCAAAATGGACAAAACTTTAGCTAAACGAGAGAGAGAGAGAGAGAGAGACTCAAATAAATAAAATCAGAAATAAAAATCAGACTTTATAAATGATACCACAGAAATACAAAGGATTGTACTATAGGAAATTACATGCCAATAAATAACCTAGAAGAAATGCATAAATTCCTAGAAATCTACAACCTACCAAGACTGAATCAGGATGAAAGAGAAAATATGACCAGATCATTACTGAGTAAGGAGAATGAATCACTATTCAAAAACTCCCAACAAGAAAAGCCCAGAACCAGATGGCTTTCCAGATGAATTCTACCAAGAATTTAAAGAAGAATTAGTGCCAATATTTCCAAATTTTTTCAAAATATTGAAGAGAGAAAACATTACCAATCTCATTTTTTTGAGGTCAGAATTATCTTGCTTCCAAAGCCTGATAAAGACATGACTAGAAGGAAAAAAACACAGACCATTATTCCTGATGAATATAGATGGCAATCTTCAAGAAAATAAAAGCAATCCAAAATCAGTCACAGAATGAAACGTCGCAAATCCTGATAAAGTGGGATTTATCCCTGGGATGCAAGGATGGTACAAAATATGCACATCAATAAATGTGATACACCACTTTAATTAATTGAAAGTTAAAAACCATATGATCATCTCAATAGATGCAGAAAAAGCTTTTGACAAAATTCAACACACATTTATGATAAAACTCTCCAAAAAGTGGGCATAGAGGGAAACTACCTCAACATAATAAAGGCCATATGCGACAAACGCACAGTTAACATCATACTCAACAGTGAAAAGCTGAAAGCATTTCCTCTAAGATCAGGAACAAGACAAGGATGTCCACTCTTACCACTTTTATTCAACATAGGTTTGGAAGTCCTAGCCATGGTAATCAGAGAAGAAAAAGAAATAAACGGAATCCATATTGGAAATGAAGAAGTAGGACTGTCACTGTTTGCAGGTGACATGGTACTATACATAGAAAATCCTAAAGATGGTACCAGAAAACTAATAGGGCTCACCAATGAATTAGGTAAAGTTGCAGGATACGCAATTAATATACAGCTTGCATTTCTATACACTAACAATGAAAGATCAGAAAAATAACTTAAGGAAACAACCCCATTTATCATTGCAACAAAAAGAATAGACCTACCTAGGAATAAACCTACCTAAGGAGGCAAAAGACCTGGGCTCTGAAAACTATAAGATGCTGATGAAAGAAATTGAAGATGATACAAACATATGGAAAGATACACCATGTTCTTGGATAGGAAGAATCAATATTGTCAAAATGACTATACTACTCAAAGCAATCTACAGATTCAATGCAATCCCTATCAAATTATCAATGGCATTTTCACAGAACAAGAAAAAAATATTTTTAAATTTGCATGGAAACACAAAAGACCCTGAAGAGCCAAAGCAATCTTGAGAAAGAAAAATGGAGCTGGAGGAATCAGGCTCCCTGACATCAGACTATATTGCAAAGCTACAGTCATGAAAACAGTACCATTACTGGCAACAAAACAAAAATATAGATCAATGGAACAGGATAGAAAGCCCAGAAATAAACCCACACAACTATGGTCAATTAATCTACAACAAAGAAGCCAAGACTATACAATAGAGAAAAGGCAGTTTCTTCAATAAATGGTGTTGGGAAAACTGGACAGCTACCTGTAAAAGAATGAAACTAGAACATTCTCTAGCACCATAGACAAAAATAAACTCAAAATGGATTAAAGACCTAAATGTAAGGCTGGATACTATAAAACTCTTAGAGAAAAACATTGGCAGAACTTTCTTTGGTGTAAATTGCATTAATAGCTTTTTGGATCCACCTCCTAGAGTAATGAAAAGAAAAACAAAAATAAATAAGTGGGGGTAAACTTGGATCTGTTCACTGGTGGGGTGCCTTGGAACATTAGGCTGGCCTGAGGTTCCACGTTCAGCGGAACCACTTATGGAGCCTGCACTGAGCCCTGTGACCTTTGAGGATGAGGCTGTATACTTTTTCCAAGAGGAATGGAGGCTTCTTGATGAGACCCTGAGACGCCTGTACCACTATGTGATGCTGGAGACCTTTGCACTTGTTGTATCATTGGGACTTCCATCTTTTAGGTCCCATGTTGTTGTCCAACTGGAGCTGGGAGGAGAACCCTGGGTACATGACAGAGTGGCCATGAATCCAGGCACAGCAAGAGGGGCTCAAAGTGGGCCTGGCCCTGGTGACGGGCATCAGGGCAAGGATGTGATATCATGGTTGGATTCAAATCAGATCAGGAACATGTCCCGTGCCTAACACTGTTTTGGTGGCAAGGCCAGTGACTGTGTACCTCATTTCTATTTTTCCTCATTTCTATTTTTTCTCCATTCTTGATACTTTGCTCCTTCTGTCATTTCTACTCTGACTTCCAACCCAGGATTATCCTTCACCTCTCTGTCTTCCACTCTTCCTTGGTCCTCTCCATCCTTACTCTGCTGTGGTCTTCAATATTGGCCTATACTTAATGTGTCATGAGGTCTGCACCTATCCTTAAAATATTCCTAGAACACCAGCTACTCAGTGACAATCAGATTTTCCTGGGCCTGAAGACACCTTTCCACACAACACACGTGTCACCATCAGCCAAGGCCCTGGTGAAAACCATTCCCAGAGGAGAGAGCTGTGGACCCCTTGCTCCTCTGTGCGCTCCACCACACCCTGTGTCTTTTGCCTGGGTGTTGGCATGAAGCAGAGGACAAGGAGATACCTTCTGAGCAGAATGTTTCTGTAGAAGTGCCACAAATAAATATTTCAAAGGAAGACCTGTCCACCCAGAAGGCCTATCCCTATGAGAGATGTAGCCTGTACTTAAAAAGTGGTTTGCATGTAGGTGAGGACCTGGGAACAAACCCTGGCCAGAAACTGTGTGGGGTAGGTGTGAAATTGTACCAGCACATTGCAGAGAAACTCTTCAGAAAATATGTGGATAAGGCCTTTATGAAAAGTTGCACAGTAGGTGCATCTAAGAAGTCTTTCATGTGCCAGGAGGCTGGGAAGGATTTCCCTGGTAGCTTGGCCTTCTCCTGCACCAGGTCACACCACAAAAGGATACTGAGTGTGTGGAGGCCTTTCACAATGGATAAAAGCACAAGTGTAGTGAATGTGGGAAAGCCTACTGTCACAAATAGAGGCTTGCTCAGCACCAGAGAGTCCCCACTGGAGAAAAGCCTTATCAATGCAGTGAATGTGGGAAAACCTTCAGCTATAAACACATCCAGCACTGGAGAGTCCCCACTGGAGAAAGGCGATATAAGTGCAGTGAATGTGGGAAAGCTTTTAACAACAAACCCATACTTGTTGGGCACTAGCAAATTCACACTGGAGAAAGGCCTTATGGGTGTTATGAATGTGGGAATTCTTTAGCCAAAGCTCCAGCCTTAGTGAACATCAGAGAATTCACACTGTATCATGGCCTTATAAATGAATTCAATGTGGAAAATTCTTTACCTCCAACTCCAACCTAATTAAATGCTGGCAAATTCAAATGGGCACAGGGCCTTATGAGTGCAGGGAATGCGGGAAATTCTTTAACCAAAGTCCCAGTCTCATTAAACATCAGAGAATCCACACTGGTGAAAGGCCATGTGAATGTACTGAATGTGGGAAACTTTTTAGCCAAAGCTCTATTCTCATTAAGCACCAGAGATTTCACACTGGAGCAAGGCCTTATAAGTGCATTGATGTGGGAAACTTTTTAGCCAGAGCTTTGGCCTCACTCAACACCAGAGAATTCACACTGGAGAAAGACCATATGAGTGCACCAAATGTGGAGAATTCTTTAGCCGAAGCACCCAACTTACTCAGCACCAAAAAGTTCACACCAGAGAAAGGCCTCTTGAATGCAGCAAATGTGGAAAAGTCTTCAGTCAAAGGTTGGCCCCAACTGAGCACCAGAAAGTTCACAGCCCTGATAGATTTTATGAGTGTATCAAATGTAGGAAAGCTTTCCACTGCAAGTCTAACCACATTCATCACCAGAAAGTTCATACTTGAGAAAAGCATTCCAATGAGATGAGGAGAGCAGCAAACGAGCTATCTCCTTAGTTAAAATACATCATACCGGGCTTCCCTGGTGGCACAGTGGTTGAGAGTCCACCTGCCGATGCGGGGGACACGGGTTCATGCCCCAGTCCAGGAGGATCCCACGTGCCGCAGAGCGGCTGGGCCCATGAGCCATGGCCACTGAGCCTGCGCGTCCAGAGCCTGTGCTCTGCAGAGGGAGAGACCACAGCAGAGGGGCCCGCGTACTGCAAAAAAATAAATAAATAAAAATAAAATACATCATACCAAATAGGCTCTGTGAGGGAGTCAACAACTTGAAGTTGAATGTCATACACCTGAACAGCTCTAGTGTGGAGATTGCCTATGAGTACTAAGTTCATATGAAGCTTTTAAGGAGCTATGCTGTACTTTCTAACCTGCTCAGGGCCCTTGCCAGACTAACGTCACTGTGTTTTTATGGTAGAAATCACCTTACCTCTACCAAGGGGAAGTCACCTCAGTGTGATCAGGGCAGGTAGATCTTTGTACTCTCCCATCCCATGGAGAGAAGCATGAGTAGCCTGAGCACTTGGGTGTAATTCTCTCATGTCTAACTGACTAGGACATAGACTTAACTAGTTTTGACCAAGGGGACCCAATCTGGGTTCTGCTGGTGGCTTATGGAGGTTTACCTTCTTCAGTGGCATTGTCTCATGCCATGCTCAATATGGATTTTTCTAGCTCTAAGTCACCTCTTTGGGAACTTTGTATGCTTCAGTGAAGATAGTATTGTTGTAGACAATGCTTCACTCCAGTTTTGGTCTAATTTGCATTGTTGTCCAAGGCTTCCTGGGGTAGACTACAGGGTTTTGTGTGACTAATCTTGTGACCTGGATGTCAGAGCTTTTGGAGGGTTCAGAGATCACTCTGAGATGAGGAGAATTATGAGACCTACCAGCGTTTTTTGGAGTAGCATAAGTTGATTCTCTATTTCACATGCAATGTCACATAATGCTCCTAGTATTGGTAAAGAGATGTTCTCTATGTCCAGCTTGAAAAGAGCCATGTGCCATAATATCCAGAACTTGGTAGGCTGGTGTTGCTGAGTGTTAGATTACAGACGTCAGCTGGGAACAATACTTGGTACAGAAACACTCAGGGAATTAATAGGGAGTTTAGCAAACAAGAGGGGATGGGCCTATTCTAAAGTTGCATTCACAAAATGTTCAGTGATTACGGCTTTTTAGGATAAGGTTTTTGCAGAAATGCTCAGGAGATACAGAGCTATTTTTCTCCTCCTGTGGCCCCAGCCAATGTCATACTGAATAATGTAAAGGTTTTAGGATCCCATAGCATCTCCAAATTGTCTATCTCAAGGCCACTGCTGCACAGTAAAAAATAAAATAAAATAAAATGAGGAAAGATAGTGGAAATTGAATAGTCCTGGCATGTGATTTTTATGACCTAGGCAAAGGTCTTGGATAACTCTAGAAACACCTTTCATTGCTCACCAGTCTTCATTGCTACTGTGACAGAGTTCCTCCCATGAGACAGGGAGAGTGATGGAGTTAATGTGTGCTTGCCAGAGTTCTACTTTTCCAAAAAGGAGATTCATATTTTTATGTGAAGTCAATTTCTATTAAAACTTAATTGAGCTATATGGTTGGTATGCAATGAACTGAACATATTTAAAATGTACAGTTTTGTAAGTTTTAATACATGTAAACCCACAGAACCATCATCATCATAACAAACATCCATCACTCCTGTATCTACCTTCTGACACCTCTCCCTGGGCTCCCAGGCAACTACTATTGATTTACTTTCTTTCACATTTGATTAGTTATTTTTTTCTAGAATTTTAATATCAATGAAAAGACAACTGCAGAATGGGAGAAAATATTTGCAAATGAAGCAACCAGCAAGGGATTAATCTCCAAAATATACAAACAGCTCATGCAGCTCGATATCAAAATAACAAACCCAATCAAAAAATGGGCAGAAGATCTAAATAAACATTTCTCCAAAGAAGACACAGATGGCCAAAAAGCACATGAAAAGATGCTCAACATTGCTAAATATTAGAGAAATGCAACTCAAAACTACAATGAGGTATCACTGTGCACAGGTCAGAAGAGTCATCATCAAAAAGTCTACAAACAGTAAATGCTGGAGGACTTCCCTGGTGGCACAGTAGAATCCACCTGCCAATGCAGGGGACATGGGTTCGATCCCTGGTTGGGGAAATTCTCACATGCTGTGGAGCATCTGAGCCCATGCACCACAACTACTGAGCCTGTGCTCTAGAGCCCACAAGCCACAACTACTGAGCTTGCATGCCACAACTACTGGAGCCCGCATGCCTAGAGCCCATGCTCCACAACAAGAGAAGCCACTGCAATGAGAAGCTTGTGCACCACAACAAAGAGTAGCCCTGCTCACTGCAACTAGAGGAAGCCCTCAATGAAGGCTTTCGATGAAGCAGTGAAGACCCAATACAGCTAAAAATAAATAAATTAAAATATATAAATTTAAAAATGCTGGAAAGGGTATGGAGAAATGGGGACCCTCCTACACTGTTGGAGGGAATGTAAATTGATACAACCATTATGGAGAACAGTCTGGAGATTCCTTAAAAAATTAAAAATACAACTACTATATGATCCAGCAATCTCACTCCTGGGCATATATCTGGAAAAAAACCATAATATGAAAAGATACATGCACCCCAATGTTCACTGCTGTACAACTTACAATAGCCAAGACATGGAAGCAAACTAAATGTCCATCAACAGAGGAATGGGTAAAGAAGATGTGCTTCATATATACAATGGAATATTACTCAGCCATAAAAAAGAATGAAATAATGCCATTTGCAGGAACATGAATGGACCCAGAGATTATCATAAGTAATAAGTGAAGTAAGTCAGACAGAGAAGTAAGTGAAGTGAAGTAAGTGACACAAAGGCAAATATCATCTGATATCACTTATATGTGAAATCTAAAAAGACACAAATGAACATGTTTACAAAACAGAAATAGAGTCACAGACATAGAAAACAAACTTATGGTTACCAAAGGGGAAAGATTGGGGGAGGGATTAATTAGGAGCTTGGGATTAACATAAACACACTACTATATATCAAATAGATAATAAACAAGGACCTACTGTATCACACAGGGAAGTCTATTCAATATTCTGTAATAACCTATAAGTGAAAAGAATCTGAAAAAGAATGGATATATGTATATGTATAAATGAATCACTTTGCTGAAAGCCTGAAACTAAGACAACATTGTAAATCAACTATACCCCAAAATAAAATAAAAATTAAATTAAAAAAATTAAAAATAAAAAAATTCTTTCATGATAAAAACTCCCAACAAATGCACACAGAAGGACTATTCCACAAATAATAAAGGCCATATATGACAAACCCACTTTTAACATCATACTCAACAGAGAAAGTTTGAAGTCTTCTCCTTTGGAATCAGGAATGAGACAAGGATCCCACTCTCACCCCTCCTTTCAACAATCTATTGGTAGTTCTGGCTAGAGAAATTAGGAAAGAACAAGAAACAATAGGCATCCAAATTAAATGACAAGAACTAAAATTGTCTTTTGCAGATGACATAGTATGTGTAAAAAATCCTAAAGACTCCCCTGACAAAAATATTTAGAACTAATAAATTTAATAAACAAGGTACAGAATAAACATACAAAAAACTCAGCTGTATTTCTCTACACTAGGAAAAAATTATCTAAAAAAGAAAAAAAAACTATCCCATTTACAATAGCATCAAAAATATCAAAATGTTTAGGAATAAATTTAACCAAGGAGGTGAAAAATCCACTCGAAACTTTGACAAAAGAAATTGAAAAAGTCATGAACAAACAGAAAGATACACTGGCAAAATTTTTATTGTTATAACGTCCCTACTACACAAAGCCATCTATAGATTCAATGCAACCCCTATCAAAATGTCAATGGGGGGCTTCCCTGGTGGCGCAGTGGTTGAGAGTCCGCCTGCCGATGCAGGGGACACGGGTTCGTGCCCCGGTCCGGGAAGATCCCACATGGCGCGGAGCGGCTGGGCCCGTGAGCCATGGCCGCTGAGCCTGCGCGTCCAGAGCCCGTGCTCCGCGATGGGAGAGGCCACAGCAGTGAGAGGCCGGCGTACCACAAAAAAAAAAAAAAAAAAAAAAAAAAAAGTCAATGGCATTTTTCACAAAAATATAAAATTGCTAAAATTAATCTGGAACCATAGCAGACCCCAAATAGACAAAGACATCCAGAAAAATTATTTTAAAAACCTGGAGGCATCATATTTTCTGATTTTAAACTATATTGAAATGCTATACTAACCAAAATAGAAAGGTACTGGCATAAAAACAAACAGGTAGATAATGAAAAAGACTTGACAGCCAAGGAAAAAACTCATGTATATAAGGCCAACTAATATCTGACAAGGGAATTATTAATATGCAATGAGGAAAAGATAGTTCCTTCAATACATAGTATTTGAAAAAGTGGATATTCACATGCAAAATAATGACACTGGACCCTTTTCTTAAACCACTCACAAAAATTAACTTGAAATGGATTAAAGATTGAAATGTAAAACCCGAAACCATAACACTCCTAAAGGAAAATGTAGGGAAAAGCTTTTTGACGTTGGTCTTGGCAATGATTTTATGTATACAACACCAAAGCACAAACAACAATAGCCAAGATTAACGAGTGGAACTACATCAAACTTCTGTACAGTTTCTGCATACAGCAAAGGAAAATAACAAGAATATGAAAGGCAACTGACAGAATGGGTGCAAATATTTGCAAGCCACATCTGATGAGCGGTTAATTCCAATATATATAAGAAACTCATACAGCTCAATATCAAATAATAATAGTGATCATGACAATAAATAAATAAATAAATAAATAAATAAATAAATAATCTGGTTTAAAAATGGACAAAGGACCTGAATAACATTTTTTTTTCACAAAGAAGACATACAAACGGCCAACAGAAACATGAAATGTTGCTCAGTGTCAGTAATCATCATTGAAATGAAAATCAAAACCTCAAAGAGTTATTCACCTCACACCTGTTAGAATGGCTATTATAAAAGTGACAGGAGATAAGTGTTGGCAAGGATGTGGAGAAAAGGGAACTTTTGTACACTGCTGGTTGGAAAGTAAATTGGTGCACCCACTGGAAAACAGTATGAAGTTTCCCCTAAAAATTAAAAATAGAATTACCATATGATCTAGTAATTCCACTTCTGGATATCCATTCTTTTATTTATTTATTTACTTTATTTTATTTATTTTATTTTTGGCCGCATTGGGTCTTTTTTGCCACATGCAGGTTTTTCTCTAGTTGCAGCAAGAGGGGGCTACTCTTCGTTGCAGTGTGCGGGCTTCTCATTACAATGGCTTCTCTTGTTGTGGAGCACAGGCTCTAGGCATGTGGGCTTCAGTAGTTGTGGCATGCAGCCTCAGTAGTTGTGGCTCTTGGGCTCTAGAGTGCAGGCTCAGTAGTTGTGGTGCACGGGCTTAGTTGCTCCGCGGCATATGGGATCTTCCTGGACCGGGGCTCAAACCGGTGTCCCCTGCATTGGCAGATGGATTCTTAGCCACTGCGCCATCAGGAAAGCCCCTGGGTATCCATTCTTAACAGATGAAGTCACTCTCTCAAAGAGATGTCTGCTCCTCCATGTTCTTTAAGCATTATTTACAATAGTCAAATCATGGAAATAGCCTGTGTCCATTGGTCAATAAATGAAAAAAGAAAATTATATATATATATATATACACACACATATATAATGGAATATTTTCCAACCATATAAATGTCTGCCATTTGCAACCACATGGATAGACCTTGAAGACATTATGCTAAGTGAAATAAGTCAGACAGAGAAAGACTTATATTGTAGAACTTAACTTACGTATGAAATCTAAGAAAGCCTAACTCACAGAAACAGAGAGTAGATGGTATCTGATAGGGGCTGGTAGGGAAGGTGGGTTGGGTAGGTGAAGGTACAACCTTCCAGTTATTAGATGAATAAGGTCTAGGGTGTAATATACAGCAATGTGGCTATGGCTAACAATACTTTATTATATACTTGAAATTTGCTAAGAGAGTATATCTTACAAGTTATTACCATGGATAACAGTGGTAACTATGTGAGGTGATGGATGTATTAACTAAATTATTGTAGCAATCATTTCACAATATATACATATGTCGAATCATCACATTCTACACTTTAAAGGCACACAATTTTATTTAGCTATTAAATCTCAATAATCTGGAAAAAATAGTGAACAATGTTTTCTTAGTGAAGGAATTTTTCACCACATTGCTCTACATGGAAAGGTGTTTTGTAGACATATTTATACAAATATTTCTAACCGAGCTCATATAAGCTCACTTGAGGACTGTATTATTTTAAAGAATAAATGTGTTCATCACATCACTCTGCATGTAAATAGCTGTTTAAATACACACACACACACACACATATATATAAATGTTTCATTGTACTACTTTGATGTGAAGCTGAAAACAAGATTTCAGTGAATGATTCTGTACATTCACTGGTTTGCATTTAAATCACTGTTAATGACACGTTTGAAAAACATTTCAAATAACATTACTAGTGTGCAAATTTTAGAGCACTGTCATTTCAGTGAAGATTCACCACATTGGTCTGCATGGTAAACAGCAGAGAAAAACGTCATAAATATGTTTGTAAAAGTGCTGCTTGCTTGAGAAGTTGAGAAAATGGTTATTTCAGTGAATGAATGTATTCACCATTGGTATACACACTGGACTGCATATATGTGCATTAAGTGCACATTTATAAAAGATGCTTCTTACAGTACTTCCTCTGTGAGAAGACTTTTATTTAAGTAAACGAATCTATTCACTGTTGGTAATGATTATAAAATAGTGTGTTTAAAGAGCCACATATAAAAGACGTATCTAAGAGTGCTATTTAACCTCTAGCGGATACTTATTTCAAGCAGTAGGTGACTTTACTACATGGAATGGATGTTGCTAAATGGTTTTATAGACACAGATGTAAAAGATGTTTCTGAGTACTTCTTACTTGTGAAGTTGAGAATAGTGTTTTATCAAGGAATAGATATGTTCACCACACTGTATTGCTTGCAAAGCAGTGTTTAAAGTTACATGTATAAAAGATGTTTCTCAAAGTACTATTTACATGTAAAGTTGGGAACAGTGTTATCCAGGTATAAATGCATTCACGACAATGGTCTCCATGTAAATCATGTTTTAAAACAAGTGTGAGAATTGCATATAACAGTGCTGCTTGCATGCAGCATCGACATTAGTGTGATTTTAGGAATAGATGTGTTCATTACACTGTACTACATGAAAACAAAATTTTAAAAAAAGCAAATATAAAAGAGGTTTTGAGAATGCTACTTAGTGTCCATATTTGAGAACTGTTATTTCAAGGACAGATGAGTTCACCACACTGTAATGCTTGTAAATTGTGTTGAAAGAGAAAATATAAAAGATGTTTCTAAGAGTGCTACTTGTACGCAGATTTGAGATCAGTGTTCCTTCAAGGAGTAGGTGTGTTAAGAACGTTGTTCTCCATTTAAATAACTGTTTTAGAACGTGTAAAAGAAATTGTTTGTAAGAAGTTTACCTTCATGAGAAATTGAGATGTGAGGTGATATATCGTTGTGGTTTTTATTTGCCTTTCACTGATTAATGGTGTAAAAAAGATATTACTAGAGTCCTTTTTGCATGCAACGTTAAGAAAAGTGTTCTTTCAAACAAAGGATATGCATGTAAAATAGTGATTCCAGGCACATGTATAGATTTTTTAACAGTGTTAATTGCATTGACATTTTATTAATTATTTCATGAAACAGATACATGGAAAATCATGGAAAACAGTGTTTAAAGACACATGAAAACAATATGTTTCTAAGAGTGCTACTTGCATACAAATTTGATGTTATTTCAAAGAATGGTTATGTTTCACACATAGTAAATTATGTAAAACTTACATATATATAAAAGAGGTTTCTAAGAGTTATATATGCATGTGAACTTTGGAACAGTGTTTCTTCAAGAAATGTATGTGTTGACCAAGCTAATATGCTTGTAAAATAGTATTAAAGATAATTGTATAGGGCTTTCCTGGTGGTGCAGTGGTTGGGAATCTGCCTGCCAATGCAGGGGGCACGGGTTCAAGACCTGGTCTGGGAAGATCCCACATGCTGTGGAGCAACAAGGCCCGTTTGCCACAACTACTGAGCCTGTGCGTCTGGAGCCTGTGCTCCGCAACGGGAGAGGGCACGACAGTGAGAGGCCCACGTACCGCGATGAAGAGTGGCCCCCACTCACTGCAACTGGAGAAAGCCCTCGCATAGAAATGAAGACCCAACACAGCAAAAAATAAATAAATAAATAAATAAAATGTATAATAGCTGTTCCTAAGAGAACTACTTGAATGTGAATTTGAGACGTGTAATTGAAAATAATGGGTGTTACCCACACTTTATTAAATGTAAATCAGTGTTTAAAGACACATGTAAAAAATGTTTGTGAGTACTCTTTGCATGCAATTTTCAAAAAGTGTTATTTCAAGGACTGTATGTGTTAACCACACAGCTGTCTGTTTAAAGCACTGTTAAAGACACATCTAAAAAAGATGTGGACAGCTACATGCAAAAGGATCAAACTGGACTACTTTCTCACATCACATATAAAACTAAACTCAAAATGGATTAAAAACTTAAATATAAGACCTGCAACCATAAAACTTCTCAAAGGAAACAGACAGTATGCTCTTTGACATTGGTCTTAGCAATATTGTTTTGAATATGTCTCCTCAGGCAAGGGGAACAAAAGCAAAAATAAACAAATGGGACTATATACAAATAAAAAGCTTTTGCCCAGTGAAGAAAACAATTAAAATAAAAGGCTGTCTACTGAATGGAAGAAGATATTTGCCTTTGGTACATCTGGTAAGTTAACATGCAAAATATACAAAGAGCTCATATGATACACCTTCAAAAAAACCAAAAAACAAACTTATGAAAAAAATGGGCTTCCCTGGTGGCGCAGTGGTTGAGAATCTGCCTGCCAATGCAGGGGACACGGGTTCAAGCCCTGATCTGGGAAGATCCCACATGCCGCGGAGCAACTAGGCCCGTGAGCCACAACTACTGAGCCTGCGCGTCTGGAGCTTGTGCTCCACGACAAGAGAGGCCGCGACAGTGAAGAGGCCCATGCACCGCGATGAAGAGTGGCCCCCGCTCGCCACAACTGGAGAAAGCCCTCGCACAGAAATGAAGACCCAACACAGCCAAAAATAATAAATAAATTAACTAAAAAAAATAAGCAGAGGATCTGAATAGACATTTTTCCAAAGAAAACACACAGATGGTCAATAGGCCCATGAAAAGATGCTCAACACCACTAAACATCAGGGAAATGAAAATCAAAACCACAATGAGATATCACCTTATAACTGTCAGAATGACTATCATCCAAAAAACAAAAAATAATATGTGTTGACAAGGATGTTGAGAAAAGTGAAACCTCATGCACTGTTGGTGAGAATATGAATTGGTGCAGCCACTATGGAATACATTATGTAGATTCCTCAAAAATTTTAAAATAGAACTACCATAGTATCTAGCAATTCCATTTCTGTGTATTTATCTGAAGAAAATGAAAACACTAATTTGAAAAGATATATGAACTCCTATGTTCATTGCAGCATTACTTACAATAGCTGGCCAAGCTGAACTTGGCCTTGGGCACTGGGCTCTCAGGGTAACAAGCTATCTACCCTGGGTGTCCCATACTTGGCTTTCAGCACCAGGTTGCAGAGTCAACCAGCTGCTCAACTGTGACCTCCCATACTTTGCCTCAAAGACAGGCTGCCAGGTCAACCAGCCATCCCTCCTGTGCATCCTGAGTGTCCTAGAATTGGCCTTGGTGTCAGGCTTCCTAGTCGACTAGCTGACCATCCAAGGTGTCCTAGGCACCTTGGACTTTGCCTTAGGTGCTGGGCTTCCAGGTCAACCAGATGTCCTTCAGGGGTACCCAGGATTTGGCCTCTGGCACCAGGCTGCCAGGTTGACCAGCTGTCTATTGTAGACATCCCAGACTTGGCCTTTGGTGCTGGGCTGCCCAGCTGACTAGCTATCTATCTTGAGCATCCTGGATTTGGCCTCATGTGCTGTGCTGCCAAGTAAACCAGCTGTTTTGTCTGGGGAGTCCAGACTTTGCCTTCTGAGTTTGGCTGCTGGATCTACCAGTTGTCCATCCCAGAGTGTTCTGAATTTGTACTGGGCTGCTGGATTGACTAGCTGTTCATCTTGGGCATCTCTGACTTAGCCTCCAGCATCAGGCTACTGGATAGACCAGCTGTCTATTATTGATATATATACATATATATCTATAAAAAAGAAGGAAATCCTGCCATTGAAAAAACATGGATAAACTATAGGGCATTATGCCAAAGCAAGTTAGAGAAAGATAAACATTGTATCATCTCAGTTATACGTGGAATCTAAAATTTAAAAAACCCAAACCTATAGTTACAGAGAACAGATAGGTGATTGCAAGAGGCAAAGGAGTGATGAAGTACATGAAAAAAAAAAAAGGTTGAATATTAAATTTTTAGTCAAATCTGACATTCACAATAGAAGAAAAGAGCAATATAAGTTACACTTATAGTAACTACAGTACTACTACATTATAGCAATCCTATAATGCAGGGCATCCGGGAGGAATTTGTTCTCTGTGGTTGTCACACTGGATGTGAAAGGAGGGACTTGCTAATGACATCTAGTGGATAGAGGCCAAGATGCTGCTAAATATACTACAAAGGGACAAGACAGCCTCCACAACAAAAATTATCCAGACTAAAATGTCAACAGCACCAAGGGTGAGAAATCACTGTTGTAGATTTTAAAAAAACAAAAAACAAAATACAAAAACTTGTAATTTATACATCGAACTTCTCAAAACAATTACAATTAATTTCAATTTTAAGAGTTATTCCTATACGTTTCTTTTGAAGAAAACACTAATTCAGATTTTCCAAGCATCTAAACTATCTACTTTTTAAAAAGAATTAAAAAAAAAAACAAAGCCAAGATCTTTTTCCATTCTCAATTTTAATTATGTTTTTACCTCCCTCAGCCCACTCTTGACCCAAAATTAAGTATAATTTTATATGAAGATTTCTAAAGGTACACAGGAATTTCTCCCTTTCCCTTTTGTGATTATATCTTCTGAAAGGAGGGAAATGAAAAGGTTTCTGAAATGGAATGAAAGATATTTGAATCTAAAGTAATAATACACAATGGTATTCCCATATACAATAAGCATTCTTTGAAAAATATTTATACATGTGATCTTACAGTGTATTCTGTGTACCACCATGTGGTAAACACATTCTTTAAAACATATAACACTACCTGGATGCATCAAATTTAGCACATGGAAACAATTTTTATATGTGTGCTTTAACAGTGAATATATACACCAGTGTTTGGTAAACACATTCTTTCACTGTAATAAGATAAAGATAGATAGCATTTCTAGAAAAATCTTTTTTTTTTAAGTAGTTATGTATTCAGCATTTTTTATTTATTTATTTATTTTTGGCTGTGTTGGGTCTTCTTTTCTGTGCGAGAGCTTTCTCTAGTTGCGGCAAGCGTGGGCCACTCTTCATCATGGTGCGCGGGCCTCTCACTATCGCGGCCTCTCTTGTTGCAGAGCACAGGCTGCAGACGCGCAGGCTCAGTAGTTGTGGCTCACGGGGCTAGTTGCTCCGCGGCATGTGGGATCTTCCCAGACCAGGGCTCGAACCCGTGTCCCCTGCATTGGTAGGCAGATTCTCAACCACTGCGCCACCAGGGGAGCCCTAGAAACATCTTTTATACACGTGTCTTTATATAGTACTACATACACAACAACTTGGGGAATACATCGTTTCAATAAAACAGCACCATTCTTATTCACATAAACAACTGCCATTCTTTGAAACATCTTTTATGCATGACTTTAAATAATATTATACTTGAACCACAGTGTGGTCAACAAAGCTTTTCCTTATAACACTTATTATTCACGTATAAAACTAGTATTCTTTGAAACGTCTTTTGTACATGTGTCTTTACATAGTATATTTCATGCAGAACAGTGTGGTGTGGTGACAACATAATTTCCAGGAAGTAACAATACCTGGATGAAAAAAATAAGTGTATGAATCTTAGAAACATGTCATTTACATGGTTCTTTAAGTGTATTTCATTCACCACATTGTGGTGAAATTATCTTTCATTGAAATAACACAATGCTTATTCACATGTATAATTTTCTTCATTATAAACATTTTTTATATACGTGTCTTTACATAGTGTACTCCTTTAATGTAATGTGTTAATTACACTTTCACTAAATAACAGGGTACTTGTTCACATATACAACTAGCATTCTCACACATCTTTTATATGTGTCGATAGTGTATATAATATGCAGCATTGTGCTGAACACATTGTTTCATTAAAATAACACTACTTAGATGCTACTAAACACTAGCACACTTAGAAACATCTTTTATAATATGTTTGAGCATTATATTCATATCATGCACCATACTTTGCTGTACATGTTTTTCATCAAAACATTGCTTTAATTAGTCACACATATACTTAGCATTCTTAGAAACATCTCTTATACATGTGACTTTATATATTATGTGCACCACAGTGATTCAATCTCCTTACTATACTTGATCTAGTAGTTCATATTTTTATTTTTCATGATTCATAATTGTTAAGCTATATGTTTTTAAATATTTATCTATTTTTTCTATATTGCCTAATTTGTTGGCATAATATTTCTTCATAGTGTTTTCATATGACCCTTAGTGTTTCTAATATATCATTACTTTGAACTAATTTTCGTGGTAATACACTGTTCTTTTTCCCATAAACAACTAGCTTTATGAGGAACATCTTTTTTTTAAACGTTTCTTTAAATAATGGATTCCATGCATTACAGTTTGGTGAATACATTATGTCAGTGAAATGTCACTCTGCTCTTTCATATATATAAATAACTTTCTTTGAAACATCTCCTATACATGTGTGTTTACATAGTGTATAGCAAATATCACAGTGTGTTGAAAACATCTTTAGTGAGATGTTTTCAACACACTAATACTCTCATTCATATATACAACTAGAATTTTTTGAAACTTATTTTATACAGGTATTTTTACATAGCATATTCCAACAACAGTATGCTGAACATATTTTTTTCACTGAGGAAAAAAATGCTATCATTTTATATATTCACATATAAAACTAACATTTTAGGGTAATCATTTATACATGTGATTTTCACAATATATTCCATGACCATTCTTCCAGTGATCACATTCTTCCACTTAACACTGACATATTCAGAAGTACAACCACAGTAACTGGAAGCATCCTTTATATATGTATCTTAATTAGAGTAACCTTAAGACCACATTGTAGTCATTCTTTCCTTCACTGAAATAACTTTATCATATTCATTTAGAAAATTAGCATTCTTTGAAACAATTTTATACATGAGTTTTACCATAATGTATTACATTATTAATAGTGGTGAACACATTCTATCACTGAATTTACACCCCCTTCATATGCATAAACATTAGCATTCAAAGAAACATGGTTTCCAAACCTGCTTTCACATAATGTTTTCCATGTACCACTTTGTGGTGAATTATTCATTCAGTAAAATAACACTATCCTTATTCACACATACAATTACCATTCTGTAAAACGTGTCTGTATATCTTTCATTATAGTGAATTTAATGTACCACAGTTTACTGAACACATTCTTTCATTGAAAGAACACTACAGAAATGCAACAAATTCTCTTAGGACCATCTTTTATACATGTTCGTTTAGAATATATAACACATATTGTATTTGGTGAACACATTTTTTCATTGAAATAATGCTGTCCTTTATTTACATATACAACTAGCTTTCTTGAAAGGTTTTCTATACATGTGACTTTTCATAGTGTATTCAATGCACCACAGTACTGTAATCATATTCTCTCACTAAAATACACAGATCTTATTCACATATACAACAAGCATTCTAAGATATGTTTTTTAAAATAAATTATTTATTTATTTATTTTTGGCTGTGTTGGGTCTTCGTTGCTGCACATGGGCTTTCTCTAGCTGTGGTGAGAGGGGGCTACTCTTCATTGCGGTGCGTGGTCTTCTCATTGTGGTGGCTTCTCTTGGTGTGGAGCATGGGCTCTAGGTGTGCGGGCTTCAGTAGGTGTGGCTCGTGGGCTCTGGAGTGCAGGCTCAGTAGTTGTGACACACGGACTTAGTTGCTCTGCAGCATGTGGGATCTTCCCAGACCAGGGATCAGATCTGTGCCCCCTGCTTTGGCAGGGGCATTCTTAACCACTGTGCCACCAAGGAAGTCCCTCTAAGATATGTTTTATGCACAGGTTTTTACATACATTATACTACACTCCCCAGTATGGTGACCACGTTTTTTCACTCTAATAACACTGTCATTATTTCAAATATACAGCTAGCTTTATTAGGAAAAACTCTATACATGTAAATTCATAATGTGTTTTCATGCTCCACAGAATGTTGAACTCAGTCTTGCACTAGAATAACTGTCATTTTTACAAGTACAACTGCCTTGTTTGTAATCTTCTTTTATACATGTGTCTTAGCAAGTTTTTTTTCTATGTGCCACAGTGTGATGAACTAATTATTTCACTGAAAGAAGATGGTTCTTTATTTACATATACCACAGGCACTCTAACTTCTTTTATACATGTGCCTTTACACAGTATATTCCATTGATCTGGGATTTTCTGTTGGGAGAATTTTGATTACTGATTTAATCTCATTACTTTTTCTTTGTCTGTTCAGACTTGCTGTTTCTCCCTGGTTCAGTTTGGTAGGTTGTATGATTCTAGGAAGTTAACCATTTCTTTTAGGTTATTAAATTTGTTGCTGTATAATTATTCATAATAATCTTCTACCATCCTATGTAATTCTGTAGTGTCAGTTATTATTTCTCTTCTTTCATTGAGTTTTCTCACATTTTTTCTTAGTCTAGCTAAAGGTTTTTCAATTTTGTTATCTCAGAAAAATCAGCTCTTAGTTTCATTATCTTTTCTATTGTTATTCTGAACTCTATTTTATTTATTTCTGCTCTGATCTTATGTCCTTCCATCTGCTACTTTGGTTTAACTTGATTTTCTTTTCTAAACATGCAACTTTGGTTGTTTATTTGCAATCTTTCTAACTTCTTAGTATATGCATTTATTGCTATAAGCTTCCCTCTCAGAACTGCTATAGCAGCTCTCAGGGGTTTGGTAAGTTGTGTTCTATTTTTTATTTCAAATATCCTTTGGTTTTTCATTTGATATTTTATTTGACACACTGGTTATTCAGGAGTGTGGTGTTTAATTTTTACAATTTTCCAGCTTTCCTCAAGTTGTTGATTTCTAATTTTATACTACTGTATAAAAAAAAAAAGTCACTTGGTATTGTTACCAAAACAAACTTGGGTCCACTTGCACAATGCACTGTAAAACCAATCTACTAACACTGAGAGTGTAGTGAAGGAAAGTACACTGTTTATCACACCCAATGTGGAGCCAAGCAAGGAGAATGGGCTGCTCAAGCTCAAAAGAGATTCAACTCTGCCAGGCCTGGAATGAGCCTGAGTTGCTTTGCTAATATATTTGCATGAGAGTGAACTCTGAACAAGGAGGGAAACATACTAATTAAGAGTTTTGCTTTGGGTCTATAGAATTTAAGAGTGTATTGTACCAACCATAAACACTGTGTATTGAAAACAGGAGCATAGATAATTGCACATGGTATTGGAGAGACTCCTGAAAGCCTCTACCATTGAGGCTCAATATGTAGCAGTAATATGCCTCAATGATCAGCAAAATTTTAAAATAATACATCTCAACCAACGTTCCATTTGAGGCTCCCTGATTTCAAGGGGTCATTGCATATGTTGGTGGCTTCTGATCTAATACAAAGTATATTCTGTCACAGCACTTACAGAAGTAAGATAATTAGAGCCCAGATTTGGCCTCTATAGACCCCTTGCTATGACACAGTTTTCAATGTGGTTCATATCATTACTTAGATGTGTAACTATGTTGTATACTTTTCGTTCACTAAACTGTAGATTTCTAAGTATAGTCATTGTGGGTGTAGATTTCTAAGTATATTCATTGTGAATCTTCTTTAGCAATTGAACCCCTGTTATCTGACATATTTCATGCCGTTATGTTTCAAAGAAGAAAAAAAAAAACAACAGACTGAGAGAAGGAAAAGAGGGAGCAGTATTTTATACATAATGGTAAACTTACCTTTTCTGGTGCTCTTCAATTTCTTCCCATGGATACAAGTTTGCATCTGATATGAATTTACTACAGCCTGAACAATTTATCATTTCTTCCAGGGCATATCCGCTGTAACAAAACATCTCAGTTGTCATTTTTCTGAAAATGTCTTTATGTCAACCTCAGTTTTGAAATACAATTCCCTTGATATAGAATACTGGGTTACCTTTTTCTGATGAGAAGGATGTCATTCACAAGGTTGTTTCAAATGTGTAATATGTCTTTACATTCCCTCCAGAAGCTTTCTTACATTAAAAAATAATCTCTGTTGTAATAGGTTGTATTGACTCAGCCTATTGATACCTTTGTTCTCTGCCAGGAATGCCTGGGCAAGTACATTTACTATATTGACTCAAAGTGAACCCCACAGACATTTCCCACCATCACCACTAGGGAAAACGTTGACTAGGCCAGCCCTTGTGATTCTCATGATTACAGGATGCAGCTCAGCAAGAAACCATCAGGGAAATTTGAAGAATAAGATTTATTACTCACAGGTCCTTGAGAGTACATGGCATACATGGGGCCACTCAGTGAAGTTGTGGGGAGAGAGGGAGGGAGGGACAGAGGGAGAGAGTACACACCTGGGGCTCTCCTTATTAGGATTAGATGGGTGGGGTGTCTATGGTTTCATGGGTTCACAATTTTTGGGTGAATTTAAAGCATAGGCTGTGAGAATTAGGGTATGGGAAAGAAGAAGTGACCCAAGGGGTCGGTTATAAGGTTACCCAGAACTTTCTAGAAGGGAAATTTTATGAGTGAGGCAGTCTGGTTCCTTCTTTAGTTCTTTTGCTAACAGCTGTGTCACACAGTTGGCAATACCTTTATTTGAGATATATGCCTTTGAAATTGATGCCAGGGCAATCAAAAGCTTAATGTCAGGCACTTACACTACAATCCACCCTAGTATACCTAGGCATCAGATTTAATGGTGAGGACACTAACAGCCAGGGTAGCAGATACGTTAAAACTCAGGGGTAGGTACCAAGAAAATATGCATCTGATTTCAGTTATGATAACAAATCCTATAATAATTATACAAACAATGGTTGGATATTCAGTCAGTAGCCTTTGTCCCAAACTTGAAAAGTCCAGCCATGAAAATACATCAGTGATCTTGGAGGCCCAGGGAATATGTTCAAAGATTTGGACAGTATTACTGAATATTTTAACATCTTGGGCCATCTTGTATCAGTAGGTTTTAATTTGTCCTGAGTTAGTGATGAACATGCAGCAAGTGGTCCCAGGGAGCGCATAAACTGCTCTTTCCTTGGCAAGACGATAAACTAAGGCCAGGTGGTTTTCTGAAACCACTGGAGCAAGTGACTCATGACCGTTACACAAGGGACAGGGTGTCATGGAGGCTTTGTATATGTTGGGTTAAGATTGCCAATAATTATTTCTTGGCACTAAATACCCAATTTTGTGTGGCAAGGGCCAGTGCACTGGTGCCCAGGCTAGTAAGTCCTAGTAGAACTGAAATGCCCAGGACTAAAGCAATGAAAATGGCTTTTTGTCAGTAGAAGCCAAGCAGAGTAAGAAACTCAGTGATTTTTGTGTCCCGTGGTTTATACCTCCACAGGCAGGACGAGAGAAACAATGATGCACTTAGTGTGTAGCCCAGGGAAAGTCAATCAGAGGAGGGCTGGGAAAGAGAGTAACGTACTGGGTGAGTATCTTACACTGTCGCATAGAGTAGAATCCAAAGTTGGCCATTTTTACTGTAAAATATTCATTGGGCTTGTCAGTGAGAAAAGCAGGAATTTGAGCCCATTGATGGTTATCTGTGCTATAGGAGTGGTGTGATTCACAGGGTACATGGACCAAGATTTGTTTGCTTCTGGGCACAAAATCACCAAGGTGGCTTGAAGGCTACCTCAAAATGACCCTTGGAGGAGCTGTTGGAGTAGAAAACGGATGAGGCATCTAATTGAAGGGAAGCCCAGGGCAAAGACATTATTGTTAAGTGGAGTCGACTGAAATTGAATATGTCAGCAGGGTAAGCATTTAAGGTAGAGTACAAGTGATTGGAGGCCACACGATAGGCCTAGCAATTTCTGACTTCAAAGTATGGGCAGCCCTCTCAGCATATTGGCCAAAAAAATTGCTGGTGTTTGTGAAGCATCTTGCCAATATAGGAGGAAGTGTAGTGGACGTGGTTATGAAAGTGTCAGGGGTAGTCCTGGTAGGGGATGGTGGCGGCCCGCAGAAGTCATGGCTGGGAATTCCTATGTAAGCACAGAAAATTGGAAGATCAAGGAGAGCAGGTAGGGCAAAGAGTCTATATGAGTAGTGTTTCTAGGCAGGGAAGCTATGTGATGCTGAATGCATAGTTTTAACTGCCACGATAGGGGAGATAGGAGGCAAGGCTGCCCTGCACTTGACAGAGGATGTACTCACTGTCTGACAAGCCTGTTGGTATTAGGAAGGGTCAGCAGGCAAACACCAGGCAAATTCAGGAAAATAATATTCCAGTGTGTCCCCTGATTCTATTAAGGCAATATATTTAAACCACTCTTCTCACAAACGCTTAGACCCTGTTGCAGTATTTCAGAGACATCACAGTAAACTGGGGAGCAGAGCAATCTGGGCAAGTGTCAAGGTCTCTGACACAGTGATATGCCCCTGGTGTGTCCTCTCTACTGTATGGGGCATAGTCATCTCCAGCAGTGACCTCTTGGGCTGGGGCAAATCATCTGAGATGATGTCCTCTCCAATTCTGAGTTCACCTCACTCAGGGGTAAGGTCCTCTAGAATGGTGTCACCCAGGGGGCAAGTGACCCTCCAATGGGGCTATCCGGTTGGGATATCGGTCATGGGCTGGGACAGACTAGCCTGATACAGCTTGGAAGCTTTCCTGAAGACTGACTTTCATATTTGGTGCCTCCAGCTACTGGAACAAATTATTAACACCTCCCTGGCGTCATCAGGGACACATTCCCCAAAGGAACAGGTGGCTGCCCTTTCATTCCATGTGCAGTGCATCCAAGGCACACAAAGATTCTGAGCACATTTACAACCCAGGCTAAAGAAGATCTTCTGGATACTATTTAGGCGTTCTTGGGACTGACCCATGAGGGTGATGGACAAATCATGGGAGCACAGTCCCTGTCACCAGATGGGTTTTGTGTATGGTCACTCACAAGGCCAATTAGTTTGTAACAATATTTGATATAAAGAATTGGTGGGTAAGTATCACTTAGACATCACCTCCAGAGAACCCATATCCTGTGAAGGGATTCAATCCCTCTGCTGCTCAGATTTGGTGTCTCATGCTAGCCTAAACCCTTCCAACACAGCTCTCCAACATTCCCCGTTTATCCACCCTGTGGTGCAGTTGTGGACAGGAGAAGTATTATTCTAATATTGTCCCTGAGTGATGGTTAGGCCCCACGGGATCTGCCAGTAACTCAATTATCCAGACTGCATAATGCAGTAAGAATGGCTATAGCCATACAGAGCACCAATATCTGATGGGCTTCTATGGGATTCCTTCTGGATGAGCTACTTGAATATCGATTAACAGCTGACTGCAGTTGCTTTTGACAAGAAAGCCATGGGATACCTCTCAAAGTGTGGGAAAGGTACATTCTCCTGCAATATGGAAAGGCTTTTGATGTCAAGTTTAGCCCTTCCTGTATGCCCCAAACCCAAAAGAAACTCAATAGACTCAGGTTTGGTGCAGAGACTCCAGGAAGCAGAGTCAGGCGTGGCCACAGACTATACTCGGAATGTGGAGTAGGTGGCGCTGAAGGTAAGGCTTGTTGGACTTTCTGTTGGGCAGTTTCCAAAGCACACTGTTGGGCCTCACCCTAATGGAAGGTGGCAAATTTGCATGTGGTTACATAGATAGGGCAAATAACCAGTGAGAGATAAGGAATGTGTTGCTTCCAGAACCTGAAAAGGCCTGAAGCCTGAATGTGTTGTGCCTGTCTGAGCGTAGTGGGTAATTCAACAGTGAGCAATGGATATTTGGCAGTTGGGGGAATTTCTCAGCCCTTAAAGTCCCAGGTGATGCTCAGGAACGTAAAGATAACACTGGGCATTAGATGTCCTAAGGGGCATTTTCCCAGTCACACTGGTGTAGGTGGTGTGTAAGGGTGTGCAACTCTGCCCATATCATTTCCTCAGACGGACAACTCAGCATAATGCCATCAAAATAATGCCTCAAAAATGCAATTTTCCGGGCTTCCCTGGTGGTGCAGTGGTTGGGGGTACGCCTGCCGATACAGGGGACATGGGTTCTGTCCCGGGAGGATCCCACATGCCGCGGAGCGGCTGGGCTCGTGAGCCATGGCCGCTGAGCCTGCGCGTCCGGAGCCTGTGCTCCTCAACGGGAGAGGCCACAGCAGTGAGAGGCCCGGGCACCGCAAAAAAAAAAAAAAAAAATGCAATTTTCCAATTGCAATTTATCTGAATCCCAGGAGCAGAGGTCCGTGCAATTGCAGTATTGTTTAAATATGCCATTGGGAGCCATAGCAATGTGTTTAACCCATTCAAAAGTGAAAGCAAATTGCATCTGGGATTCCTTTGAGATGGGAACAGATATATTAGCTAGGTCAATGACGGCAAAGCACACTCCTTGGGCCGCTTGTATCTCCCCAATCTTTCTATAATACTAGAAACTGGTGTCTTAATTGGGAAAACCTGAGAACTGAGGCTTAGCTAGTCCATGGTGAGGCACCACTCATCAGTGGCTAGCTTAAGTACCAGATAAACACTGCTATTGAAAGGGGAGGTTGGGGGCTTAATGACTCCCATTTCTGTAATAACAGGGCACAGGACTTCAGGGCCCTGTTTAAGTCAGTATTGGGGGTGCTCACCATCTTGACCTGAGGAAGAAGAGTCATTTGCAGCCAGCTGGCCACTCCCAGCAGGAAGGCCAGCAAACTGGGCTTCCTCCATGTGGCATAGATTCATGTAAGTGCATCCATGCCAATAAATAAAGAACCAAGGGGGCCACCATAAGAGGAAGCCATTTGATGTGAGTGGTCCCAACAGTTACATCCGAATGGATCTGACGGTTTTACCAGCAATTCCCTGTAAGTAGTAGGGCTCCCACACTGGGAATTTAGAGGGACTGCCTGGAATGACAGTGATATTGGTTCTAACAGGGCCAAAAGAAACCCCTGTATATTTTTATTGTCCCAATTGTCCACCAGAATGGTAACAGGAGCGACTGTCCCCAGCGGATGGGAAAAGCCCTCAGGAGCCCCCAATTTTCCAGGATAGGGGCTTAGGTGGCTGGAAGTCCTGGAGGTTAGGGAAGAACACAGAGGGAGCATTAAGGACTGAGGGGGTTTTGTGGCAAGAGGATGGATGGTAGAAAGGGGCTGCAGTGGGAGAATGCTAGTTCTATAGACTGAAATTTTGAGACTGGCTGTTCAGAGATCAAGTGGCCATGACTCCCAGCAGAGGTCTGCTATGTATTCCCTTGAGGAGCAAAATTAGGGTGGGAATTCATTGGGGAGGAAATGGGGAGCCTTTTCAATTGAGGGAAATTTGCTTTAGGGCCGTCTCTCTAGGGCAGTGGGGCAGAGGGGCATAAGCCTCAAGTATTTGGGTGTCTGGGTGCAAATCTCTCCTCCATGTCTAACGACCGGGTTCATGTCCTTCGGTGCCTTTTGAATGGTTTCAAAAGTCTCAATAAAATGGAATAGTGCCACTGTGTATTTAGGGGGAGTGCCTTGTAAAAATCCTCTGGACTAAAGAGTTAAATGGGCCCTCTTTAGGGTTAGAAACAGAGAGGCGTTCATTTGAGTCACTATAGTCATAGAAATGGTACACCCATTGGATCATGCCAATTTTGTGCAGCACAAGATGGGCCTCATCTAATGTTTTCTATTCACTGAACTTAGCAGTAATCACCATGATGAAAGGTGGGCATGGTGCCAGGCAATAAACACCCAGGTGAGGAGAAGGAGGGCTGGTGCGAGTATCAGTGGTTCTTGTCTTCTCTTGTCCTCCCCCTCCCCGTCACTAGAGGCCTTAATAACCTTATCAGCTTTTTCCTTCGTGGCAGGGGTATCTCATGAGGTGTGTGTTTTGGTTCTGCCCTCATTCGGGGAAAGCCAAGAGGGCTTAGGTTGTGGTATCTCAGAGGAAATGAGCACACAGCCCAGATGGATCTTTAAGGTCTTTAAGAGGTACTGGCTAGTTGGTACATTTCAGCAGCTGAGAGTAACACTCCAGGGCCCATTCCAAAAACCCGCAACAGTCAATCAGCTCCCTTCTCTCCCCTCTGCTGCACCAAAGTTTTAAGTTTTCAATTGAAGATATAATTTCAGATCTCAGTTTGACTTTGAGTTTTTCTCCTGTTACCTGAACCTTATGTGTTGGTATTGGAAATTTCGTGGAGGACTTCTTGTAAGCCCTCTTAGTAAGTGGCTGACTCCCCTTCCTGGGTGTCCCAGTGAAGCACCCAAGAATTAGGGTCTGCCTCCACTAGTGTCTTACACACAGGGTCTTCGGAAAAAGCCCCGAGGCCTCTGGAGAGTAATAACAAAGCCCTGGCCTGCTGTGCTCCCAAGCCACACCCAGGAAGTTCCTATAGGGATTTTACATTTATGGAGGAGTTACTGAATCTCTTCCAGAGTTTCAGAAGGCACTGGCACAAGATGCTCAGAACACTTAACAGTTGTCCATTAATTTTTTTTTTTTTCAACACTGTGTTAGGGATTGGACCCACTGTTTTGTTACAGGGCCCAGCAGTAAGGCCAGGTAATAATCACAAGATTAAGATACATGAAACTAGCCAATATTCAACAAGTCACTTGGTTTATTGCACAAAATTAGCACACATCACAGATTAGTCAAAATAGTTAACGTTCAAAGGGGATAACGAACCACACCAAGGAGAAGTCTAAGAAAGAAATGTGTCAGCACCAGCAGCAATCTCTCTGGTCCAGCAACAGGTCTTGAGACAAGCAAGAGTGGGAAGTTGCCTTCTGCTCCCACAGAGGCTCCAGCAGCATCAGTCGGGAACAGCTCTCAGCAGGGTGGAGTCGGTCCTCCAGCAAAGTGCCTTCAAGTTGCTGAGTTCAGTGGTCTCATTTGAAGGAGCCTGCTGGTAGGGTATAGTGGTTACACCCCAGGGGGACTCCTCTCTCATTAGTTGCTCCTTCTGTTCTGGTGAAGTATTTCCTTGGATGTCATCGAATACCTTACCTACACTTTTTTTTTTAATTCAAGTATAGTTGACTTACAGTGTTGTGTTAGTTTCTGGTGTACATCAGAGTGATTCAGTTGTACATATATACACATATTCCTTTCCATTATGGTTCATTATAGGATAATGAATATAGTTCCCTGTGCTATACAGTAGGTCCTTGTTGTTTATCTATTCTATAGATAATAGTTTGCATCTGCTAATCCCAAACTCCCAATCCGTCCCTACCCTTGGCAACCGTGTCTGTTCTCTTTATCTATGAGTCTGCTTCTTTTGCGTATATGTCATATTTGACATTCCATATGTAAGTAATATCATATGGTATTTGTCTTTCTCTTTTTGACTTACTTCACTTAGTATGATAATCTCCAGGTCCATCCATGTGGTTGCAAATGGCATTATTTCATTCTTTCTTTATGGCTGGGTAGTATTTGTTGTATATATATACAACATCTTCTTTATCTATTCATCTATAGATGGACATTTATATAGGTTTTTTCCATGTCTTGGCTATTGTAAATAGTGCTGCTATGAACATAGGGGTGCATGTATCTTGTAGAATTAGTGTTTTGTCTGGGTATATGCCCAGGAGTAGGATTGCTAGATGATACAGCAATTCTATTTTTAGCTTTTTGAGGAACCTCCATACTGTCTTCCATAGTGGCTACACTAACGTACATGTCCACCAACAGTGTAGGAGGGTTACGTTTTCTCCATACTCCCTCCAACATTTGTTATTTGCAAACTTTTAATGATGGCCATTCTGACCAGTGTGAGGTGGTACCTCATTTTACTTTTGATTTGCATTTCTCTGATAATTAGGGATGATGAGCATCTTTTTGTGTGCTATTGGCCATCTGTATGTCTTCTTTGGAGAAATTTCTATTTAGGTCTTCTGCCCACTTTTTGACTGGGTTGTTTGTGTTTTTGTTATTGAGTTGTATGAGCTGTTTGTGTATTTTGGAAATTAAGCCCCTGTCAGTTGCATCATTTGCAAATATTTCCTCCCAGTCCATAGGTTGTCTTTTTGTTCTGTTTATGGTTTCCTTTGCTGTGCAAAAGCTTGTAAGTTTGATTAGGTCCCATTTGTTTATTTTTTCTTTTATTTCTATTGCCTTGGTAGAGTGACCTAGGAAAACATTGTCACGATTTACATCAGAGAACCTTTTGCCTATGTTCTCTTCCAGGAGTTTTGTGGTGTCATGTCTTATAGTTAAGTCTTTAAGCCATCTTGAGTTTATTTTTGTGTATGGTGTAAGAGTGTGTTCTAACTTCACTGATTTACATGCAGCTGGCCAGCTTTCGCAGCACGACTTGCTAAAGAGACTCTTTCCTCCTGTATATTCTTGCCTCCTTTGCTGAAGATTAATTGACCATATGTGTGTGGGTTTATTTCTAAGCTCTCTTTTCTGTTCCATTGATCCATATGTCTGTCTTTATGCTTAAAGTAACACTCTTAATTCATCACACTAAGACATCCACAGTCATATACCGAACATTTCAAAACAACCAATATGTAGGTTCACATTTGCCACTATGACTCCATTTAAAATTAATTAATATACGTAAGTCCTATGATTTCACACAAGATGAATCATGACACAAAAGAAATCACATCCCGACACCCACAGTATCCCGTTAGGTTGGGGGACAAAGAGTTACAGCAGGAAGTGAGGCAGCCAGTTAGAGAAAGCAAGTCTTGGTTGAATTTCCCCTTTCTTGGTGCCATGAGTTTCTGTTGCAAGGATATTTCACTCATCTAGGTTAGGACACAATAGTCCTGGCATGCTACTGCCTCAGTGGTTTCAGGGGTAAGCTTCCCTCCACCTTACCTATGGGAATACCCCCTTTCCTTGTGCCTTTGACCAGAGCTCCACCTTGGGCAGTGATAATAGCCTTATGATTCAATCCCCCCTCCTTAGCTCTCCTTGGCGTGAGGTGTGGAAGATAGTTGATTATATTAACAGTTAATTAAGACCTTTATAATTAGTGGTCTAATCATTTTATTAGATCATATGGCCTTGACCATGCAGCTCTGGGAAAACTGTTCAATTATTATGGCAGTTGTGACACTTGGGGATGGGTACTGCTGACAACACATGGCAGAGGAATATGCAAAAACACAAAGCAGTGTCATGGACCTCCAGTAAGTGGTTGCTGCCTTCTCAAAGGGTGTTACCCAGCTGGGTTAGCCAGTCACTGATAAAGGGAACTCCCCTTGGTTAACTGCAAGTACAATCATGCAATCCTGCTGGCTACGCCAGCAGGATGTACTGGTCTCATTCTATTAATAGTGAGGTTATTGAGTAGGAATCCCTGAGGCACTCACCTAGGATGTACTACTGGTGGTGAGAAACCACAGACACCACCAGGGAAGCCCTAATGTTAGCATCTTTAATACATTTTCTGCAAAACAGCCACAATGATCTTTTAAAATATGCAATGTCTTGGGCTTCCCTGGTGGCGCAGTGGTTGAGAGTCCGCCTGCCGATGCAGGGGACACGGGTTCGTGCCCCGGTCTGGGAAGATCCCACATGCCGCGGAGCAGCTGGGCCCGTGAGCCATGGCCGCTGAGCCTGCGCGTCCGGAGCCTGTTGCTCCGCAACGGGAGAGGCCACAACAGTGAGAGGCCTGCGTACCGCAAAAAAAAAAAAAAAAAAAAAAAAAAAAGCAATGTCTTTAGACTTCTGGGCTGCTAGTGACAGAGTACTTAGTACGCAACTGGCACTAATTCAGTCAAAGACAAGTAATAATGAACAAAATATGTCACGCCAGTATTTTCAGTCATGCACAACCAGGCAATTGCTTTTTGTTATGGGGGCACATTCTTGATCCATAGAAATTATCTAAACTAAAGATCAGAAAGAGAAATAGGCTGAGAAACAAGTGAACACTGTATCAATGATCTGTGAGAAAATACTAGTGATCGAATGTGTGTGGTTAAGACATAGAGAAAAATGGTAAAATATCTGAAGAAATAATTCTTGAAAATTTCTAAAATTTGGTGACAAAATTACTTTTTGTATCCAAGAATCTCAAAATCAAAGCAACATAAATATGAAGAAAATATGTAGGTACACAACAGAAAAACTTCAAAACCTAAACATGAGAAGAAAAATTTTAAAGCAGCCAGAGGGTTTTCTGAGGCTAAGCACAGAGGTGTGGTGGATCATCGACTCACATAAAAAACAAACAAACAAAAAAACCCAACAACAACAGCAAAAGAGCCGATTTAACTGGAGAAAATTGTCTTTAAAATATTAAAAGTTTCTGGATATTGTCTGTAGTGCATATCGTAAAGGGAAAAACACAGATTTGAGAAAATCTAAATTTTACTAACAGCCAGAGTCTGAAATATGAATGCATTACTTTCCCCTTCTCCCACCCCACAGATCTTTGCTGTGGGCATGCTAATCTGAGCAGATTCAAACCAGCAAATGGGTTCCATTCCCCCATTTCAGAATTTTGCATTTTTACCTCAGGAGGGGCAGGACATGGAATTTCTCATTTCTGCCCGCCCGGGGCTGCAGAAGCTCTTTCTTGCAGACGCGGCAGTGAATATCCCCACCCAGACAGTACACATGGGATGGAAGCTCTACTCCAGGTACAGTTAAGTCAAAATTATTTGAGTCCTGATAAACCTCACAGTAGCTCACGGGGTGGAGTATCCACACAGGGAAGGGCAATCCAAGAAGACTAGCCATTACAGCCCCTACCCTGCATGTTTGCAGAGCATGCATGTCATTCCAGGAGAAGCAGGATACTGCCTGAACCCAGTTCCAGAGCAGTGATGCAGAGATTTTACCTGGGAAGGAGAGGCAGTTGGAACAGCTCCTCAGTTTTGCCTTGAGGAAGTGCATCAGAGCAGGGATAATTCAAGCCTAGCAGCATTATCAAAAACCGTGGAGACGGTATGTTCATGTTTCCACTCCAACACGTGAAGAGCCTTGAAATTGTCAGTCCCATCTTCACAACAATGAAGAAAATCTAACAAATAAAGTGAACAACTACACTTCTTGGATCTATCAGACAACTGAGGTTGTTAGGGGAGACAGTGATTAAAACTGCCCACCCTAGCCAGGCACCACAGTAACCATTTGCATGAGTTATTTTATGACAGGAGATCCTGGTAAGGAACATGGAGCTAACAAGCTACCACCAACCAGAAGAATTAGGGAAAGGTCAAAAGGAGAGAGGAGACTCCAGTCCATTATGTCCTACCAACCTCCCAGAATCCGCCTCACTGGAATCCATCTGGGCTAAGCGATGCACACGTCACCAGGAAGGGCCCTGAGTCAGAATGTTTGGCCAGAGACAACCCAGAAAATAATCCTATCGCCATAAAACCCGAGACTGCGAGCCACATGGCAGAGCAGTTCACCTGGGTTCCCTTACCCTCCTGCGCTTCACCCAGGTGCCCCTTCCCAATAAAGTCTCTTGCTTTGTCAGCATGTGCGTCTCCTCGGACGATTCATTTCCGAGTGCTAGACAAGAGCCTGCTCTCACGCCCTAGAAGGGGTCCCCCTTGCTGCAAGAAGGTCACTGGGAAAACAACTGCCCCAAAAGAGGTGAATACAGAGAAACACAGCTTGCCAAGAGAAGAAGCTGCTAGAGCCAGAAACTGGTAGGTAAATATAATCAAACTGCTGGAGCTTGAGTATGGACTAGCTTGAGATTTAGAAACTCCCGTGAGCCTATTCTTAGGGGAAGTGCCAGACGTTCATGAGTTTTACCTCAAGGAGCCCCACCAAGTTCTCCTGATGACGGTCAGAGAAAAATCCCCTCGTGTTTCCAGCAGGGAGGGGGAAAAGGAGCCATTTTTAATATATCCAGAGCATACTGTTCTGTGCCTGTTCTTAAGAGAAATTACTCTGAGTTAATCTAACTCATGTAGGGGAAGGAAAACACTCAACTCCAAGCCTCTCTGTTTCTCACACCTACAGGAAACAAAAAGCTGAGAAGCACTTGAGAAGGATACATCCCAGGGGCACAGGTCAAGTAAAAGACTGATAGGTAATCATAGACTGCTTCCCCTCCCCCCACACCTATTAACTCATTAACAGGATTCTTGCATAAAAGAGGATTACAGCTGAAAGAACTGCAAGATTTAGACTCTGAGGAGGAAATTCTAGGGAAACTCAAAGACAAGAACAGAAAAACAAGCATATTAGAGGAAATTGATTTAGACACCTACAGGTATAGCAAACAGTGAACAGTGCAGTGAACATGCTAGCATAAGTCCTAGCAAGATAAACATAACCCTCTCACTGAAGTCCCAATAAATTATGTCTGGCTTTCAGCCAAAAATTACAATGTATTACAAGACAAGAAAAAATACAGTATGTAGAGACAAAGCAAGCAAGAGAACCAGACTTAAATTTGACAGATTTTGTAATTATCAGACTGGAATTTTAAAATATGATTAATAGGCTAAAGGCTCTATTGCAAAAAAAAGGATGACACGCAAATACAAATGGACATTAGGAGAACAGAGATTAAAACTGTAGGAAAGGGACTTCCCTGGTGGTCCAGTGGTAAAGAATCCTCCTTCCAACCAGGGGACGAGGGTTCGATCCTTGGTCAGGGAACTAAGATCCCACATGCCGCAGGGCAACTAAGCCTGTGTGCCACAACTACTGAGCTCATGCACCTCAACTAGAGCCCACATGCCGAAAACTAGAGCGCCCACGCGTTATGGAACCCCCGCGCCACAACTACAGAGCCCATGCGCCCTGGATCCTATGCTCCACAACTAGAGAAGAGAAAACCCACATGCCACAACTAGAGAGAAGCCCGCACACCACAACAAAGAGCCCATGCGCTGAAATGAAAGATCCCACGTGCCGCAACTGAGACCCGACGCAGCCAAAAATAAATAAATAAATAAATAAAATATATATATTAAAAAACCTCTAGGAAAGATCCTAAAGGAAAAGTTAGTAGTTAAAAACACTACAGCAGGGATTTCCCTGGTGGCTCAGTGGTTGGGAATCCGCCTGCCAAAGCAAGGGACACAGGCTCAATCCCTGGTCCAGGAAGATCCTACATGCCGCAGAGCAACTAAGCCAGTGTGCCACAACTACTGAGCCTGCACTCTAGAGTCCACGAGCCACAACTACTGAAGCCCACATGCCTAGAGCCCGTGCTCTGCAACAAGAGAAGCCACCGCGATGAGAAGCCCACACACTGCAACAAGGAGTAGCCCCTGCTCACCGCAACTAGAGAAAGCCCATGCGCAGCAACAAAGACCCAATGCAGCCAAAAATAAATAAATAAAAAGTAAATTTATAAAAAAAAAAAGAACACTACAGCAGAAATGAAAATACCTTTGACGGGCTCCCAAGTAGCCTGGACACAGCAGAGGAACAATCAATGAACTTCAAGATGGAAACAGCAAATTGAAATGCAAGAGGAATAAAAGGAAAAAAAAACAGACAGAACACCCAAGGGATGTGTGGACAATTACAAAGGAAGCAACATATGTATAATGAGGATACCAGAAGAAGAAGGCAAAAACAAATGAAATATTTTAAATAATAATGGCTGAGTTTTTCAAAATTAGAGACAGACTCCCACCACAGATCCAGGAAGCCATCGGACACCAAGCCATATATAAATAAAACTATCTAGGAATATGCTGTTCAAACTTCCAGCATATAGAGTATTATTTGAAAGTACCTGAATTACCTTTAAGTGTATAGTGTACTCTGGGGCAACCACTAAAGCTTTAAAAATGATAATTGGTATATCAAGAGGAAAGAAAATGCAATCACATAAAATGCACAGTTAAAATTACACAAGGCAGGGCTTCCCTGGTGGCGCAGTGGTTGAGAGTCCGCCTGCCGATGCAGGGGACACTGGTTCATGCCCTGGTCCAGGAAGATGCCACATGCCGCGTAGCGGCTGGGCCTGTGAACCATGGCTGCTGAGCCTGCGTGTCCGGAGCCTGTGCTCTGCAATGGGAGAGGCCACAACAGTGAGAGGCCCACGTACCGCAAAAAAAAAAAAAAAAATTTACACAAGGCAGGAAAAGAGAAGAATGAAAAAGTACAATGAATAAATATTTTAAAACAGCAGATATATGTGAATTATCTAAATATACCAATGAAAAAACAATCTCAGAGTGGATTAAAAAAAGACCCAAATATATGCTATCTATACAAAACCCCTTTGAATGTAGAAAGATATATTAAAAGTAAAGGGATGAAGGGAATTCCTGGTGGTCCAGTGGTTAAAATTCCACCTTCCAATGCAGGGCACATGGGTTCGGTCCCTGGTTGGGGAACTACGATCTCACATGCCACAGGGCAACTAAGCCTGTGCACCGCAACTACTGAGCCCGCATACTCTGGAGCCTGTGTGCCACAAATAGAGAGAAGCCTGCGAGCCGCAACGAAGAGAACACGCACCACAACGAAGGGTCTGGCATGCCGCAACTAAGCCAAATAAATAAATAAAATTTTAAAAGCCATTAAAAAAAAAACAAAACAAAAGTAAACTACAGTAGCTTTATTACTTTCAGACAAAGCTGAATTAACAAAAGGAAAATTATCAGGAATAAAGAGGAGCATTACATAATGGTAAAGGGGTAGATTCAGCAGAAGATAGAACAAGCCTTAAGAGTATGTGTTTAAAAACAGATCAAAATAGGAGGCAAGAACTGGGACTTCCCTGGTGGCACAGTGGTTAAGAATCTGCCTGCCAGTGCAGAGGACATGGGTTTGAGCCCTGGTCCAGGAAGATCCCACATGCCGCAGAGTGACTAAGCCCATGCGCCACAACTACTAAGCCTGCTTCACAACAAGAGAAGCCACAGCAATGAGAAGCCCGAGCACCGCAATGCTGAGTAGCCCCCGCTTGCCGCAACAAGAGAAAGTCCACGTGCAGCAATAAAGACCCAACGCAACCAAAAATAAATAATTTTTTTAAAAAAGAACTGAAAACAATTATAGTTTGAGATTTCAACAAACCTCCATTTGTACTTAATGGATCCATCAGTCGAAACAAGGACACAGTGGAACTGAGCAGCACCATCAATCAATGGGATCTAATCAACGTTTATAGAATACTTTATTCTACAACAGCAGAATACACATTTTTAAGCTCAGATGGCACTTTGATTGAGATAGACAACATTGTGGGTCACAATGCACAATTCAAAAGACAATGAAGCTAGAATTAATTAAAAAAACAGCCAGAAATATCAAAACATTTGCAGACTGAACAACACACTTCTAAATAACATTTACATCAAAAGAGTCCCAGATAATTTTAAAATATTTTGAACTAAAAGAGAATGGAAATACAACTTCTTTTTCTGTTTACAGGGTAAATAGTGAGTACCACTGTTCACAGCAACTCAATTGAATCAGATTTGTTCTCCCAAGGACTGTGCATATGACTTTTGCATAATGAATATAATGTTCACACTAAATGCACTGGTGACCCTGAGACAATAAAAGTCTTGCAGAAAACATTGTTTGGCTTCTTTCCTGAAGAGGCAATTCACTAACAATTGTATATCTTTTATACACTGGCCAGAAGACAGTAAGAGAAAATAGGAACATGAGGTATTTTAACTATCCAAATGTATCCTCTAACATGTTTACATAATGATAGTTTTTACATAAAAAGTGCATAATTCCCACTACCCTCATGTTGGATTCCAATACAATTAAATTGAAGGTCGTCTTTGGGGAGAAAAGTTTTCCTCATCCATTACCTTCACAGGATGTTTTTCCTGTGTAAATTTCGAACACCCACTGAGTAGTCTGGTGGAAAGACTGTTCATAAGTGATTAATTTCAAGGATTTACCTCTTGTTTGAGTCCTCTAATGTCCAATGAGGGCTGAAATCTGGTTGAAACACTATCCATACACAATGCACATGAGGGATTTCTCTGGGAGTTTTGTTGATTGATGGTTGATTTCTCGAAGAGAAAATTTCCAGGTTTATTATACTCATTGATCTTCCCCTGAGTTCTCTGATGCTGCACTTCCAGTCAAAGATTCCCCATATCCATTACATTCATAGAGTTTCTCAGTCTGATGTGTCCTAAGACCTGACTTCTGGCTAAAAGCTTTCCCATATTCATCATGAATGGGATTTCCCTGTGTGACTTCTCTGATGTGTTCTTAGGCCTGGGTTGCTGCTTTAAGTTTTCTAAAGTTTACTACCGTTGATAAGGTTTCTCCCACGTGGGGACTGTCTGATGTACTCTGAGGTTCAGTTTATAGGGGAAAACTTTCTCACGTTCATTACTAATAGGATTTCTCCCCAGTGCGAGTTCTCTGAAATCTTTAGGACTGGCATCTAGTTAAAGCTTTCTCACATTCAACCCATTCATTGGGTTTCTCCTCCGTGAATTCGCTGATGCAGAGGTAGATGAGAATTTTCACAGAAGGATTTTCCACAGTTACTACACTGTTAAGGTTTCTGTTCTGTGTGAATTTTGATGCCGAGTGAGGTGAGACTTCCTAGAGAGACATTTTCCACATTTACTACACTCATAGGGTTTCTCCCCTGTGTGATTTCTCTGATGTCTTTTTAGGGTTGACTTATGGCTAAAAGCTTTCCCACACTCACTACATTCATAAGGTTTCTCCCCTGTATGCGTTCTCTGATGTTCTCTGAGGTTTGACATGTGGGTAAAAGTTTTCTCACATTCATTACATGCATAAGGTCTCTCCCCACTATGAGTTCTCTGATGTCCAGTGAGGTATGACTTCCTATAGAAAAGTATTCCACACTCATTACATTCATAGGGTTTCTCCCCTGTGTGAATTCTCTGATGCACAACGAGGTATGACTTCCTACAGATAGATTTTCCACACTCACTACATTCATAGCGTTTCGCCCCTGTGTGACTACTCTGATGCTCAGTGAGGTGAAACTTTGTATAGAAGACTTTTCCACATTTATTACACTCATAGGGTTTCTCACCTGTGTGACTTCTCTGATGTCTTTTTATGGTTGACTTATGGCTAAAAGCTTTCCCGCACTCACTACATTCATACGGTTTCTCCCCTGTATGAGTTCTCTGATGATCTCTGAGGTGTGACGTGTGGGTAAAAGTTTTCTCACATTCATTACATGCATAAGGTCTCTCCCCAGTATGAGTTCTCTGATGTCCAATAAGGTAATACTTCCTAGAGAAGGATTTTCCACATTCTTTACATCCATAGGGTTTCACCCTTATTTGAGTTCTCTGATGTACACTAAAGGTAGACTGAGCGGGCGAGGTTTGCCAAAATATGGTATCATGACGGAAGCTCCCTTTTGTGTCACATTTCTGGGGAAAGGTAAGGGCTGCATCAGGGCTGAAGTTTCCTCCAATTTCAAAGGTCTTTATTTCTGAGTGAGTGCTTTGATGTTCTCTGCAGTGTAACTCCTGGCGGAAAGTTTTCTCAACTGTGTCTTTATTCTGAAGTTGAGCAAAAAAGTCTTCCTGCAAGTATTTTCCTTGATTTGCCAGACTTTTCTCTAAGAGGTTATCAAGTTTGCTATCTTATAAAATAAAGAAAATTAAAATGTCTTATGAACATTAAACACATTTCTTATAGGATGCAGCCTTTATATATATGTGCTATATTGTATTTAATTATTTGCTTTCTAGGCACCAAGTCTCCCTGAAATAAACATTCCAAATGTTTATACTATTCCTATACTCCTTGAGAAAAAAGGACAACAAAATTATGATGATTATTACTATATAGTTGGCATTTTAAAAATAAGGAAATGAATGGTAAATAGATAATAGGACTCTCAAAAGTGGTTCACTCAGGAAATCTGAAAATGAGAGACTGGGATGACTGATTATGAGCAGTAGGTAGAATTGTAAGAAAAATCAGTTAACAAGGGTTTTCAAATGATAGATGAAAGAAGGGATTGGACTGAGGAAGAATAACAATGTCCAGGTCCTTATACTTCCAACTAGAGATTACAGTGGGAAGTCTATAAGCTTCCGGCTGGAGTCCCCCCTTTTCTATTCTAAACACATCAACACTAAAATAAATTGATAATTGCACTAATTTTCTCCTGATTATAGAAACAATTCTATAGCTCAAGCTGAAATCCTCCTGGAGTTATTCACAGAAATACAAATGTACAAGAAGTGTAAAAGTGATGAGAGGTAAAACCATAATTTGACCTAGAACGAATTCATTTCTATATGCTGGCTCTAATGCCTTAGTTTACTACACCAGGGTTGTTCAACAACAAACCTCTCTTGAACATCAAATCATAAGTTTCCACTTTCACTATGATTACTCACTCTCTTGAAACTAGTCTTAACCATGACTAATCTCTATATACTCCACCTACTTCTCAACATACTTAGTTTCTATTAGCTGAGATGCTTAAATAGCATGTTTCAACCTGTTTCCAAAAGCCTATTTAGAAATACCCTTTTTATTCATTTCACATAAGTTTCTTTCATATGTGTGACTCATCTTACCTAGGCTATTTTAACCTTTGATGTAAAATGTCAGCCCTATGCTAAAACCTAAGGTGGCACTGAACACACTACTCTAAATACAACAGAAAACAGGAGTTAAGTGGCATCATTCTGGAAAACAACTTTTTTTTTTAACAACTCCAGGCACATTAGATATTCTAGCTACCATTTCACAACTCCATATTTTCCAATCTAGTCTGGCCAGGCTATTTGTCTCCTATCAGTGGTTCCTTATCTACAATAATATTTTTCAGTTTCAACATTTATCTTCTACTCACAATCCTTTCTCTAAGTAACTCTATAACCCAATTTAAGGATTAAAGATTAATCTAGATATCTTTTGAGGCAATACTATTCTCTAAACTTGACCAAGAAAATACCTTCTTAGAGCTCCCCAACACTAATTTACACTCTCACAATAAGTACTGCCTATACCATTCATCTTAACAATGAATAGATGGAGAGCACATGTGCACATTGGGGCACACACATTTTTAAGCAAATTATTATCACTTAAATCAGGATTCATCTTAAAATTAACGGCATGCTGACAGTTTTTTAGCTACCCCTAAATTAATGGTTCCTCTTTCAACTGATACCTTCTTAGAGCCTATAAAATATATTTCATGCAGCTTTGTGCTCCTAAATCTGAAACAGAACTCTCATTCTCTGATTATTTTTGCACTCCTCTGTGATATGATATAAATTAGTAGTCCTTAAAAATGCAGTATGGAACTTTGCTGGTGGTGAAGTGGTTAAGAATCTGCCTGCCAATGCAGGGGAAAAGGGTTTGAGCCCTGGTCCAGGAAGATCCCACATGCTGCAAAGCAACTAAGCCTGTGCGCCACAACTACTGAGCCTGCACTCTAGAGCCCATGAGCCACAACTACTGAAGCCCATGTGCCTAGAGCCTGTGCTCCGCAACAAGAGAAGCCCATGCACCACAATGAAGTGTAGCCCCCGCCCACTGCAACTAGGGAAAGCCTGTGCACAGCAACAAAGACCCAACGCAGCCAAAAAAAAAAAAAATATATATATATATATATATATATATATATATATATATATATTTTTAAATGCAGTATGTTTCAGAGCTACCCAGACCACTCTCAGTTACACTGGCTTAGTCAAAGAAATTTGACTGCTGCACCAATAAGTATGAAATACCTCTCTCCAACCTTATGGTCAATCCAATGTAACTACACAATATTAATTATATATAATGTCCCAGAAGAGGCAGGAATAAAGTAGGGAATATTCTTTTCTGGTGCATTATAATACACCAAGTAATTTACCCACACACATTCATTTTAAGTACATCTTAATTTTTGTATGTGTGTATGTTTTAACATTCTGTTCCAAATAACAAGATACTATTCAGTTTTTTGTTTCTGACCATTATTTATATGGCATTTTTCTACCAATAGACTTTTGCTGCTTGATTTCATATGCATAATTTTCATTTTAGCTTCACAGACCATGGTTGTCCTGCAGTGTGTAATATTCCACTGTATTATTATATCATGATTTAACTTTAAGTTCACATGTAAATTAGTATTGAGGTTCCTTCCAAAATTGGCCTTTTTACAAATGTTGTATGAAAAGTATCTTATTTTGTTTCCCAGTGAAAATGTACAGGAAACTCTAGAAGATAAACCTGGGAGTGAAACTACTGAGTCATGGGGAACAGGTATGTTAAAATTTAAAGAAAATGCTAATCTGTTTTCCCAAATACCAATTAATACCGCTCCTGCCTTGCTGATGATTCCCTGCATATCATCATACTCTTGGAATCATAAAACTTCTCCATGTTTGAAAATTGAGTGAGAAGAACATCATACTACAGTGTGATCTGATCTGAATTTGTGCTTCCCAGAGTAAGCATTTTTTTTCCATCTATGCCATTCATCCCCTTCTTTGAGAAATGCCTCTTTATGGACTTTGACTCTTTTTTAAATGGGTTACTTACCTTTTTACTAACAATTTTAGTAGTTTAATATTTAACATACATTTGAGTCCCAAGTTTTTGTCTCAGGTACTGAATCAGAAAATAAAATATTTTAAATATTTGCTCTCAGAGAGCTTATATTCCAGTGGAAAGAGACAGAGGGAAAAATTCATACTTCACAATAGTATATTAGGTGTTGAGTGGTTGGGAGAAAAATGAAACAGAAAAAAGGAGGAAATAAGACTATTTGACACAGGAGTGACATTTAAAATACAATAGTCATGGAAGGCCATACTAAGGAGATATCTGTCTTAAGAGCTGAATTCCTTATTGTATTATAGAAATAAATTCTTTCTGAGGTATATTTATAACAAATATCATTTCCCACTGTTTGATTTGTCTCCTCATGGTTATAAAAATATGAAACTTAGCATAAATATACATACAACTATTCTGTCCATGATAAGAAATAGTACAGAGTGACCACCCATGGAATTATCATTCTCATAAAGAAACAGAATATGACTGGATCAGAAAAACATCAGGTCTTTCTTAAGCACAAGTTTCTGCATCATTACACGTCACATCACTCAAAAAATTTATAGTAATTAATTACTCTCATTTCTGTGCTGTTTTACAACTCTCTTTTAGAGGCCTTAAGAATTTGGACGTTTAGAAAAAATATATTCAATATCGGAAAAGTAAGATGTAACAAAAGTAATGAGATGTAATCCTGATGTTTTTCACATCTTGAAAAGCTAGGAAGCCAAATACATAACTTACAGCTGACAAATCAAGTAACGGTCACAATGATATTGAAGAGGTAAAAACTAAGAAAGATTTATAAAAGAAACTAAGAGATTATATAATAAGAGATTATAATAAGAGATTATAAAAGAAACTAAAGTTGGGTGTTAAAATATGGGAAGGAAGAGAAAGTAAGCATTTTAATTTCATAACTGTTTACACATCAGGTGATTACTAGACATTGTCTAAATAAATGGATCATTAAGCAATTGCATGAGATTATAAATTTTTATGGTCACACCTTAAGCCAAAGTACAACCTAACTACGTTATTAGGAGAAAAACACACTTATTCTAAAAAGAAAAGAAAGCAGGGCTATTACTGAAGAGCTTCTGTAACATTATACACAGAAACAGCATTTAGAAGTAACTGCCGATCAATATGAATGGGCTAATGTAAACTATTAAAAGAAAATGCTATTAGACTGTATTTGAGACATACCTAAAATTAATTTGGAAAATCAGAAATATAAAGTGGTAAATTAAGAAAACATATAAAAATAATTCAGGATTCACTAATCTCAGTCAAGGCTGAATTCAATTTTTCAAAGTTAAATTCAAGGTTTAATATCATGCCAAAAAAAATCTCATGAGTATTTTTTGAAATTTGATCAGCTCATTATTAAAACATGTCATAAAGGTGCTGTAATCAATATGAAATGGTCTAGTGTAGAGATATTAAAGAGGCCACAGAAACAACAGAGAAACCAGGACCAAATACATGATTTACTGACTCTTGACTTCTAAAGTAACAATGCATAAAACTGAAGAAAATTCCCCATGTGAATGACTGCTAAATTGCATGTTTGAATGGAAATGTTTATATCATTTATATTTAGAACAATCATCTATGTATTTGGGTTTGTACTGTATCTTGAAGCTTACTATTTGTAAGATGAGAAAATCAATGTGCTAATATTCCATCCCTTTTCTTACACACTCATTTACATCATATTTGGTATACTCTTTACACACTTCAAGATATAAGTCCTCACAAAGAAAAGTGTTTAAACTATTTCACAGTGTCCACCTCTAACTGACCATTTTGGATCTAACTTCCCCCGGAGTTGTGTCTAAAGTACTCAACTCACCTGCATGGCTCTTGTTTAGAAATTCTTCCTCTAATAACAATGGATCATCTTGCTCCAACTTGATGATTACATCCGGTTTTGTAAAATAATACCCTGTAAATGGGAAATAATATGGCATTTAGATCAGCTGAACTGGCTTTAATGCACATGAATGTGAAGGAAGGAATAGTTATAGGAGTAGCAAAGTTATGGTGCTCATTTGACCTTTCCTTTGGAGAGGAAACTACAATATAGTTTTTTTCTGAATCTAAAAAGGAATTGATCTCATTAAAGCCCTGAATCATAAGGATACATAACATTGAGTCTACATGTACAGAGGTTTAAATGAGGCTCTGCACAGGAACTTCCAATCATGACCATCATGGTGTAAGAGGAATAATGGTACAAGCCAATCAACTGGAAACCATACAAAATCAATAAAATAATGACCTTTAGGGATTACACATGAGACAATGGCACTGGAAAACAAGGACCTCTGAGAGAAGGGAAAGAAACAGAATTTCTAGGTTATGGTACAGAAAGAAGACACCAAATCACAGCCTGCTGAACTACAGAATGCAAAGTTCAGAGTTCAGGAAAGCCAAAACAATTAGAATTTCTGGAGTAAAATATTTCAGAGGAAAGAGGTATGCTGAGAGAGAGGCAGGAAGCTCTAACAGAAAGGTCACCTTGAGTAAAATTTGTACATTCATATAAGAAAGCTTCCAACAATGCAGGAAAAAGAACCCAAACACAATAGGTGGAAAAATTCCCAAGCATACACAGAGACAGGATGTTTGGAAAGAGTGGAAAGATCTTCTACTATGTGAGGTATTAGATGCTCTGTATCCAAGAGTATTATTGTCCTACTACTGTGACCAAGTTAGTCTTAAAGAATGCTCTAGACCTGAAATAACAAGCAAATACTGAGTTAATTTAAATGATTTACTTGAATTAAATTACATTAGGGGTTTCCCTGGTGGCGCAGTGGTTGAGAGTCCACCTGCCGACGCAGGGGACACGGGTTCGTGCCCCGGTCCGGGAAGATCCCACATGCCGCGGAACGGCTAGGCCTGTGAGCCATGGCCGCTGAGTCTGCGCCTCTGGAGCCTGTGCTCCGCAACGGGAGAGGCCACAACAGTGAGAGGCCCGCGTACCGCAAAAAAAAAAAAAAAAAAAAAATTACATTAGAAGCAAGCACTGAAAGGATTAAAATTATTCTCAACTAATTTACTACTCCCCCAAAAAATGCCCCAAAGAATTTAAACAAATATCACAAAATCTAGCAGTCAACAATGCAAAAGTCACAATATGTAGCACACTATCAAAAATGACTAAGTATGGGGCGGGGAGCAGGAGACAAGATGGCGGAGTAGAAGAACTTGAGCTCACCTCCTCTCATGAAAACATCAAAATCACAACTGCAATCAACCATTGACAAAAAAGACTTGAACCTACCAAACAAGATATTCTACACCCAAAGACAAAGAAGAAGCCAAAACGAGACGGTTGGAGGGGAGCTTCTGTGATATAATCAAATCCCATGCTCACTGGGTAGGTGGCCTACAAACTGGAAAATAATTATATCGCAGAGGTTTTCCCACAGGAGTGAGAATTCTGAGCCCCACGTCAGGCTCCCAAGTCTGTGGGTCTGGCATCAGGAGAAGGCGCTGCCAGAGCATTTGGCTTTGAACACTAGTGGGGCTTGAGTGCAGGAGCTCCAAAGGACTGGAGGAAACAGAGATTCCATTCTTGGAGGACACACACAAGGTTTCACGTGCACTAGGAACCAGGGCAAAGCAGTGACTCCATAGGAGCCTGTGCCAGACATAGCTGTGGGTCTTGGGGGGTTTCTTGGAGAAGCGGGGGTTGGCCGTGACTGTCTGTGGGGGCAAGTACACTGCTGGCAGAGGCCTCAAGAAATAATCATCACCATCAGCTCTTCGGGAGATCGTCATCTTGGCACCGACAGCTGGCCCCAACCAACAGCCTACAGGCTCCAGTGCAGGGATGCCTCGGGCCAAACAACTAACAAGGTGGGAACACAGCCTCACCCGCCAGCAGACAGGCTGCCTACAGTCTTCCTAACCCCACAGCTGCCTCTAAACAAACCCCCTGACAAGGCCCTGACCACCAGAGGGACAAGACCCAGCTCCACCCACCAGTGGGCAGGCACCAGTCTCTCCAACCAGGAAGCCTACACAAGTCTCTGGAGCAACCTCACCGACCAGGGGGCAGACACCAGAAGCAAAAGGAACTACAGTCCTGCAAACTGAGGAATGGAGACCACAAACACAGAAAGTTAGATAAAATAAGACAGCAGAGAAGTATGGCCCAGACAAAGGAAGAAGATAAAACCACAGAATAACAACTAAGTGAAATAGAGATAGCTAACGTAACTGGAAAAGAATACAGAGTAATGATAATAAAGATGATCCAAGATCTTGGGAAAAGAATGAGGCACAGATGAAGAAGATAGAAGAAATGTTTAATAATGCACTAGAAGCTTTGAGAAGGGAGTTGAACAATACAATAACTGAAATATAAATACATGAGAAGGAATCAATAGCAGGAAAAATGAGGCAGACTAACAAATAAGTGAGCTGGAAGACAGATTGTTGGAAATCACTGCTGCAGAACAGATAAAGAAAAAAGAATGCAAAGAAATGAGAACAGTCTAAGAGACCTCTGGGACAACATTATATGCACCAATATTCGCATTATAGGGGTTCCAGAAGAACAGAGAGAGAAAGGAAGGGCCTGAGAAAATATTTGAAGAGATAATAACTGAAGATTTCCCTAACATGGGAAAGGAAACAGTCACCCAAGTCCAGGAACTGCAGAGGCCCAGTCAGGAAAAACCCAAGGAGGAACACACTGAGACACACATTAATCAAATTGACAAAAATTAAAGACAATGAGAAAGTATTAACAGCAACAAGGATAAGCAACAAATAACATACAACAAAATTCCCATAAAGTTATGAGCTGATTTTTCAGCAGAAACTCTGCAGGCCAGAAGGGAGTGGTATGATATACTGAAAGCGATGAAAGGGAAGAATCTACAACCAAGAATCCTCTACCCAGCAAGGCTCTCGTTCAGATTCAATGGAGAAATCAAAAGCTTTACAGACAAGCAAAACCTGAGAGAATCAGCACCGCCAAACTACCTTTACAACAAATGCTAAAGGAACTTCTCCAGATGGAAAGAAAAAGTCACAACTAGAAACAAGAAACAAGAAAATTATTAATGGAAAAGTTCATTGGTAAAGGCAAACAGTAAAGGTAGGAAATCATCCACACAGAAATGATATCAAAGCCAGCAACTGTGAGAAGAGGATGGTACAAATGTAGGATATTGGAAATGCATTTGAAATTAAAAGACCAGCAGCTTAAAACAATCTTGTTTATATACAGACTTCTATATCAAAACCTCATGGTAACCATAAACTGAAAATCTACAATAGAGACACACACACAAAAGAAGACAAAGCAAGGCAAACACAACTCTAAAGATAGTCATCAAATCACCAAAGAGAAAAGAGGAAGGGAAGAAAAAAGCCCCACAAACACAAATTCAAAACAATTAACAAAATGGCAATAAGAACATACATATAGATATGCTCCACCCAAAAGACTTATAGGCTGGCTGAATGGATACAAAAACAAGACCCATATATATGCTGTCTACAAAAAACCCACTTCAGACCTAGGGACACATACAGACTGAAAGTGAAGGAATGGAAAAAGATATTCCAAGCAAATGGAAATCAAAAGAAAGCTGGAGTACCAATCTTCTTATCAGACAAAATAGTCTTTAAAATAAAGACTGTTACAAAAGGACAAATAAGGACACTGAATAATGATCAAGGGATTAATCCAAGAAGAAGATATAAAAATTATAAATATATATGCCCTAACATAGGAGCAACTTGATATATAAGGCAAATACTAACAGCCATAAAAGGAGAAATCAACAGTAACACATAATAGTGGGAGATTTCAATGCCACTATTATTAAACCCCACCTTCAAAGGACAGATCAACCACACAGAAAATCACTAAGGAAACACAAGTCTTAAATGACTTCGTTGATATTTATAAGACATTTCCATCTCACAGCAGAATACACATTCTTCTCAAGGGCACACAGAACAATCTCCAGGATAGATCACATCTTGGGTCACAAATCAAGCCTCTGAAAATTTAAGAAGATTTACATCATAGCAAGCATCTCCTCCAACCACAGTGCTATGAGATTAGAAATCCACTACAAGGAAAAAAACTGTAAAAAACATAAACACATGGAGGATAAACAATATATTACTAAACAACCAATGGATCACTGAAGAAATCAAAGAGGAAATAAAAAAATACTTTGACACAAATGAAAATGAAAACATGACGATCTGAAACGTGGGAGGCAGCAAAAGCAGTTCTAAGGGGGAAGTTCATAGCAATACAACCTTACCACAGGAAAGGAAAATCTCAAATATTAACAACCTAATATTACACCAAAAGCAACTAGAGAAAGAACAAACAAATTCCAAAGGTAGCATAAGGAAAGAAATAATAAAGATTAGAGCAGAAATAAATGAAAGAGAGATTGAGAAAACAATAGAAAAGGTCAATGAAACTAAAAGCTGGTTCTCTGAAAAGATAAAAAATTGGTAAACCTTTAGCCAGACTCATCAAGAAAAAAAGGGAGAGGGCTCAAATCAATAAAATTAGAAAAGAAAAAGGAGTTACAACTCACACCATAGAAACACAAAGGATCTATAAGAGACTACTACAAGCAACTATATGCCAATAAAATGGACAACCTAGAAGTAATGGACAAATTCTTAGAAAGGTACAATCTCCCAAGACTGAACCAGGAAGAAATAGAAAATATAAACAGACCAATCACAAGTACTGAAATTGAAACTGTGGTTAAAAAATTTCCAAGAAACAAAAGTCCAGGACCAGATGGCTTCACAGGCGAATTCCATCAACATTTAGAGAAGAGATAACACCTATCCTTCCGGAACTCTTCCAAAAATTGCAGAGGAGGGAATACTCCCAAACTTGTTCTATGAGGCCACCATCACCCCGATACCAAAATGAGACAAAGACACCACAAAAAAAGAAAATTACAGGCCAATATCACTGATGAACATAGATGCAAAAATACTCAACAAAATACTAAAAAAACGAATTCAACAATACATTAAAAGGATCATACACAATGACCAAGTGGGATTTATCCCAGGGATGCAAGAATTCTTCAATATGCACAAATCAATCAGTATGACACACCACATTAACAAATGTAAGAATAAAAACTGTATCATCATCTCAACAGAACAGAAAAAGCTTTCGACAAAATTCAGCACCCATTTATTATAAAAATTCTCCAAATGTGGGCATAGAGGAAACCTACCTCAACATAATAAAGGCCATATATGACAAGCCCACAGCTAACATCATTCTCAACCATGAAAAGTTGAAAGCATTTCCTCTAAGATCATGAACAAGACAAGGATCTCCAGTCTTGCCACTTTTATTCACTTTTACAGTTTTGGAAGTCCTAGCCATTGCAATCAGAGAAGAAAACGAAACAAAAGGAATCCAAATTGGAAAAGAAGAAGTAAAACTGTCACTGTTCACAAATGACACGATATTATACATAGAAAATCCTAAAGATGCTAAAAGAAAACTACCAGAGCTAATCAGTGAATTTGGAAAGGTTGCAGGATACAAAATTGATGCACAGCAATCTCTTGCATTCCTATACACTAACAATGAAAGATCAGAAAGAGAAGTTAAGGAAACAATCCCATTTACCATCACATCAAAAAGAATAAAATACCTAGGAATAAACCTACCTAAGGAAGCAAAAGACCTGTACTCTGAAAACTATAAGACGCTGATGAAAGAAAGTAAAGATGACACAAACAGATGGAAATATATACCATGCTGTTGGATTGGAAGAAACAATATTATCAAAATGACTATTCTACCCAATGCAATCTACAGATCCAATGCAATCCGTATCAAATTATCAATGGCATTTTTCACAGAACTAGAAGAAAAAAATTGAAAATTTGTGTGGAGACAAAAAAGACCCTGAATAGCCAAAGCAATTCTGAGAAAGAAAAACAGAGCTGGAGGAATCAGGCTCCCTGACTTCAGACTATCCTACAAAGCTACAGTCATCAAAACAGTATGGTACTGGCACAAAAACAGAAATAGAGATAAATGGAACAGGACAGAAAGCCCAGAAATAAACCCACACAACTATGGTCAATTAATCTACAACAATGGAGGCCAGAACATACAATGGACAAAAGACAACCTCTTCAATAAATGGTGCTGGGAAAACTGGACAGCAACATGTAAAAAGAATGACACTAGAACATTCTTTAACACCACAGACAAAAATAAACTCAAAACGGATTAAAGACCTAAATGTAAGGCCAGATACTATAAAACTCTTAGAGGAAAACACAGGCAGACACTCTTTGGCATAAATTGCAGCAACATCTATTTAGATCCACCTCCTAGAGTAATAAAAATAAAAACAGATATAAACAAATGGGACCTAATTAAACTTAAAACCTTTTGCACAGCACAGGAAACCATAAACAAAACAAAAAGACAACCTACAGAATGAGATAAAATATTTGCAAAGAAAGCAACTGACAAAGGATTAATCTCCAAAATATACAAACAGCTCATGCAGCTCAATATCAAAAAACCCCACAAAACAGAACAATCAATAAATGGGCAAAAGATGTAAATAGACATTTCTCCAAAGAAGACATACAGATGGCCAAAAAGCACAGGAAAAGATGCTCAACATCTCTAATTATTAGAGAAATGCAAATCAAAACTACAATGATGTATCACCTCACACCAGTCAGACTGGCCATCATCAAAAAGTCTATGAACAATAAATGCTGGAGAGGGTGTGGAGAAAAGGGAACCCTCCTCCATTGTCAGTGGTAATGTAATTTGGTACAAGCACTGTGGAGAACAGTGTGGAGGTTTCTTGAAAACCTAAAAATACAACTACCACATGACCCAGCAATCCCACTCTTGGGCATATAACCGGAGAAAACCATAATTTAAAAAGATACATGCATCCCAATGTTCACTGCAGCACTATTTACAATAGCCAAGACAAGGAAGCAACCTAAGTGTCCATCAACAGAGGAATGGATAAAGATGCAGTGCATATCTACCGTGGAATATTACTCAGCCATAAAAAAGAATAAACTAATGCCATTTGTAACATTTGTAGCAAAAAGAATAAAATAATGCCATTTGCAGATGGACCTAGAGATTATCACACTAAGTGAAGTCAGACAGAGAAAGATAAATATTACATGATATCCTTACATGTGGAATCTAAAAAAATGATGTAAGTGAACTTATTTACAAAACAGAAACAGACTCATAAATTTGAAAACAAATTTATGGTTACCAAAGGGGAAAGGCGGGGGAGGGACTAGTTAGGAGTTTGGGATTAACATATACACACTACTATATATCAAATAAACAAGGATATACTTTATAGTACAGGGAACTCTACTCAATATTCTATAATAATCTATATGGAAAAAGAATCTGAAAAAGAATGCTTATATGAATATTTAAAACTAAATCACTCTGCTGTACCTTGAAACTACTACAACATTATAAATCAACTATACCCCAGTATAAAATTAAAATTAAATTTAAAAAAAATGACCAAGTATGAAAAGAAGGAAAACATGATTCATGACCAGGAAACAAGTCAATCAATGGGACAGAAGAAAAAATGTCATCTGAGATTAAATTTGCTTCCAAGGACCTCAAAGCTGCTATTCTAATACACTCCATAGGTTAAAGAAAATAGAGAAAAACATGAACATGTTGAGAAAACAGTGTTAAAACAAAAGTCCAGAACTGAACTTCAAGGCAGGACAATATACTCCCTGGAGGGGAGAAAAACACTAAAAGACTCCAAAGGGTTTTGTTAAAAGGATTACCAATATTTACATCAGATATAAAAACTGACATAGATCTCTTTAATAAGACATGTAGGTTCTCATGTGCTTTTGCACTCATTTTGTTATGTTCCAATCATATACTTATTTGGAAACTGCATTGTTTGCTTGTGAATGGTGCAAAAGGCTAATACCTTAGTGTCGTTATGGCAGCTTTTGACCTCAAAGGCACTCTGAGAAGGTCACTGGGACTCCCAAGTCAAAGGGCCATATGGTCCTAATAGACCTGCCATATTCAGTGCCTTCAGGAATTCCTCATTAATTTCAAAGGGCACCCGGCCAACTGAGCATTCTATTACTCTAGTGGTTCTTAAGTTGTGATTCTGGGGTGACATATGAGAATCTGCATTTCTAACAAATTTTCCCAGATGATTCAAAAGTCTAATATTAGAGTCTAATATTAATATTAGAATGTCTAATGTTCTGGGGTGACATATGAGAATCTGCATTTCTAACAAATTTTCCCAGATGATTCAAAAGTCTAATATTAATATTAGAATGGCAAACATTTCTGTTCCCCTGTGACTTATTCTAAATGGCAGCTTTTAAAAAAAAGTCAGTATGTCCAAACATGAGATTTTCAAACTGTTCATGCTTATCTTACAAATTCAGTACATTATTCTTACTAACTTTCTCTGCTAAATAAAGGACCTAAAATTAAGTATTAACTTTCACCTGCCCCAATCAATTTAGGTTCCTCTTGTCTCCCCAAACCAGTGTCTGGAATCCTGAGCAAACTCAAAGTCCTAGTACTTATCCAAAAATATAAATGACACTTTTAGACAAATGAATAAATAAAACCCATTGCCAGCTGACCAGATCTAAAAGAAAAGTTAAGTCATCTGGATTTTAAAAAATTATACCAAGTGTAAATATGAATCTACACAAAAGAAATAAAGAGAAAAGTAAATGGATAATATATAAATAAAACACATTGTTCTTGTTTTAAAAATATATTAAAGTGCAAATAACATTTTATAAGAAAAAAACAAGGTATTATGTGGATTATAAAATATGTAGAAGTAAAATAAATGACAACAAGAACACAAAGGATGAAAGACAGAAAAGGAAAATATTCTGTAATAACAAAGTTGAAGTAACAAGATATTTGAAGGCAGACTGACACTTCAGAGAGGTATATTTAGAAACCACTAAAAATACAAACAAGTATATCTCAGAAGCCAAAAGTGGTTAAAGGAGATTCATTAAAAATAAGTAGTTAAGGGAATTCCCTGGTGGTCCAGTGCTTAGGACTTGTGCTTTCACTGCTGAGGGCCCAGGTTCAATCCCTGGTCAGGGAACTGAGATCCTGCATGCCACACAGTGCAGCCAAAGAAAAAAAAAAAGGTGGGGGTGGGGGGGAACGAGTTAATCACAGAGAAGGTAGGAAAGAGGGGGGAAAAAAAGACAAAAAACTAGAATGTAAACAGCAAGAAGGTTTCAAATTCAACCACAAAGATAGTATTAAATATAAGTGATATGAACATTTTGCTAAAACACAAAAATTGTCAGAGCTAATAAAAAGTAAAACAAACATACTCTCTTAGAAACTGACTGTGAATGTAAAGACACAAGTTAGAAATAAAAGGACAGAAAAACTATATATCACACGAAGCACACAATAAGCAAATGATAGTCTGACTGACTATACAGTACCAAACAAAATTCAGGAAAAGAAATACTACCAGGAATAAAAATAAACAATGGAAAATGCTAAAAGGGAAAATTCATCAGGAGGATGTAACAATCCTAAGTGCTTTGCCACTTAAAAACAGAGCTTCAAAATGCCTGAAGCAAATCTTGTTAAGAAAGATAACACACAAATTATACTTAGATACTCACATTCCTTTCTCAATATTTAATAAAACAAGTAGATAAGATATTAAAAGGATATAGAAGCCTTCAGCAATATGATCAGCCCACTGGAACTAATCCCCATCAAGAAAAAGTACTCTTTTCAGTCACATATGGAACATTCCCCAGGATCATATGCTAGGCCCTAAGACAAATTTCAATACATTCAGTAAGACTGAACCATGCATGAAATATTATCCAGAGTGACACACAAACAAAGGATATAAAAATTATAACAATAAGAAATTATGAAACAAATAGTTGGAAAGTAAACAAATTCTACAAAACCAATGGATCAAACAAGAAATCACTGGACATTTTAAAAAATATCTTGGATTAAATGAAAATAAAAACACAACATCAAAACTTGTGTGATGCAGCTAAAGCAGTTTTCAAAGGAAAATATAGTGCCTTATGCTTACATTAAAAAAGCAAAACCGGGTGGCACAGTGGTTAAGAATTCGCCTGTCAATGCAGGGGACACGGGTTCGAGCCCTGATCCAGGCAGATCCCACACACTGCAGAGCAACTAAGCCCATGTGCCACAAACTACTGAGCCTGCGATCCACAACTACTGGGCCCACACGCCGCAACTACTGAAGCCTGTGCGCCTAGAGCCCGTGCTCCGCAACAAGAGAAGCCACCGCAATGAGAAGCCCGCGCATGACAACGAGAAGCCCACACAACACAATGAAGAGTAGGCCCCGCTTACTGCAACTAGAGAAAGGCTGCATGTGGCAACGAAGACCCAACGCAGCCAAAAATAATTAATTAAAAATAAATAAATAAAAATAATAAAGCAAAACCAAGTCTCAATTCATGAGCTTAAATTTTATCATAAAACAGCAAAGAAAGGAAGGGCAAGGTAAACCAAATCAGTATAGAAAATCCTAAGGTATCCAGAAATAAATAAGTAAACTTCTAAAAGTTAATAACCAGGTTCATCAAGGTTGCAGAATACAAGATAAATATGCAAAACTCAGCTGTATTTCTATGTACTAGCAATGAGCAATCCAAATATGAAATAAAGAAAACAATTCCATTTACAATAGCATCAAACAGAATAAAATACTTAGAATAGCTTTAACAAAAGTATAAACCTTGCCCATTTAAAGCAACAAAATATCATTGCAATAAATTTTAAAAGGCCTAAATAAATGGAAAGACAGATAATCTCAATGTTCATGGATCAGAAGAATTAAAGTTGTCAAGATGGCAATACTCCAGGAGTTGAGCTACAGTCGAACCCTCTCAAAATCTCAGCTCTACTCTTTTACAGAAATTGACAAACCAATCCTAAAATTATGGAAATGCAAGTTACCCAAAATAGCTAAAACAACCTTGATAAAGAAAAAACTTGGAGGGCTCACACTATTCAATTTCAATTACTCTGTTATAGTAAACACTCCTGTTTCTCATCTATATTACTGTCTCTACTCACAAAATACTTCTGTATTCTCAATACTACTTCACTGCTGGTCACTGAATGTGTAGAGGTTTTTCCCACTACCAGGCAACTGCAATACAAGCAAGGTGTCCTACATTCAATTCAGTTCTGACATATCTACTTGGAGTTTGCATCAGATCCCACAGGCTAGGGGTTCAGTCCCGCAAGATTGCCTCTCCTCACACTTTAGATGTCAATTACAAGTCCAGGTTGCTACCTGTGCTTCTGACCAGCTAGCTATAAATGGGAGGTTCCCACATCCTGGTCCTCAGGTTTAATTTGCTAGAATGGCTCACAGAACTCAGGAAAACAGTTTGCTTACTATTAATAGATTGCCAGGTTTATTACAAAGCATACAACTCAGAAACAGCCAGACAAAAAAGCTGCATAGGGCAAAGCTTCCATGCCCTGTCCAGGAGCATCAGCCTCCCACCACCTATAAGTGTTCACCAACAACAAAGCTCTCTGAACCCTAGAGTTCAGAAATTTTTATGGAGATTTCATTATGTAGGAATAACTGTTGTTAGTAATTACGTCAAGCCCTGGAGGTCTGGGGGTGGGCCTGAATGTCCCAACCCTCAAATCACTTGATTGGTATTCCTGGCAACAAGCCTACATCCTCAGGGGGTTTCCAAATGCTACCTCATTAACATGAACTACGGCATGGTTGAAAGGGGCTTGTTACCAATAACAAAAGACACCTCAATCTCTCTTACATTTAGGAAATCTCAAGGGATTTAGAACTCTGTGCCAGGAACAGGGATGAAGACCAAATTTTCTTTCTTATTATAAATCACAATATCATACTATACTATTAAGGTAGTACTGGTGTGAGAATAAACATTATAAAAATAAAAATAGAGACCAATGGAATAGAAGTGAGAGGACAGAAATAAACCCTTACATCTATGGACAACTGAATTTCAACAAGGGGGCTACAATTCAATCAGAAAAATATAGTCTTTTCAACAAATGATGTTGGAAAACACTTCACTATTCACATGCAAAAGAATAAAGTTGTAACACATACCATCTATAAAAATTAACTCAAAATGAATAACAGACCTGAATGTAGAGAAAAAAATTATAAAATATACAGAAAAAAATAGGAGTAAATGTTTTTGACTTTGAGTTAGGCAAAGTTTTCTGAGATTTGACAAAAAAGAGGAAAAGAGAAAATAGTCCAGCTGGATATTATCAAAATAAAAAACTTTTGCGATTCAAAGAGCTCCGTGTAAAAAGTGAAAAGACAACTCATAGAATGGAAGAAAATATTTACAAAACATATAACTGATAGAGACTTGTATCCAGACTATATTAAAAAATCTTAAAAGTCAACAATGAAGACAAATAACCCAACTTATAAATGGAGAATGGGATGTGAACAGACATTTCTCCAAGGAATATACACAAACAGCTAATAAGCAATTAACACATTAAAATGCTCAAAATTAGAGAGATACAACTCATAACTATAATGAAATCCCACTTCACACTACACTTTTTTAGGAGGGCTAAAAAAAAAACAACAGACAGTAACAATTATGCAGGTACATGTGGAAAAACAGGAACCCTCATTCATTGCTGGTGGGGTGGTAAAAGAAGTACCACTGCTTTGAGAAGTTCTTTTGGCAGTTCCTAAAATTGTTAAAACAGAGTTACCATATCACCCAGTAATTCTACGCTAAGTATATACAAAGTAGAATGGAAAACTATGTGCACACAAAAGCACAACTGGTCTAGCAGCATTATTCATTAACAGTCAAAATGGAAACAACCCAAAGCCCACCAACGGAAAAAAAAATGTGATATAGCCATAAAATCAAATACTACTTAACCAGAAATTGAATTTCATTACGGATACATATTATAACACTGATGAACCTTAAAAAGATCATGCTGGGCTTCCCTGGTGGCGCAGTGGTTGAGAGTCCACCTGCCGACGCAGGGGACACGGGTTCGTGCCCCGGTCTGGGAGGATCCCACATGCCGTGGAGCGGCTGGGCCCGTGAGCCATGGCCACTGGGCCTGCGCGTCCAGAGCCTGTGCTCCACAATGGGAGAGGCCACAGCAGGGAGAGGCCCGCGTACCGCAAAATAAAAAAAAAAAAGATCATGCTAAGTAGAAGAAGCCGCTCAGAAAAAGCTATATATTTTGTATTCTACTTATATGAAACCTCCAAAATGGGCAAATCTCTATAGACATAGAGTAGATTAGTAGATTAGGGTTTCTTCTTGGGGTGATGAAAATATACTAAAACTAAATAGTGGTGATAGTTCCATATCTCTGTGAACATATTAAAAAATACTGAATTGTGGGGCTTCCCTGATGGCACAGTGGTTGACAGTCTGCCTGCCGATGCAGGGGACATGGGTTCCTGCCTCAGTCTGGGAAGATCCCACATGCCATGGAGCGGCTAGGCCCGCGAGCCATGGCCGCTGAGCCTGTGCTCTGCAACGGGAGAGGCCACAACAGTGAGAGGCCCGCGTACCCGCCCCCCCCCACACACACAAGATATATATATACTGAATTGTGTAAATTAAAAGGGTGAACTTTTGGTACACGAATTCTACCTCAATCAAGTTGTTATTAAAAAAAAAATTCCAACAAAGAAAATTCCAGGTCCAGATTGCTTCTGTAATGAATTCTAGTATGAACTTTTAAGGAAGAAATGATATTAATTTTACAGCACTAGGAATAGAAAGAAAAGAAATAGGTGACAATGAGCAACTATTTAAGGCCTATGACTAACATCATACTTAGTTGTAAATAATAAATAAATTCTTCACATTAAATCCTGGCCTGTTCAAAAAAGAAATTAAAATGCATAGAGATTAGAAAAATATCTTTATTTACAAATCATATTATTTAATATATAAAATAGTCTAAGGAATCTTCAAGACATCTAGTAGAAGTAACAAGTGAAGTTAGCAAAACAGAGATAAACAACATCAATGAACATGAATTATAATTCTACTTAAATCCAAAAAAAAAATTGGAAATTGAAGTTTTTAAAAGTATCATTACAGATAGCATCAAAAGATTTAAGGATACATCTCACAAAAAAGGCTGAAGACACGTAAGTGAAAACTGTAACACACTGCAAAGGAACATTAAATGCTAAGGAAAAGTAAGGACATTGTTCACACATCAGAAAATTCAATATTATTAGGTGTAAATTTTCCCCCAAATCTTCTAAACATTCAACACAATCCTTATAAAACACCACTAGGGTTTCCAGAAAAAATAAAATTTTTTAAAATTTATAGGGAAAGAAAAACAAACTGTAATAGCCAAAAGAAAAAGTTAAGAGGACTTATTCCTTCTGATGTAAAAACTTACTGCATAGACAGATTAATCAAAATAGTGCATGACTAGTGCACTAGTCAAATAGTGCATACCTATTAAGATAGGTATTTAGATCAATAAACCAGAATGATATTGAGAGAAGCCTATGCATATATGTACAATTTATTTCAAAAGGTGCCAAGGCAACTGAATAGGAAAAGGATAACCAGTGAGCCAAGCAGACCTTTAGCTGCAAAAATGAATCACAATCTATATTTCACACCATTTACACAGATTAACCGGAAAAAGTCAAAGACTTAAATGTAAAATCTAAACCAAGGATATTTCTAGAAAAAAACAGAGGAGAAAATCTGAATAACCTCTGTTAGGCAAATTATGAAACAGGGGTGGGGGGAATAGAATAGGAAAGTAAAGGAAATGATAGATTGGACTTCATCAACATGAAAACCTTTTGCCCAACTGTTTCACAACTAAAAAGATCAACCACAGATTAGGAGAAAAAATTTTCAACATGTGTATCTTATAAAAGTGTATATAAAAGTGTATCTTATCAAGATTGTATAAAGAACTGTTTCAACTGAATTATAAGCTGAAAAACTCAACAAAACAAATGGGCTAAGGATCTGAACTTACTTTTTTAAAAGCTATGTGAATGAACAAGTAGCATACAAAAGTTGTTCATCGTCATTAGTCAAAGAGAAATGATAAATGAAACCCAAGTAGATACAACAGACCCCCACTAAAAGGATAAAAACTCATCGGGTTTACAACACAAAATGATGGTGAATATTTGGAGCAACAAGAATTACTATAAGTTACTAATGCCCACATAAATGACACATGCACTTTAAAAACATTTGGCAGTTATTGTTTTCTTCTTCATATACAGGCATATGTCAGAGACACTGCAGGTGTGGTTGCAGATCACAGCAATACAGTGAATATCACAATAAAGTGAGTTGCACAAATTGTTTGGTTTCCCAATACATAGAAAATCTGTGTTTACACACAGAGTAGACTAGTAAGTTTGCAACAGCATTATGTCTTAAAAAACAATGTACATATCTTAATTTAAAATAACACTTTATTGCTAAAAAATGCTAACCATCACTGAGCCTGCAGTGCATGGTAATCTTGCTGGTGGAGGGTTTGCCTCAGTGTTGATGCTGCTGACTATTAATGGTGGTGGTTACTGAAGGCTGGGGTGGCTGTGGCAGTTTCTTAAAACAAGACAACAATGAAGTTTGTCACATCAATTGACTCTTCCTTTCATGAATTATTTCTCCATAATATGCAAAGCGAATTGACAGCATTTTACAGACAGTAAAACTTCTTTCGAAACTAGTCAATCCTCTCAAACCCTGCTACTACTTTATTAACTAAATGTGTAATATTCTAAATCCTTTGTTGTCCTTTGAAGGATCTTCAGAGTGTCTTCACCAGTAGATTCCATCTCAAGAAACCACTTTCTTTGCTCCTTCAAGAAGAAACTCCTCATCCATTAAATTTTTATCATGGGATTGCAGTAGCTCAGTCACATCTTCAGGATCTGCTTCTAATTCTGATTCTTCTGCTTCTTCCACCCATCTGCAGTCACTTCCTACACTCAAGTTTGGAACCCCTCAAAGTCATCCATAATGACTGGAATCAACTTCTTCCAAACTCCTGTTCAGGCTGATATTGTAAACTCCTCCCATGAATCACAAATGTTCTTAATGTCATCTAGAATGGTCAATCCTTTCCAGAAGGTTCTCAATTGACTCTGCCCAGACCCACAGAGGAATCATTATCTATGGCAGCCATAGCTTTACAAAATATATTTTTTAAATAATAAGACTTGAAAGTCAAAACAACTCAACACATGGGCTGCAGAATGGATGTTGTGTTAGCAAGCATAAATATACTAATCACATTGTACATCTCCATCAGAGCTCTTGAGTGACCAGGTGCATAACCAATGAGCATGTTTTGAAAGAAATCTTTTTTCTGAGCAGTAGGTCTAACAATAGGCTTAAAATACTCAGTAAATCATGTTGTCAACATATGTGCTGTCATCCAGGCTTCGTTGTTTCATTTCCAGAGCACAGGCAAAGTAAATTCAGCATAATTCCTAAGGCCCCTAGAATTCCTGGAATGGTAAATGAGCCCTGGATTTAAATTAAAGTCACCAGCTGCATTAGCTCGCAACAAGAGAGTCCTTGAAGCTTTGAAGCCAGGCATTGACTTCTCCTCTCTACGTATGAAAGTCCTAGAAGGCATTTTTTCCAATAGAAGATCTACATCTTTCATCTACATTAAAACTCTGTTGTGTCATGTAGCCACCTTCATTAATCATCTTAACTAGATCTTCTGGATAACTTGCTGCAGCTTTTCCATCAGCACTTGCTGCTCCCCCTTGCACGTTCATCTTATAGAGATGGCTTCTTTCCTTAACCCTCATGAACCAACCTATAATAGATTCAAACTCTTCTGCAGGTTGCTTGCCTCTCTCAGCCTTTACAGAATTGAAGAGAGTTAGGACCTTGCCCTGGATTACACTTTGGCTTAAGGGAATGTTGTTTGACCTTTTATCCAAGACACTAAAATATTCTCCATATCAGTAATCAGGCTGTTTCACTTTCTTATCATTCATGTGTTCACTCGAGTTATCACTTTCATTTTCCTTCAAGAACTTTTCTTTTGCATTCACAACTTGGCTAACTGGTGCAATCAGCCTAGCTTTCAGAATATCTCGGCTTTCAACATGCCTTCCTTACTAATAATTTCTATTTTTTAATTTAAAGTAAGTGGCATGTAACTCTTCCTTTCATTTGAACACTTACAAGCCATTGCAGGGTTATTAATTGGCCTAATTTCAATATTATTATGTCTCAGGAAATAGGAGGCCTGAAGAGAAAGAGAGAGATGGGGGAATGGCCAGTCAGCGGAGCAGTCAAAACACACACATATTTATCAATCAAGTTTGCCATCTCATACGGGTGCAATTCATGGTGCCCCAAAACAATTACAACAGATCACCATAACAAGTATAACAATGAAAGAGTTTGAAATGTTGTGAGAATTACCAAAACATGACACAGAGACACAAAGTGAGCAAATGCTGTTTGAAAACTGCCAGCAATAGACGTGGTTGGACCCAAGGGGCTGCCACAAACTTTCCATTTGTAACAAAAAGTAACAGCTGAGAAGCCCAATAAAGTAAAGCACGATAAAACCAGGTTTTCCTGTAGGTATACATAAGACCCAGGAAACAACAACTAGGGTCTTTACACAAAGGTATGAAAACATAGCCACACACAGACTTGGACTTAAATATTCATAGCACCTTTGCTTATGATAGCACCAAAGCAAAGAGGACCTCATGTCTTATCAACAACTGAAAATACACGCCAAAGAATGAAACATTACTCATCACTATAAAGAATAAATACAGACACACACAACAATATCCATGAATCTCCAAAGAATTATGCTAAGGGAAAGAAGCCATACAGACAGTATATAAAGTGTGATTCCATTTATATGAACTTTTAAAAAAGGCAAAAGTATTGAAATATAAAGAGGATCAGTGATTATCATAAAATGGGTGGGAAGAGAGGACTGACTGAGAAAGGCCATAAGGAAAATTTTCACGATAGAAATACCTGTATGATTTTGGTGGTATAGCCGTACACATTTTTCAAAAGTCACTGAATTATACATAGAAACTTGTTGAATTTTATTTTCTGTTAATTATACCTCAATATAGATGATTTTTTAAAAAAACAGGAGAAGAAACAGAAAATCAAATACACTGTAGGCAGTCGCATGATAAAGTAGGCTCACCCAATGAGACAAGGTGGCTGTAGTTCTCCAGCATCACATCTCTGTACAGGGTCCTCTGAGCAGAGCTCATACACTGCCACTCCTCCAGGGTAAACTCCACAGTCACGTCCTTGAATGACACTGATGTCTGTGAAAGCACATTTCTCATCAATCTGAAGAATTCAAAATTAGGTGACATGGATAATACCTTTGGAATGTAAGATGAAAACTGAAATTTTTTCACATTATGAAAAATCAAAAATATCTGACAGTACACACATTATCTGTGATGTCCTAGGGAAGCAGGCATTTTCCGAGTTTTGGCTCTGCCTTTAAATTCCATCCAAAATTTGATCACTTCAAAGTACAACTGCTAATATCACCATTTCTTGAAAGGATTACTGAAAGTCCTGCTATATCATTTATTTCCACCACTATCTCACTAGAGCCCACTCTCAGAGTTATTATTAAATTATAAGTCAGGTCATGTCTTTTCTCAGCTCAAAATTCTCTAAACAACCTAGTAAACAGAGATAAATATTGAATTCATAGATTAGGAGATTCAGTATGATGGAGATTGTCAGTTCTCCACAAAGAAATCTATAGATTCAATGAAATCATAATCAAAAGCTTACCAGGATTTTTAGAATCACAAGTTAATTCTAATATTTACATAGAAAGCAAACAACCTAGAATATGAAAACAGTTTTGAAAAAGAACAAAGTCAGAGGGCTGATATTACTTGATTTCAAGACATACCATAGAGCTTAACACAAAGAAAGTGTGTGATATTAATGAAAATGAAACACAGAGATCAAAAGAAAAAGTATAAAAATGATATGTACAAACATAATGCACACACACAATTATTTAATTTAGGTGTCTGGGCAATTCAATGGAGAAAGTATATTCTGACACAAATCATGTTAGACTAAAAAACTCCATTAGAAAAATAATAACAATAACCTTGATTCATACTTTCCACCACAAAAAATAATTAATTCAAACTGATCAAGACCTCAATGAATATGCTTTCTGTTTAGATTTTAGAGTCACGTGAATATATCACCTATCTAAAAAAGAAATTGACAGCTGGTGTACTGAAGTTGGAACCAGCAAAACGGTTGAGTGCATACTCCCTCAACTCAGTATTTAGAACATACTAACAGTACAAATTTCCAAGCCCAACAGCAGGCTCTGAAATTCTAGATTTATGACAGGGCCGACCCGTTAACAACGTTTGGTTGTTTTCTGATCAGCATTCCCTGTGTTAAGTAGAAAGTTTAAATATATGAAAACAGAAATTATTGATGTAACAACAAATATAAGAGAAAACTATCAAAAAGGTCATGAAAATACATTGCAAAAACAGACAAAAATGTACAATTTTCTCTGAAAATAATAAAAAAAATAGAAAACCAGACTAGATCCATGACTGTTTAAATAAAGTGACTCAGTAATCTACATCAACACACAAAAAGCAGATGTACTCACAAAGTCCAGTTTTAGAGGTGAGTTTCAGGAAGTCTATAACAGATGATTTTCTCATATGAAATAGACACAGAGAGAGACAGAGAGAGAGAGAGAGAGAGAGAGAGAGAAAGGATAAAAGAAGGAAGGGGGAAGGGAAAGGAGAGGAGAGGAGAAAAAAGCAGAAAGAGCCCCAAAGACTAATATAACCAAGATACCACAGTTAGTCAGGGACATAAGAAAACAAAATTATAGGGTAATGTAGTGTGTGAATACAGAATAAAAGTTCAAATATGATAATAGCAAAAAGATGTCAGTTACAAATTTAAAACAAAAAAGGCCCACACCCACTATCAAGTAGGGTCTATACAAGAATTCAAGAGTAAGTTAACATTCTAAAATCCATTTAAGCTACTTGCTACCTCTAATATTTGGAGATTAAAAAAAATAAGCTGTAGCTTTACTCCAACAGATACAAAAAGGTATTCGATATAATTCAGGGTACATTCATGACCCAAGTAAAACTGATTATAAAAGGGAAATAACTTACACTGATAAAAGATGTGTAACAGAATCTGAGAGCAATCTAAAATCAAGAGTTGAATCTATCATACCACTAACAGGGGGATGAATAAAGCGCTCACCTCAGATATGTTCATTTTCAGTAGGTCTTGGGAGAGTGTAGAGGATGGTGAAGATTCAGCTGGGGGGGACAGAAAGAGGAAAAGGTCAGAACACCTGGCCTGCCTTATAGTTCCTACATTCACCTCCCAATCACCTCAGCAGCCCAGCTGAGGGGCAGCCTCCCTAAGGACTCACTTTGGCCCTTGAAAAGGCAAGGGAAGTACCCTGTGGAAGCACCACTTGTCCATCTTCCAGTTTGAAATGATCATGGGGCTTAAACCTACCACTTCTCAGTTGGTAAAAATAATTTTTTTTACTAATTTAAACAATACAAACAAAAAACTAACATACTAAAATACACCAAAGAACGACACGTTTCATTAAAATTAACAGTAGAAGAAAAGACACTGCCTGCATCCTTACTTTGTTTTCCTAGCAATATTGTTTACCCCTGGAGTTAGAAAATCCACAGGAAGCCCAGTAAAAAGGATGGCAAGCTTTAAGACAATTTTTAAAAACATTATTGAAGTGGGCTGCATTTTCTCAAAAGGGACTCTTGATAAGTTTCTTCTGATGACTGAACGGTATGAACGACTGTTCGACTCCTGGCTCTGTCACATTCCGGGTGGGCCTGGAGAAGTCACAGGCGCTCTCAAACTCAGGACCACCTCACCACCCTGAGACTCAGATCTGCTTTTTGCTTAACGTGTGTTTAATGCAGATGCTCATACCGCTATCACGAGATAATTGGGAGGCTTCTGTAAACCACCCAAGGAAAAGAACAAAGTGTCTTCTGAACAACATCTACTGTCACTTTTTCGGCGGTTAGTACCTGGCACTTGCCTCTTTTTCCAAATGACACCACATCGAATTCTAAGAACAACGCCAGGAAGCAGGCATTATTCATAGCCTCCTTTGCAGACCTGACTCGTCCCCAGGTTACTTCTCCCGCCCACAGTACCGGTGACACGGCTGTAACTGACCGGGTCTCTCCCGCTCCAGAGCAGGGCTGCCCAGTACACTCTCCGCCCGCGCTTTCTGGCCCGCTCACGGCCAGCGTGACCACCGCGCCTTCCCTCCCACTGTCCGCCCCGGCGTCCCCCCGTCAGATGCAGGCGGGGCCGGGCTTTCCATCCCCACAAGCACCGTCCCCGCTCTTAACGGGTCTCAGCGCCACCTGCCCCCGAGACCACAAGGCCCGAACCGGGATCGCCCCACCCACCTTCCCAGGGCCGACGTCCAGGCCAGACCCAGGCACTGCAGTCCCGCCTGGACCAGAAGGCCCGAGACGTACCACTTCCGCCCCCGCCACGAGAACGCCGCTCTCAGCAAAGCTCCGGGCCACGCGAAGTTCCCGTCTCCACCGTGCAGATCCCGCACCTGCGAGGGCCGAAGCTCCAGGCTCTTCACACCACGAGGCCTGCGAGGGCGGAAGAGATGAGGCGGGGCCTATGTTGCACAGGCGCAGAGGAAGCCCCAGAAACCTGGAGGGCTGTGGAGGGAGAAAGACTACATTTCCCGTCGCTCCCCGCGCCCTGGGGTGTCTTGAACAGAGCAATCCATTTATTGCAGCAGAGTAGAAATACGGGGGAAATGCTTGTTCCGTGGTCCTGGGTTCTCCGAGACCCCGGATTGGGTGTTTCTCCGCACTGTGGTTCTTGAACTATCTCCATACCTGGCCTATGTGGGTGTACCAAGGCAAGCAGGTAAAGGTCATGACTGATACCAGATTCTCCAGATTGGTAGATCCTGATAGTCCCGAGAAAATATCCTCCTAATGGAATAGAATTTTCCGTCTCTGCATTAATTAACCTACTTGGCATCAAGGGGGCGTCCTTTGTGAAAGACAAATAGCGTATTTTCTCAAAAGTGAGTTCACTGGTTTAGTCATAATGGGACAGACTTCTTTTTCATTTACTGCAATTTTGAAACCAAGTAGGACGCTACAGGGCTCTTCTGGATACAAAAGCCCTTCCCTGTCCCTTGCATCTTTGTAGGAAAAAGGTTTCAGCTCCTAGACCATCGCTGAGTTCCAAAGGACAGATTCAAACAGTTACTAACCAGGGAACGGAGGGAGTGCAGAAGCAAAGAGAAGCAGTCAAGAAACAATACTGCAGCTATAAAACAGGGACCTGGTTCCTCTTCAAGGGATTATACATAAAATATCTTTGAGTTTTGCTGCAGGATCTAAAGCCCCCTCTCTGCAGGAGGATGGTAACTTCAGGTTGAGCACAATATTCCTGAAGAGCACCCAGTCACCTCATCACCAACCAAAGTAGATACCATGCAGGCTCCGACCCCAAATATGCCTATAAAACTCTTTCCTCAAAATCATCTAGGAGTTCAGGTCTTTTGAGCATGAGCCACCTGTTCATTCTCCTTGCTTGACCACTGCAGTAAATCTTTACCTGCTCCAAACATCAATGTTTTGGTCTGTTTGGCCTTACTGTGCATCAGGTACATGAACTTGCATTTGGCAATGATTTTCTAGGTAAAAATGCCTGACCTTCTAACTAAATCTAAATATGACAGTATAATGCACTGATAGCCCAACCATGTTTGTTTTATGCAAATTAGATGGCCCTCCTCATGACATAGGCCTAGCAAAATACTCAATATACTTTGCAAGTATTTTTTTCATACACCACCAATTCTGACCTGAGCAAGGCTGTTGAAAAATCATTATTCTTTCAACATTTTATGGAGTATTTCCTGTGTTCTTTAATGTATATAAATATATTTCAACATTTTGTTTTAAATTATACAAAAACACAAGATCAGTTTCATCAAAAGAGTAGTGCTTGATGGGATAATTGGAGGAAGTTCCCACTCTCCATCTCCTTCCCAAATATAACCAATGTTAATTAGCCTCAACTTTATTCAGTGCAGTACACCACACAAATACATTTTTCAGATACAAGCTTTCCTTTTTTCTACTTATTTACAGCTTATTTTGACCCTTAATTAAAATGTAATCATATCATCAGGTCAAACTATTTAGAACTACATTGCTGGGCTGCACCCTGCATGCCTGCAAGAAAAGATATCTTTACAAAAGTGAAATAGTGACATTATCCTGTCTGCCACTAATATAATCCTGCCCACTATATATCCTCTCTCTTCTTTAACTCTCTTATGCAGGTTAATACTTTTCTTCATATAGACTTACATATAGGTAAACATTTATTAAGTTCTTTCAATTTGAATCCTATTACAGTAAATAAAACACTCTCACATATGGTATAACAAGTATTTATTTGCACATAGGAGAGATGCTTGTTTTGATATATTAACAATATTTTCTCCTTCATCCTCTAATTTATTTTTTAACTAATTTTAATATTAATAGTCTTGGATTTTCATGCACAAAATGACAAGTTACTCATTTTCAATTTTATCATAATTTGTTCTCTATTATGGGCTGAATTGTACCCATCTTCCAAATTAATATGTTGAAGCCCTAAGCCTGAGTACCCTACTATGTAACTATATTCAGAGTTAGGGCCTTCAGAGAAGTAATTAAGTTAAAATGAGGCTGTTAAGGTAAGCTCTAATCCAATCCAACTGGTGTTCTTATAAGAAGCTTTGGCTACACAAGGAATGCATACCTACAGAAGAAAGACCATATGAAGACACAATAAGAGGGCAACACTAAAAAAGTCCCAGAGATCTAAAGCACAATATAGTGAATACAAACAACAATATTGTATTGTAATCATCAAACTTGCTAAGAGACTAGATCTTAATTATTCCAATCACCAAAAAAAAAAAAAAAAGATAATCATGTAACATGATCAAGGTGCTGATTGTCCCTACAACAGCAATCATACTACAATACATAAACCTATCAAATCAACATGTTTTACAGCTTAAATTTACATAATGTTATATGTCAAATATATTTCAATTTAAAAAAGGAGACAACCACCTGCAAGCCAAGGAGAGATTCCACAGAAGACACCAAAATTAAGGACACCTTGATTATGAACTTCTAGACTCTCTAACTGTAAGAAAATATATTCCTGTTGCTTGAGCCCTTAGTCTGCACCATTTTGTTATGGCAGACCTAGCAAACTAATACACCTCTCTAATGAATTAAAAGTAATAAGTACAAAAAGGCTGGTGGAGCTTTATTAAATAAGTCATAATTGAATTTAAGTAAAGATTACTAACGGAGATAAAGTACATATACATCTCATCTCATATATTATATATATTATATATATTATATATGAAATATCTTTTCTGTGTATTCATAAAACCTGCTGTGTGACACCTATTATTCTAGATGCTGTGTTGACAGTAGGGAAAAAGAAATAAAAATTCCTTTACTCTGCTCTTGGTTTTCTGTTCAGGATTAGTCTATTAGTTGGAGTCACAGCAAGCGAGCAAGAGAGTATGGCACTAACCTGGGAGAAAGTCCTGACCAAATTGGTGCTGCTCCCTTAGGTTGAGGTGCTTGGTCATGGCTGGCCCTTTGTTCAGGACAAGATAGTCCAAAGAAGAGCCTTGCTCTCATCTCACTTAACAAACCTTAATGGCAAAACACAAAAAGATCAAACCGTTTACAAATAACATAAATACATCTCAGAACCAAGCTCAAGAATATTTTTTTGACTACAAAATATCCACCACCCAACGAGTCTCTAATCCAATTAAAAATGATCAGATTTGTAAAGATTCAAGAAAATGGGATCCATGCTGAGCAAAATAAACCAATTAAAATTGTTGCTAATCATATACGGGTGTTAGAATTAGGAGAAGGGTTTTAAAACAGTTATTGTCACTGTATTCTGTACATTCAAAAAGTTAAGTAGAGGCATGGGAGATAAAAGATTCAAACTGAACTTCTAGATGTAGATGAAAACTACAATGCTTGATATAAAAATACAGTTGATGGGATCAACAGCACATTATGAATTTCTAGGGAAAAGACATAAGAAAAAAAAAGAGAAAAAAATTAACAATAAACAGCAAATGGTAGAAAAACTTCAAGTGACCAGGTAAATATGCACTTGGAGTTCCTGTAGGAGTGTGAGGGATATGGGAGAGAAAATTTAGAGAAATAATGCTTGAAAACTTTTCAAACTGTAAATCCATACATCCATGAAGTTTCTGTCAAGCATAAGAAACATAAAGCTACACCAAAGTATATCATAATCAAATTGCTCAAAACCAGTGATAAATATAAAATATTAAAAGCAGCTGGAGGCTCCCCTGGTGGCACAGCGGTTAAGAATCCACCTGCCAATGCAGGGGACATGGGCTTGATCCCCAGTCCAGGAAGATCCCACATGCCGCGGAGCAACTAAGCCTGTGTGCCACAACTACTGAGCCTGCACTGTAGAGCCCGTGAGCCACAACTACTGAGCCCACAGTGCTGCAGCTACTGAAGCCCATGCGCCTAGGGCCTGTGCTCTGCAGCAAAAGAAGCCACCACAACGAGAAGCCTGTGCACCGCAATGAAGAGTAGCCCCTCCTTGCCACAGCTAGAGAAAGGCCGTGCACAGCCACAAAGACCCAACGCAGCCAAAAATAAATAAAATAAAATAAATTAATTTTTAAAAAAAGCTTTAAAAAATAAAAGCAGCTGGAGAAAAAAATAATCTGTACAAGGAAGCTAAGATAAAGATGACAAATTTCTTGTCAGAAACAAAGCAAGAAGAAAAAAGAAAGAAAAGAAAGAAAGGAAGGGACTAAAAAAAAACCTGTCAACTTGGCAGTTGGGGAGAACAGCAAAATCTTTCAAAATGATGAAAAAATAAAGTTTTTTAAAAATACCTCTTGGGGCTTCCCTGGTGGCGCAGTGGTTGAGAATCTGCCTGCCAATGCAGGGGACACGGGTTCGAGCACTGGTCTGGGAGGATCCCACATGCTGCAGAGCAACTAGGTCCGTGAGCCACAACTACTGAGCCTGCGCGTCTGGAGCCTGTGCTCCTCAACAAGAGAGGCTGTGATAGTGAGAGGCCTGCGCACCGCGATGAAGAGTGGCCCCCGCTTGCCACAACTAGAGAAAGCCCTCACACAGAAACGAAGACCCAACACAGCCATAAATAAATAAATAAAATTAAAAAAAAATACCTCTTGATTTTATTTTTTAAAGAATTTGTGTTTCATTTGTATTTGCTTTTTGAATTTAATCACAGCTACTCTCAGGGGCCCTTTTTCCTGAAAATTATTAATTAGAAAGTAGGGTGAAACCAAATCACAGATTAGACATCCCTCTGTAAAAAATAACAATTAAAATAATCATTTTATCTGAGTATTCTGACAAACTTCAGGGAAAGAACCTGACATAGGATTTAGTCACCTCCATATATCTGTACAACCACTCAAGACTATAAGAGTGTTGCACCCTCAGGGAGCTTTCAAGGAAAAGAAGGGGGTAACCTAAACTAGAATTATCAGGGCAGAACCTAAATTTCAAAATAGGTCCATATAACCCCATATTCTTTTCATCCTGATCATTATGCAGGAGGTGCGTGGAGGAAATTAATCCTTTCTGAAGAGAGCTGAATTCAGTGACCAAACTGCTTTACTAAGGTTAATTTTTTAAGACCTGCAGATCTTAGATTTGCATTCTCTGGAGAACTAGATTATTGGTGGACCCATATAATAAATTACATAGCTCCAAGGAGAAGCTAGAGTGAGACTCATTACAAAATTAGTTATTTAAAACATCAAGTTATTTAAAACATCAAGTGTACCTATGTATGCATTATGTGAGTCCCAGATGAAGAAGAGAGAAAAGAGCAGAGAGATTACTTGAAGGATGAGGGCCAAAAATCTCCCAAATTAGAGAAAAGGAGGTATGTACAAATTCAAGAAACTCAATCATCTACCAAGAGGATAAACCCAAAGAGGCCCACACTGAGATACATTAAAATTAAACTATTGAAAGGCAAAGAAAAACAGAGAATCTTGAAAGTAGTAGGAAAAAAGTGACTTGTCACGAACAAGGTATCCATCCTCATTAAGATTATCAACCAATTTCTCAGCAGAAATCTTGGAGGCCAGAAGGCATTGGATGCTATATAGAAAGTATTGAAAGGGGAAAAAAATCTTTTCAACTGATAATTTTATATCTAATTGAGAGTTTTATATCCAGAAAAAAATGTCTTTATAAATGTGTAAGATATTAACATATTCCTGTTAAACAAAAGCTGAGGGAACTCATGATCACTAGACTACCCTAAAAAATGCTGATGGGACTCCTCCAGATTATAATGAAAGGACACTAGGGAGTAATTTGAAACCATATGAACATATAACAATCTCCAGTAAAGGTATACCCATGAGAAGATTTTTAAAAATTATAATTTTGTTTATAACTTTACTTTTTATTTTCTACAGGATTTAAAAAAAATGCATGAATGTCATTATAAAACTGTGCTAATGAGTACAGAAAATATAAAGATGTAACTTATGACATCAGTAACATAAAGTGCAGGGAGATGGAATTATAAAGGGGTAGTTTTGTGTGCAGTTACATTTATATTGTTTCAATTCAAAATAGAGAACTATAACTTTAGGATGTTATATGTAACCCTTATGGTAGCCACAAAGAAAATATCTGTAAAAGGAGTTAGAAGGCAGCTGACACATGTGACTACAAATAATTAACTAAACACAAGGGAAGGTAGTCATAGACAAAATGAGTTACCACAAAAAGCCATAAGAATTACAGAAGACAAATAATTACTTTATTTATGGAAAAATAACAAAAGAATTATTTCTTAACAGTAATTAAATATAAGTGGATTAAAATTCTGAAGCACAAGGCATAGTTTTGCACAGCTGATGGTTACAAAAAGGATATACTACATACAGCAGACTCACTTTAGATCTAAGGACGCACATAAGTTAAAAGTGAAAGGATGGAAAAGATATCCTATGCAAATAGTAACCAAAAGAGCTGCATGGCTATATATTAATATCAGACAAAATAGATGTTAAATCTAAAACTGGTGAAAGAGAAAAATAAGAACATTATGTATCGGTAAAAGAAATATTTCACTGAGAATATATAATAACTATAGATATGTGCACAACAAACCTCAGAGCTCCAAAGTATACAAGGCAAGTGTCGACAAAATTGAAGGGAGATATAGACACGTCCACAGTTAGAGAGCAAGATTTCAATATCCCATATTCAATAGTAGAACAACCAGCCCAAGGATCAATAAGGAAATAGAAAATTTGAACAATATAAAACAATTAGACCTAAAAGATATATACAGGACGCTCCACCCAGAAAGCCCAGAACACACACTTTTCTTCAAGTGCATATTGAACATTTTGTATGATACATCATATGTTAGCTTACAAAAAGAACCCCCCCAAAAAGCGAAGAAAGCCTTTGTGAACTATAGGAAACCATTACAAGTAATAATCTATGCATAACTGTGGTCCCAGAGGATGAGACAAAGAAAGGGGTAGAAAGTATATTTAAGGAAATAATGGCTGAGAACTTTCCATCTCTGCAGAGAGATTTGGACATCCAAGTTTACAAAGCTCATAAGTCCCCAAACAGATCCAACCCAGAGGGATCTTTTCCAACAAGCATTGTGATAAAACTGCCTAAAATCAAAGGTAAAGAGAAAGTTTTAAAAGCAACAAGGGAAAAAAAAGCATCACATGCAGTGGAAACCACCCCCCCCGTAAAACTATCAGCAGATACCTCAAAATAAACTTTGCAGGGTATGAGAGAGTGGGATGATAAATTCAACATGCTGAAAGAAAAAAAAAATCAACCAAAAATAGTTTACCTGAAAAGTTGTCTTCCAGAAATGGAGTGATAAAGACTCTCAAACAAGGAAAATCTAATGGAGTACACAACTGGCAAACCTACACCGCTTACACTGCCAAAGGGAGTTCCTCAAGGTTAAATGAAAAAACACTAAGAACATTAAAACAAAAAATACAAAACATATTGGTAAGGCAAGTATACAGTGAAATAGGATTACAACAATGCATAAATATGATGGTGTGTTAATTAATCATACAAATGTTAAAGGACAGAAGCATTAAAAATAACTACACTTACACACTAATTTGCTATAGATAAACAATATAAAAATACATCAACTGTGACCTCAAATCATAAACTGTTGGGGGAAGGGAGTAAAAGGGTAGAATTTTGTATGTGAATAGTTAGGTTGTTGCAGCCTAAAATAGACTGTTATATATATAAGCTGTTCATGGCTTATCAGCTTCACAGTCACCACAAAGCAAAGACCTACAGTAGATACACAAGAGAAAAACGAAAGAAAACCAAACATTCCTCTACAGGAAATCATCAGTTCACAAAGAAAGACATCAAGAGACAAGGAAAGGAACAGGAAGACTACAAAACAGCCAGAAAAAATTAACAAGATGTCATTAGTAAGTTCTTACATATAAATAAATACTCTAAATGTAAATAGATTAACATTTCCAATTAAAGGACAGAGTGATTGAACGAATTTTTAAAAAGACTAACTGTATTCCACCTAAAGAGATTTTTTTTCAGCTTTCATGACAAATAAAAATGAGGAGATGGAAAAAATATATTCCATAAAAATGAAAACCAAAAATGAGCAAGGGTAGGCAGTCGCGGGCAGCCATCTCCCTTCGATGGCGGCGGAGCAGGGCCGGCTGCTGCCCCGGCCAGAAAGACGGCAGTGGTGGAGATAGTGGTAGGTGTAGCGGGGGCCTGTGACCGGGAGCCATCCTTGGGCCCAGGCACCATGAGCCAAGGCTCACCCCCCGCCAAACGGGAGAGCAGCGAGCCCGCGAAGCAGAGGTCCCCAACACTAAGCAGCTTTATCCGGGCTGTGGTAAAGGCTGTGCATCGACTTGACCTCATCCTTTGCAACAAAACCGCTTATCAAGAAGCGTTCAAACCAGAGAACATTAGCCCGAGGAGCAAGCTGCGTGACCTCTGCGTCAAGCACCCGGTGGACTATGGGAGGAAGGCTAAGGAGCTGCTGTGGAGAAAGGTATGCTACGAAGTTATCCAGCTCATCAAGTCTAACAAAAAGCATATCCACAGCCGGAGCACCTTAGAATGTGCCTACAGGACACACCTGGTCGCTGGGATTGGCTTCTACCAGCATCTCCTTCTCTATATCCAGTCCCACTACCAGCTAGAACTGCAATGCTGCGTCGACTGGACCCATGTCACCAACCCCCTCATAGGATGCAGGAAGCCAGTGTCTGCCTCAGGGGAGTAGATGGATTGAGCACAGACGGCATGCCACCAATGGCTAGTGTACCTGGGGGATTTGTCATGATATCAGAATGAATTAGCTGGCATAAACTCCGAGCTGCTAGCTGAGAGATTTTACTACCAAGCCCTGTCAGTGGCTCCCCAGATTGGAATGCCTTCAACCAGCTGGGCACCCTTGCAGGCAGCAAGTACTATAATGTGGAAGCCATGTATTGCTACCTGTGCTGCATCTAGTCGGAAGTGTCCTTTGAGGGGGCCTATGGGAATCTCAAGCGGCTGTGTGACAAGGCAGCCAAAATATACCACAGCTGAAGAAGTGCGAGACTAGGAAACGCTCTCCCAACAAGAAGCGATGTAAGGATATTAAGAGGTTGCTGGTGAACTTTATGTATCTGCAAAGCCTCCTGCAGCCCAAAAGTAGCTCCCTGGACTCAAAGCTGATGTCACTTTGCCAGTCAGTCCTGAAGGACTTCAGCCTCTGTCTCTTCTACCTGCCCTCCCCACCCAACCTCAGCCTGGCCAGTGAGGATGAGAGTGGATATGATTTCCTCCCAGACCTTGTCAGCTTTCAAATGGTCGTCATCTGCCTTATGTGTGTGCACAGCTTGAAGAGAGCAGATCCAAGCAGTAGAGTGCAGCTATTGCCTTCACCCTGGCCCTCTTCTCCCACCTCGTCAGTCATGTCCACATAGGGTGGCAAGCTGAGCTGGAAGAGGGCGAGACTCCTGTCCCGGCATTCCAGAGCGATGGCACATATGAACCAGAGTCCAAGGGACCCTTGGAGAAGGAGGGTCTTGAGCCTCTTCCTGCAGCACCTCAAGAGGGCGAAGCCAGAAAGAACCAGAAGTTCTCCCACCTCTCCTGCCTCTGCCGCCCACCCACAGCTGGTGATGACAGTGACATGAGTGAAGGCTTTGACTAGGACTTGAGCCATGACTCAGTCCAGGCCAGCGAGGGCTCGGACAGTGGCTCTGACAAGAGTCTTGAAGGTGGGGGAACGGCCTTTGATGCCAAGACAGATTCAGAAATGAAGAGCCAAGAGTCCAGATCAGACCTGGAAGATAAGGAGGATGAGGAAGGGACATGGTCCCCAGCCCTGGAGCCACCTTGGGCCAGGTCAGAGGCTCCTGAATCCTTCAATGGCCCACTGGACCCCAGCAAGGCCAGCATTGCCAGCAATCTACAAGCGATGTCCACCCAGATGTTGCAGACTAAACGCTGCTTCCAACTGGCCCCCACCTTCAGCAACCTGCTCCTCCAGCCCACCACCAAAGCTCCCACATTGGCCAGCCCCAGGCCCTGTGTCAGAGGGGATGTGGACAAGCCCTCAGAGCCAGCCTCTGAAGAGGGCTGTGAGTCGGAGGGAAGTGAGTCCAACAGTGGGCGCACCTGTTGGAATGAGCGCAGCATCCAGGAGAAGCTGCAAGTCCTCATGGCCAAAGGCCAGCTTCCTGCTGTGAAAGTCTTCCTGGACTGGCTGCAAACCAACCGCAGCCTCATCATTGTATGTGCGCAGAGCTCTCTAAGTCTGTGGAACTGCCTGTCTGTGTTGCTGAACCTGTTGCCAGCTGCTGGAGAACTCCAAGAGTCTGGCCTGGTCCTGTGTCCCAAGGTCCAGGATCTTCTTGAAGGTTGTGAACTGCCTGACCTCCCGTCTAGCCTGCTGCTCCCAGAGGACATGGCACTTCACAATCTGCCTCCCCTCCAGGCTGCCCACAGATTCTTTAACTTTGACACGGATCAGCTCTTGCTCAGCAGCTTAGAGGAGACAGTCGTGCACATCTGCTGCATCCACAGCTTTGGCCACCTCATTGCCCGCCTGCATGGCAGCATCCTACGGTTCAACCCAGAGGTCAGCATCTTTGTCAGCATCTCCCAGTCTGAGCAAGAGAGCCTGCTGCAGCAGGCCCGGGCCCAGTTCCGCATGGCACAGGAGGAAGCTCAGCAGAATGGGCTAATGAGAGACATGGCCCAGCTATGACTTCAGCTTGAGGTCTCTCAGCTGGAAGGGAGCCTGCAGCAGCCCAAGGCCCGGTCAGCAATGTCTCCCTTCCTCGTCCCCAACACCCAAGCCCTCTGCCACCACCACCCTATCATCCGCCAGCTGGCCACCAGTGGCCTCTTCATTGTCATCATCCCAGTGACAGTGATCGATGGCCTAGATTTGCTGAAGAAGGAACACCCAGGGGCCCAGGATGGAATCCAATACCTGGAGGCAGAGTTTAAAAAAGGGAACAGGAATATTGGCTGCCAGAAAGAGGTGGGGAAGAGCTTCAAGTGGCATAAGCTGAAGAGGCAGGATGCAGATGCCTCGGTGCTCTATAAGATCCTGGACAGCTGCAAACAGCTGACTCTGGCCCAGAGGGCAGGTGAGGAGGACCCGAGTGGCCTGGTGACCATCATCACAGGCCTTCCACTGGACAACCCCAGCATGCTCTCAGGCCCTATGCAGGCAGCCTTGCAGGCCACTGCACATGCCAGTGTGGATATTAAGAATGTTCTGGACTTCTACAAGCAGTGGAAGGAGATTGGCTGAGACCGACCCCCAGGCCCTGCAGCGGGCTGACTCCACATCTCTACCGCCCTCCCTGGCAGCCAGGACCACCACCTGTAGTCACCCCACCACACGCAGACTCACGCATTGTACACAGGAAGGAAGCCCAGCTGCACACAGGCTGCAGGAAGGGCCCAGGAGCCAGCTGGGAGGGCGGGGGTCCCCCTGTTTCCAAGATAACGTCAGGAAAGCAAGGAAAGTGCTTGGAGCAGGAGAGGCCTGTGGGCCCCTAGCCAGCCTTCCTGCCTCAGCCCCCCTGCTTTCCCCAGGGGCAGGTGGTAGGCACGAGTGTCTTCGTTTCATTGGAGTAGTTCCTGGACTGCTGGGGGGAAGGGACAGCAGAAGGGGCCCTTCTTCCTCACCCAAGGCATAGGGTGGTTGGTGCCAGGAGTTTGGGCCCTCTGGCCTTGTGGGTAGAGGGGTAACACCAGATGTCTGGGTGGTTCTCTGCAGACCCTTCCTCTCCTCGAGGCCCACCCATCCCCCTCTCATCTCCCTTTGCAAAAGCTGGGCAGCTCTGGAGCCTTGGGGACTCTTAAGAAAGAGGGGCCTGGAGCTGCCTGCACCAATAGCAGGGCAGAGCTTAGATCCATCTTGCTGCAGGGGCTGCACATCCACTACCCCACTTCTCATTTCTGTCTCCCTTCATCTGGCTTCCAGTGCAGGGAGCAGGCCCATGACGGCTTCAGGCAGTCAGGCCTGTATGCCAGTGAGGGCTCCTGTGCCCACCAGCCCCATGGTCACTGCACTTTGTACTCTGGGTTGCTGTGCTGGGACAGAGCGGGATGCCAGTAAGAGGAGGGGGGGGCGATGTTTGAGGCCATCACCTCCCTTACTCTCTAGGGAGGGGCCTATGTTCCGATGGGCAGCAGAAAGGAGACATCCCTTGAAGCTGCCCAGCCAGGGGCCCTCTGCCCTGATAGGCTTCCCTACTTTTGTCCTTCCCCAGGACTAAAGGCCTGGAGGAGCTGAGCACGGGTCTAGCTTTTGGAGCGTCGAGGTGAATGTGGGACCAGAGATCATGAGTGGAACAGCAAGAGCAGGGCTGTGTGTGGGAGGCTTTGGCCAGGATTGCCTCAGCCCCTCCCCCTCAGGCTGCACATAGAGCTCGGACTGGGGGTTGAAGGTGAGGATCTCAGCTCTGCTGTTCCCCCCAGCCCCAGTGCTAGCCTAGCTTCCCAGGCTTTTCTCAGAGGACAGCAGGCATCCTGCCTCTTTCCTCTGAGACGGTAAGTCTGGGACAACCTGGGGGCAGTGTGATCACCCCCATTTCCAGTCCCTGGCAGAGACTGAGACTAAAGCATCACTGAATAAAGACCCACCCCCACCTGAAACCTAAAACAAAAACAAAACCACAAAAACAAAAATGAGCAAGGGTAGCTATACTTATAACAGAAAAAATAGACTTTATGCCTAAAATTTAACATGAGACACAGAAAGTCATTATATAGTATTGAAGGGTCAATTCAGCAAGGGATTTAACACTTGTAAATTTTATACAACTGACATTGGCACACCTAAATATATTAAGTCAATACTAACAGATCTGAAGGGAGAAATTGGACAGCAATACAATAATAGTATGAATTTCATTACCGCATTTTCGACAACAGATATATGATCCATACAGAAAATCAATAAAGAAAGAGCACACTTATGCTCTACTTAGACTAAATGGACCTAACAGGTATACACAGAGCATTCTTTCCAGCACTGACAGAATAGACATTTTCTCAAGGATACATGAAATGTTCTCCAGGAAAAAGCATATGATAGGTTACAAAGCAAGTCTTAGCAAAATTAAAATATGTAAATCATGTTAAGTACTATTTTTTTTTACCACAATGATATGAAACTAGAGATCAATAATAGGAGGAAACCTGGAAATGTGCACATATGTATAAATTTTTAAAACACATACTCCTGAATAACCAATGGATCAAAAAATAATAAAAAGAGACGTAAAAAACACTCTGACATACATAAAAACAGAAATACAACATGGCAAAACTAATGAAATTCAGCAAAAGTGCTCCTAACAGAGAAGTTTATAGTGAAAAATGCCTACATTAAGGATAAAAAGAGATCTCAAGTAAACAATGTAACTTTTTACCTCAAGGAATTAGAAAAAAGAAAACACTCAAACCCAAGTTTAGCAGAAGAAAATTATGAAGATCAGAGCAAAAATAAGTGAAAATCAGATAAACAATAGACAAATCAACAAATGAAGAGCTAGTTTAAAAAAAATAAGGAAAATCAACAAAACTTCAGCTAAACTAACACCAGGAATAAGAGCAGACTTTGTAACTGACACCACAGAAATACAAAGGATTATAGGAGACTACTATAGGCATTTATATGCTAATAAATAGGATTACCTAGAAGAAATGGATAAATTCCAAGAAACATACAAGCTACCAAGACTGAATTAGGATGAAAGAGAAAATTTGACCAGACCTATAATGAGTAGTGAGAATGACTCACTATTCAAAAACCTCCCAGGCTTCCCTGGTGGCGCGGTGGTTGGGAGTCCGCCTGCCAATGCAGGGGACACGGTTTCCTACCCCGGTCCGGGAAGATCCCACATGACGCGGAGCGCCTGGGCCCGTGAGCCATGGCCGCTGGGCCTGCGCGTACGGAGCCTGTGCTCTGCAACGGGAGAGGCCACGGCAGTGAGAGGCCCACGTACCGCAAAAAAAAAAAAAAAAAAAAAAAAACCTCCCAACCAGAAAAGCCCAGGAGCAGATGGCTTTCCAGGTGAATTCTACAAAGCATTTAAAGAAGAAGTAGTGCCAGTCTTTCCAAATTCTTCCAAAATATTGTAGAGGAGAAAACATTCCCAAACTCATTTTTTTTGAGGTCAGAATTACCCTGCTTCCAAAACCTGATAAGGACATGGCTAGAAACAAAAATCACAAACCAATATTCCTGATGAATATAGATGCAAATCATCAACAAAATACTAGTAATCCAAATCAGTCACACAATAAAAGGAACACGCACCCTGATAAAGTGGGATTTATCCCTGGATGCAAGGAAGGTACAAAATATACAAATTAATAAATGTGATACACCACTTTAATGGAAAGTTAAAAATCATATTATCATCTCAATAAATTCAGAAAAAGAATTGGACAAAATTAAAAATTATTTCATGATAAAAACTCTCAACAAGTGGACATAGAAGGAATATCCCACAAAATAATAAAGGTCATATATGACAAACCCACTGCTAACATCTTACTCCACAGAAAAAGTTTGAAATCTTTTCCCCTGGAAAAGAGAAGGATGCCACTTTCACCTGTCCTCTCAACAATGTATTGGTAGTTCTGGCCAGAGCAATTAGAAGAGAAAAAGAAGGAACAGGCATCCAAACTGGAAGGGAAGAAGTAAAATTGGCTTTTGCAGATGACATATTATTATATATGTAGAATATCCTAAATACTCCTATGCAAAAAACATTTAGAACTAATAAACAAATTTAATGAAGTAACAAGATACAGAATATAGAAAACAATGTAGCTGCATTTCATTACACTAGGAAAAAACTATCTGAAAAAGAAATAAAGAAAATAATCCCATTACAGTAGCATCAAAAATAATAATATACTTAGGAATAAACTTAACCAAGGTGGCAAAAATCTGTACACTGAGAACTATAAGACTTTGATGAAAGAAACTGAAGAAGTCATAAATAAACAGAAAGATACATTCATGTATTGGAAGAATTGGTTTTTTAACATCTTTATTGGAGTATAATTGCTTTACAATGGTGTGTTAGTTTCTGCTTTATAACAAAGTGAATCAGCTATACATATACATATATCCCCATATCTCCTCCCTCTTGCGTCTCCCCCCCACCCTCCCTATCCCACCCCTCTAGATGGTCACAAAGCACCGAGCTGATCTCCCTGTGCTATGCATCTGCTTCCCACTAGCTATCTATTTTACATTTGGTAGCATTTATAAGTCCATGTCACTCTTTCACTTCGTCCCAACTTACCCTTCCCCCTCCCAATGTCCTCAAGTCCATGCTCTACGTCTGCGTCTTTATTCCTATACTGCCCCTAGGTTCTTCAGAACCTTTTTTTTTTTTTTTTAGATTCCATATATATGTGTTAGCATACGGTATTTGTTTTTCTCTTTCTGACTTACTTCACTGTGTATGTCAGACTCTAGGTCCATCCACCTCACTACAAATAACTCAATCTCATTTCTTTTTATGGCTGAGTAATATTCCATTGTATATATGTGCCCCATCTTCTTTATCCATTCCTAAGAATTGTTATTGTTATACTGTCCCTACAATACAAAGGCATCTATAGATTCAGTGCAACCCCTACCAAAGAGTCAATTACATTTTTCACAGAAATATAAAATTGCTAAAATTAATCTGGAACCACAACAGACCCCCAATAGACAAAGTAATCCAGAGAAATAATTTTTAAAAAGCTGGAGGCTTCACACTTTCTGATTTCAAACTCTATTAAAATGCAATACTAATCAAAACAGAATGGTACTGGCATAAAAATGCACATGTAGATAATGAAACAGAATTGAGAGCACAGGAAAAAATCTCATGTGTATATGGCTTACTAATATTTGAGAAGGGAACTGTGAACATATAATGGGGAAAGGATAGTCTCTTCAGTACATAGTATTTGAAAAAGTGGATATTTGCATGCAAAATAATGACACTGGATCCTTTTCTTAAATCACTCAAAAATTAACTTCAAATGGATTAAGACTTAAATGTAAGACCTGAAACCATAAAACTCCTCAGAGAAAACACAGGGAAAAGCTTCTTGACATTGGTCTTGGCCATGATTTTATGTGTACAACACCAAAGCACAAACACAATAGCCAAAATAAACTAGTGGAACTACATCAAACTTCTGCACAGCTTCTACACACAACAAAGGAAGTAAGAAAATGAAAGGCAACTGACAGAATGGGTGCAAATATTTGCAAGCCACATCTAATAAGGGGTTAATTCTAATATATATAAGAAACTCATACAGCTCAATATCAAATAATAACAGTGATAATGATAATAAATAAATAATCTGGTTAAAAAATGGATAAAAGACCTGGATAGACTTTTTTTTCACAAAGAAGACATACAAATGGCCAACAGATACATGAAAAGTTGCTCAATGTCAGTAATCATCACTGAAATGAAAATCAAAACCTCAAAGAAATATCACCTCACACCTGGTTAGAATGGCTATTATAAAAATGACAGGAGGTAACAAGTGTTGGCAACGATGTGGAGAAAAGGGAACTTTTGTACACTGCTGGTCGAAAAGTAAATTGGTGCACCCACTGGAAAACAGTATGAAGTTTCCCCTAAAAATTAAAAATAGAATTACCATATGATCTAGCAGTTCCTCTCTGGGTGTCCATTCTTAACAAATGAAGTCACTCTCTCAAAGAGATGTCTGCTCCTCCATGTTCTTTAAGCATTATTTACAGTAGTCAAATTAGGAAAATAACCTAAGTGTCCACTGATCAATAAATGAATAAAGAAAATTATGTGTGTGTGTGTGTGTGTGTGTATATATATATATATATATATATATATATATATATATAGGAATATATTTCAACCATATAAATGTCTGCCATTTGCAACAACATTGATGTACCTTGAGGGCATTATGCTAAGTGAAATAAGTCAGACAGAGAAAGATGCATATTGTAGCACTTAACTTATGATGAAATCTAAGAAACCCTAAGTCATAGAAACAGAGAGTAGGTGGTATTTGGCAGGGAAAGGTAAGGAATATGAGTGGGAGAGGCTAAGATGGTCAAAGGGAACAAACTTCCAATTTTTAGATGAATAAGTTGTAGGGTGTAATATACAGCAATGTGACTATAGTTAACAATACTACGTACTTGAAATATACTAAGAGGGTAGATGTTACAAGTTATCATCATGGAAAACAGAGATAACTATACAGAGATAACTATGTGAGGTGATAGATATGTTAACTAAACTTATTGTGGTAATCATTTCACAATATATACATGTATCAAATCTCCACATTGTACACCTTAAAGTACACAGTGTTATTTGGCAATTAAATCTCAATAATCTGCAAAAAATAGTGAACAATGTTTTCTCAGTGAAGGAATTGTTCACCACATTGTTCTATATGGAAAGAAGGGGGTTTTTTTGTTTTTGTTTGTTTGTTTGTTTCCAGAGTTTGGCTTTATTTTGCAGTATAGGGATTATTGGAGCCACTGTGAGACAGACATCATTGAAGCAGAGGCTCTGTCAAATCAATACTGTGTTGCAGCTTGGTCCGTTGAAGAAGCCACACCTGGGTTGGAAAGAAACTTTGTGTGTATATATATATATATATATATATATATATATATATATGTATATACACATATACATATACATATACATACATATATATCTCTTTTAACATGACATAGCATTTTTTTAGAATTTTATTTATTTATTTTATCTTTGGCTGCGCTGGGTCTTGTTGCTGTGCACGGGCTTCTCATTGTGCAGCACGGGCTCTAGGCACGTGGGCTTCAGTAGTTGTGGCATGCGGGCTCAGTCGTTGTGGCACGCGGGCTCTAGAGCTCAGGATCAGTAATTGTGGTGCACGGGCTTAGTTGCTCCACTGTATGTGGGATCTTCCTGGACCAGGGATCGAATCTGTGTCCCCTGCATTGGCAGACGGATTCTTAACCACTGCACCACCAGGGAAGCCCTGTAGATATATTTAAACAAATATTTCTAACAAAGCTCATATGAGCTCCTATGAGGACTGTATTATTTTAAAGAATAAATGTGTTCATCAGCTCACTCCATATATAAATTGCTGTTTAAATGCACATATATATAAATGTTTCACAGTACTACTTTCATGTGAATTTGAAAAAATATTTCAGTGAATCACTGTCCATCCAATTGTCTGCATTTAAATCACTATTAAAGACACGTGCAAAAAATTTCATGTAACATTACTAGTGTGCAAATTTTAGAACAGCATTATTTCAATGAATATTTGCCACATTGGTCTGCATGGTAAACATTAGAGACAAATGTTATAAACATGTCTCTAAAAGGGCCACTTTTTCGAGAAGGTGTGAGAAAGGTTATTTCAGTGAATGAATGTGTTTGCCACACTGGACTGCCTATATGTGCATTGTTTAAGTGCACATTTACAAAAGATGCTTCTTACAGTATTTCCTCTGTGAGAAGTTGAGAATAATGTTATTTCAGTGAATGAATGTGTTCCCCATTTGTAATGATTATAAAAGAGTGTGTTTAAAGAGCCATGTATAAAAGATGTATCTAAGAGTGCTATTTCACCTCTAGTTGATAGAGTTATTTCAAGAAATAGGTGTATTTACCACGTGTAATAGATGTAAAATGGTTTTATAGACACAGGTATAAAAGATGTTTCTAAGAGTGCCCCTTACTTGTGAAGTTGAGAACAGTGTTCTATCAAGGGATAGATATGTTCACCACAATGTACTGCTTGCAAAGCAGTGTTTAAAGATACATGTATAAAAGATGTTTCTAAAAGTACTATTTGCATGGGAAGTTGAAAATGGTGTTATCTAGGTATAAATGCATTCACAACAATGTTATCCATGTAAATCATGTTTTAAAACAAGTGTAAGAATTGTATATAATAGTGCTACTTGCATGGAAAATTGAGATGTCTTATTTTAGGAAGAGATGTGTTCATCATACTGTACTACATAAAAACAAAGCTAAAAAAAAGTTTAAAAGAGGTTTGAGAATGCTACTTGGTGTCCATATTTGAAAACAGTGTTATTTCAAGGACAGATGAGTTCACCACACTGTAATGCTTGTAAACTGTGTTGAGAGAGAAATTATAAAAGATGTTTCTAAGAGTGCTACTTGCATGCAGATTTGAGGTCAGTGTTCCTTCAAGGAGTAGCTGTGTTAAGAACATTGTTCTCACATGGATGGACCTAGAGATTGTCATGCTGTGTGAAGTAAGTTAGACAGAGAAAAAGACAAACATCATATGGTATCGCTTACATATGGAATCTAAAAAAAGGGTAAAAATAAACTTATCTATAAAACAAAAATAGAGTTACAGATGTAGAAAACAAACTTATGGTTACCGGGGGTAAGGGGGGGAGGGATAAATTTGGGAGATTGGGATTGACATATACACACTACTATACAGAAAATAGATGACTAATAATGACCTACTGTATAGCACAGGAAGCTCTACTCAGTACTCTGTAATGACCTATATGGGAAGAGAATCTAAAACAGAGTGGATATATGTATAGGTATAACAGATTCTCTTTGCCATACAGCAGAAACTAACACAACATTGTAAATCAACTGTACTCCAATAAAAATTAAAAAAAACAACAACACTGTTCTCCATTTAAATCACTGTTTATGCACATTAAAAAGTTGTTAGTAAGAAGTTTACCTTCATGAGAAATTGAGAGGTGTGGTGGTTTATCATTGTGGTTTTTATTTGCCCTTCCCTGATTAATGGTGTACAAAAGATATTGCTAGAGTGCTTTTTGCATGCAATGTTAAGAAGTGTTATTTCAAAAAAAGGCTGTAATGCATGTAAAACAGTGATTCTAGGCAAATGTATAGATTTTTAACAGTGCTAATTACATTGAAATTTTATTATATTATTTCATGAAATAGATGCATGGCAGATCATGTAAAACAGTGATTAAAGACACATGTAAACAATATGTTTCTAAGAGTGCTTTCTTGCATTCAAATTTGATAAGTTATTTCAAAGAATGGATATGTTCAACACAGTAAATTATGTAAAACTTGTAAATATACATGTAAAAAGGGTTTCTAAGAGTTATATATGCATGAGAACTTTGGAACAGTATTTCTTCAAGAAATGTATGTGTTCACTAAGCTAATATGCTTGTAAAATAATATTAAAGATAAATGTATAATAACTGTTCCTAATAGAGCTACTTGAATGTGAATTTGAGACCAGTGTTATTGCAAGTTCCCCACACTCTATTAAATGTAAATCAGTGTTTACAGACACATGTAAAATATATTTCTAAGAGTACTGGTTAAATGCAATTTTGAAAAAAGTATTATTTCAAGGAATGTATTTTTTGACCACACTGCTGTCCATTTAAAGAACTGTTAAAGACACATCTATAAAAGTTGTGGACAGCTAAATGCAAAAGAAACAAACTGGTCTACTTTCTCACATCATGTAGAAAACTAAAGTCAAAATGGATTACAAACTTAAATATAAGCCCAGAAACCATAAAACTTCTCCAAGAAAATATAGGCATTATGCACTTTGACATCGGTCTTAGCAATTGTTTTGGATATATCTTGTCAGGCAAGGGAAACAAAAGCAGAAATAAACAAATAGAACCACATCCAAGTAAAAAGCTTTTGAACAGTGAAGAAAACTATCAACAAAATGAACAGGCCTCCTACTGAATGGGAGAAGATATTTGCAAATGAAATACCTGGTAAGGGGTTAGTATCCAAGGTATATGAAGAACTCATATGACTCAACCTCAAAAACAAACAAACAAACAGATAACCTGATGATAAAAATGGGCAAAGGATCTGAATAGATATTTTCCCAAGAAAACATACAGATGGCCAATAGGCACATGAAGAGATGCTCAACATCACTAATCATCAGGGAAATGCAAATAAAAAACACAATGAGATATCACTTCACACATGTTAGAAAGGCTATTGTAAAAAACAAAACAAAACAAAAACAAAAACAGATAACAAGATTGACAAGGATGTAGAGAAGAGGGAAACCTCATGCACTGTTGGTGAGAATATAAATTGATGCAGGCACTATGGAAAACACTATGGAGATCCCTCAAAAACTTAAAAACAGAATTTCCATACTATCCAGCATTTCCACTTCTGGGTATTTATCAGAAAGAAATGAAAACACTAATTTGAAATGATATATGAACTCCTATGTTAATTGCAGCATTATTTATAAGAGCCAAAATATGGAATCAACCTAAGTGTCCATCAATAGATGAACGGGGGGATTCCCTGGTGGTGCAGTGGTTGAGAGTCCGCCTGCCGATGCAGGGGACATGGGTTTGTGCCCCGGTCCGGGAAGATCCCACATGCCACGGAGGGGCTAGGCCCGTGAGCCATGGTCACTGAGCCTGCGCATCCAGAGCCTGTGCTCTGCAACGGGAGAGGCCACAACAGTAAGAGGCCTGTGTACTGCAAAAAAAAAAAAAAAAAAAAAAAAAGATGAATGGGGAAAAAATATATAAATATGTATATATATGATTGCTGGACTATTACTCATCTATAAAAAAGAATGAAATATTGCTATTTATAATACCCAATGGATCTAGAAGGTGTCAAGCTAAATGAAAGACGTCATCTCTGACATCCCACACTTGTCCACAATGTCAGGTTGCCAGGTCAACCATCCATCCATCCGTGGATAATGGGTCTCCTAGAATTGGTCTTGGTGTCAGGCTTCCTGGTCAACCAGCTCACCACCTTGGGTGTCTGGGTACCTTGGATTTCCTCTCAGGTGCTGGGATTCCAGGTCAACCAGATATCTTTCAGGGGTGTCTAGGACTTGGCCTCTGGCACCACGCTACCAGCTTGACCAGTTGTCATTCCTGGACATCCCAGACTTGGATGTTGATGCTGGGCTGCCAGGATGACCAGGTGTTTGTCCGGGAGTCCAGATTTTGCCTTCTGAACTTGGCTGCTGGATCTACCAGCTGTCCATTCCAAAGTGTCCTGAATTTGCACTGGACTGCCAGTGTGTCCAGCTGTTAATCTTAGCTATCTCTGACTTAGTCTCCAGCATCAGGCTACTGGATTGACCAGCTGTCCATCATGAGCATCCCAGATTTGTCCACTGTTGTCAAGATGCCTGGTCAATCAACTGTCTGTCCTGGATGTCCCAGGTATCCCAGACTTGGCTTTGAGTGCCAGGCTGCTGGGTTGACCATCTGAATACCCCAGGCATCCTGGATTTTCCTTGATGCCAGATTATTGGTTTGACCATTTGTACATCGAGGCTTCATGGATGTCCCTGATGTGGCCTCAGCCATCAGGCTGTCAGGTCAACCAGCTTTCATCTGGGGTGTCCTGGACTTAGCCTTGAATGCCAAGCTGTCAATGAAGTCAGGTGTCCCAGAATTGGCCAAGGGTGTCAAGTTGCCAGCTATTTGTCCCAAGCATCTCCAGCTTCTTTGCCTTGGCCTTGAGTGCCAGGCTGCAGAGTTAATGAGCTGGCCGTCCAGGGCATCACGGGCATCCTGAACCTGGCCTTCATTTTCAGGATGCTAATTTAACCAGCTATTCACCTGGAGTGCCCCAGTCTTCGCTTCTAGTGCCAGGCTGCTAAATTGATCAGCTATCTGTCCTGGGCATTGCAGACTTGGCTTCGGTGCTGAGCTACTGGGTTCAAAAGAACATCACATTTAAAGAAGTTTCAAGTGGCTTGTTACAAACATACTCATTAAAAATCATTCTAAAACCTTCATTTTATGCCTTACAAAATGGGTATCACTTAGCTTGAATGAACACAAACTTTGGTGAATGCAGCTTGCAAGTACTTTACTGGAAACATGTGTATTACAAGTCTTCTTAGATACTTCATGCATTAAAGAATGGGTAATACTTCCAAACAAGGAAAGACATTGGGCTGAATACATCTTGACAGTATCTTGCTAGAAACATCTTTACTAAAACTCTTATTATACACTACATGCATCACAAAATGAGTATCATTTGCAATCACTGAAAGAACTCTGGGTGGAACACTACTTGCAAGTAGCTGCGTAGAAACATTTTAGTTATGTCTTCCTTAGCACTTCACTACAGGCATTCCAGAATAGTGATAATTTCCATTCATGGAAGAACACTGTGTTGAATTCAGCTTGTAAGTAGCTTGAAATGTTTCACTGCATGTAAATATTACAGGATGGGTATCACTTCCATTCAATGAGAGAACACTATGCTGAACAAAGTTTGAAAGAAGCTTGTTAGAACTTCTTTATTACAAGTCTTGTTAAACAAGTGACTATATGCATTAGAGAATGAGCATCATTTCCATTCTCTGAAAGAATATTGTGCTGAACACAGCTTACAAGTAGATTGCTAGAGTGTACTTTACTGCAAATACTGTGAAACCCTTCACTGCATGCATTACAGAATGTCTACCACTTCCATTCAATGAAAGAACACTCTCCTGAGCAAAGGGTACAAGTAGCTTTTAAGGAGCACCTTTATTACATGTGCTCCTTGTTACACACTTTCCTACATGGATTACAATATGGGTATCACTTCCATTCACTGAAATAACACTGTGTTGAATGCAGCTTGCAAATGGATTTTTATAATCAATTTTATAAAAAGTGCTCTTAGGGCTTCCCTGGTGGAGCAGTGGTTGAGAGTCCGCCTGCCGATGCAGGGGACATGGGTTCGTGCCCCGGTCTGGGAAGATCCCACATGGCGCAGAGCAGCTGGGCCCGTGAGCCATGGCCGCTGAGCCTGCGCGTCCGGAGCCTGTGCTCCGCAACGGAAGAGGCCACAACAGTGAGAGGCCCGCGTACCGCAAAAAAAAAAAAAAAAGTGCTCTTAAAATCTTTACTCCATATATTAGAGTGTGTGTCACTTCTATTCATTGAAATAACATTGCTGAAGGCAGCTTGCAATAGCTTTCAGAAACACCTTAGTGCAAGTGTTCTTAAACACTTCACCACATACATTAAAGAATGGATATCACTTCCACTGTCTATAATGAAAGTGTAGTAAACACAGCTTGCAAACAAGCTTCTTAGAATCCTCCTTGTAAAAAATGCTTTTAAACACTTCTCTACATCCACAGGAGAATGTGCATCACTTCCATTCACTAAAATGACACTCTGCTTAATGCAGCATGAAATTAGCTAAAAATAAATTTTTAATGAAAGTTTTCTTAAATTTTTCACTACATGAGTTACATATCCAGTATCAGTACATTCCATGAAACGACACTGTATTAAACCCACTTGCAAGTAGGTACTTAAAAAATCTTTATAGGAATATTCTTAAGCACTTTAATATGTACATTACAGAATGGGTATCACTTCCATTCACTGAAATAACACTGTCGAACACAGCATGCAGGTAGCTTGTTAGAATCGCCTTTATTAAAGTGTCCTTAAACATGTCACTTCATGCATTAAACTTGGGAATCTCTCTCCTCCTTTCACTGAAATGACACAATTCTGAATTCAGCTTGCATGTAGTTTCTTAGGAACCCTTCATATCAAGTGTTCTTAAACACTGTGCTAAAGGTAGCTTATAACACTTCATTACAGGCATTACAGAATGGGTATCACTTTTATTCACTAAAATAACTCTGTGATCAATGTAACTTATAAGCACTTGTTTGAAATATCTTTACTCCAAGTGTTCTTAAACACTTCACTGCATGCATTTCAGAAAGTGTATCACTTCCATTACCTGAGAGATCACAGACAAGTGTGCAGTTTGTAATTGGCTTGTTAGAAACATTTTTATTGCAAGTGTTTTGAACTCTTTTACATACATTACAAAATGGGCATTACTTCCATTTATTGAAATAACACAGAAACACAGCTTTTAAGTAGCTTATTAGAACATCTTCATTACAAATGTTCTTAAGCACTTAAATACATGCATTGCAGAATGGGTATCACTTCCATTCACAGAAATAACACTGTGCTGAACACATCCTGCAAGAAGGTGTTTAGAAACATCTTTGGTATGTGATTATAGTCACATCGCTATGTGTATTAGATAACAGATATCAGTTCACTTCACTGAAATACCACTGTTCTGAAAAATATCAAGTAGCTTGTAAGAAACATCTTTATAAGACGTGTTCTTAAAATTTCACTACATGCATCACAGAATGATAGCATTTCCATTCACTAAAATAACTGTGTTAAGAGCTTGTTAAATATGCATTAATAGAATAATATTTACAAGTGTCCTATAGTAACCACAATGCATTGCTGAATGTTATCACATTTATTCACTCATATACACTGAGCTAAATGCATCCTGAAAGTAGTTGTTTAGGGAATTCCCTGGTGGTAGTGGTTAGGACTCTGCGCTTCCACTGCACAGGGCCCAGGTTCGATCCCTGGTTGGGGAACTGAAAACCCCATGGAACAGCCAAAAAAAAAAGGTAGTTGTTTAAAACATCATTATTAAAGCTTTTGACAAAATTCAACATCCGTTTATGATAAAAACTCTCCAGAAAATGGGCATAGAGAGAAACTACCTCAACATAATAAAAGTCATATATGACAAACCCACAGCAAACAATATTCTCAATGGTGAAAAACTGAAAGCATTTCCTTTAAGATCAGGAACAAGACAAGGATGTCCACTATTATTCAACATACTATTGGAAGTCCTAGCCACAGCAATCAGAGAAGAAAAAGAAATAAAAGGAATACAAATCGGAAAAGAAGTAAAACTTTCACTGTTTGCTGATGACATGATACTATACATAGAAAATCCTAAAGATGCCACCAGAAAACTACTAGAACTAATCAATGGATTTTGTAAGGTTTCAGGATACAAAATTAATGCACAGAAATCTCTTGCATTCCTATACACTAATGATGAAAAATCTGAAAGAGAAATTAAGGATACACTCACATTTACCACTGCAACAAAAAGAATAAAATACCTGGGAATAAACCTACCTAAGGAGACAGAAGACCCTTATGCAGAAAACAATAAGACACTGATGACAGAAATTAAAGATGATACAAACAGATGGAGAGATATACCATGTTCTTTTATTGGAAGAACCAACATCATGAAAATGACTATACTACCCAAAGCAATCTACAGATTCAATGCAATCCCTATCAAACTACCAATGGCATTTTTTCACAGAACTAGAACAAAAAAATTCACAATTTGTATAGAAACACAAAAGACCCCAAAGAGCCAAAGCAATCTTGAGAAAGAAAAATGGAGCTGGAGGAATCAGGCTCCCTGTAGTATAGTCCTTCAGACTATACTACAAAGCTACAGTAATCAAGACAGTATGGTACTGGCACAAAAACAGAAATATAGATCAATGGAACAGGATAGAAAGCCCAGAGGTAAACCCACACACATATGGTCACCTTATCTTTGATAAAGTAGGCAAGAATATACAATGGAGAAAAGACAGCCTCTTCAATAAGTGGTGCTGGGAAAACTGGACAGCTACATGGAAAAGAATGAAATTAGAACACTCTCTAACACCATACACAAAAATAAACTCAAAATGGATTAAAGATCTAAATGTAAAGCCAGACACTATAAACCTCTTACAGAAAAATAGGCAGAACACTCTGGCATAAATCACAGCAAGATCCTTTTTGACCCACCTCCTAGAGAAATGGAAATAAAAACAAAAATAAACAAATGGGACCTAATGAAACTTCAAAGCTTTTGCACAGCAAAGGAAACCATAAACAAGACCAAAAGACAACCCTCAGAATGGGAGAAAATATTTGCACATGAAGAAACTGACAGAGGATTAATCTACAAAATATACAAGCAGCTCACGCAGCTCAATATCAAAAAAAACAAACAACCCAATCCAAAAATGGACAGAAGACTTAAATAGACATTTCTCCAAAGATATACAGATTGCCAACAAACATATGAAAGGATGCTCAACATCACTAAACATTAGAGAAATGCAAATCAAAGCTACAATGAAGTATCACCTCACACTGGTCAGAATGGACATCATCAAAAAATCTACAAACAAGAAATGCTGAAGAGGGTGTAGAGAAAAGAGAACTCTCTTGCACTGTTGGTGGGAATGTAAATTGATACAGCCACTAGAGAGAACAGTATGGAGGTTCCTTAAAAAACTAAAAATAGAACTACCATATGACCCAGCAGTCCCACTACCGGGCATATACCCTGAGAAAACCATAATTCAAAAAGAGTCATGTACTACAATGTTTATTGCAGCTCTATTTACAATAGCCAAGACATGGAAGCAACCTAAGTGTCCATCGACAGATGAATCGATAAAGAAGATGTGGCACATATATACAATGGAATATTACTCAGCCATAAAAAGAAATGAAATTGAGTTATTTGTAGTGAGGTGGATGTATGGACCTAGAGACTGTCATACAGAGTGAAGTAAGTCAGAAAGAGAAAAACAAATACCATACGCTATCACATATATGTGGAATCTAAAAAAAAAAAAAAGGTTCTGAGGAACCTAGGGGCAGGACAGGAATAAAGATGCAGATGTAGAGAATGGACTTGAGGACATGGGGAGGGGGAAGGGTAAGTTGGGACGAAGTGAGAGAGTGGCGTTGACATATATACACTACCAAATGTAAAATAGATAGCTAATGGGAAGCAGCCGCATGGCACAAGGAGATTAGCTTAGTGCTTTGTGTCCACCTAGAGGGGTGGGATAGGGAGGGTGGGAGGGAGAGGCAAGAGGTAGCAGACATGGGGATATATGTATAACTGATTCACTTTGTTATAAAGCAGAAACTAATACACCATTGTAAAGCAATTATATTCCAATAAAGTTGTTAAAAAAAGAAAATAATACCATTCAAATGGATCAAAAATAATAAAATAATTTGGAATAAATGTATCCAAGGAGGGGAAATACTGAAAACTATAAGAGATTGATTAAAAAATCGAAGAAGACACAAATAAGGGAAAGGTATTTCATGGTCATGGATTGGAAGAATTAATACTGTTAATAGATACAGACTCTTCAAAGAAATCTACAGATTCAATGTAATCCATATCAAAATTCCAATGGCATTCTTCACAGAACTAGAATCCTAAAATTTGCATGGACCACAAAAGACCCCAAATAGCCAAAGCAATCTTGAGAAACAGCAAAGCTGGAGTCTTCACATTTCCTAAATTGGAACTATATCAGAAAAGCTATAGAAAAAAAAAATGCTGTTGACAAAAAAACAGACACGTGGATCAATGCAACTGAAGAGAGAGTCCAAAAATAAACTCACAAATATAAGGTCAATTAATTCACAACAAAGTGCCAAGAATATACAAGGGAGAAAGAACTGTCTCTTTAATGAATAGTGTTGAGAAATGGGGACAGCCGTATGCCAAATAATGAAACTGGACCCCTAATTTATACGATACACAAAAATTAACTGAATGGAATAAAGACTTGAAAATAAGACCTGAGACTGTGTAACTCCGAGAAGAAATATAAGAGGGTAAACTCCATGATATTAGTTCTGGAATCAGTTTTTTTTTTTGGATTTGACACCCAAAGCAAAGGCAACAAAAGCAAAAATAAACAACTGGGACCAAATCGAACTAAGAAGCTTCTTGACAGTAAAGGAAACCATCAATATATTGAAAAGGTAACCTATAGAATGTGAGAAAATCTTTGAAATCATATATGTGATAGGGCTAATTATGAAAATATACAGAGAACTCATATAACAATAGAAAAAACATTTTGATTAAAAAGTTAGCAGAGGATATGAATAGAGATTTTTCCAAAGAAGACATTCAAATGGCCAACAGACACATGAAAAAGTGCTCAAGATCACTAATTGTAGGAGAAATGCAAATCAAATTCCCAATAAGATATCACCTCATGCATATTAGAATGTATGTAGAAAAGACAAGAGAGAACAAGAGTTGGTGAGGATGTGGAGAAAAGTGAACCCTTGCGCACTGTTGTTTGGAAAGTAAAATGGTGCAACTATTAAGGAAAACAGTATGGACATTTCTCAATAAATTAAAAATAGAACTACCTAATGATCCAGCATTCCACTTATGGATATTCATCAGAAGGAAACAAAATCAGTATCTCAAATAGAAACCTGTACACACGCACACCTCCATGTTCACTGAAGCATTATATTCTAGATGCACCACAATGATTTAATCTCACTAGTAGTTGGTCTGTTCATATTTTCTATTTTTCATGATTCATAATTGGTAGGTTGTAATCTTATAGGTATTTAGTTTTCCTATATTGTCTAATTTCTTGGCAAATAATTCGTTCATAGTAGTTTCTTATGGTCCCTAGTGTTTCTAATAGATCAGTATTTGGAACTAATTTTCACGGTAATACACTGTTCTTTTTACCATATACAACTGGCTTTATGAGGAACATCTTTTATATGCTTCTTTAAATAATGTATTCCATGCAATAGAATTTGGTGAATACATTATGTCAGTGAAATGTCACTCTGCTCTTTCATATGTATAAATAACTTTCTGAGAAACATCTTTTATACCTGTGTGTTTACATAGTGTATAGCAAATATCAAAGCATGGTGAAAATATCTTTAGTGAGTTAATATTCTTTTATATATTCAGCTAACAGTCTTTGAAATTTATTTTACACAGGCATTTTTACATAGCATATTCCAACAACAGTGTGTTGAACACGTTTTCACTGGGAAAAACCCTATCATTTTATACATTCACATGTAAAACTAGCTTTTTAGAATAATCTTTTATACATGTGGTTTTCAAAATGTATTCCATGCCCATTCTTCCAGTGATCACATTCTTCCACTTAACACTGACTCATTCAGGAGTACAACTACAGTAAGTAGAAGCAACCTTTATATATGTGTCTTTTTTTGGCTGCACTGGGTCTTCGTTGCTGCGTGAGGGCTTTCTCTAGTTGTGGCGAGCAGGGGCTACTCTTCGTTGCAGTGTGTGGGCTTCTCATTGCGGTGGCTTCTCTTGTTGTGGAGCACAGGATCTATGTGCACAGGCTTCAGTAGCTGTAGCACGTGGGATCAGTAGTTGTGGCTCGTGGGCTCTAGAGCACAGGCTTATTAGTTGTAGCTCACGTGCTTAGTTGCTCTGTGGCATCTTCCTGGACCAGAGCTCGAACCCATGTCCCCTGCTTTGGCAGGCAGATTCTTTTTTTTTTTTTTTTTTTTTTGCGGTACGCGGGCCTCTCACTGTTGTGGAGCACAGGCTCCGGATGCACAGACTCAGCGGCCATGGCTCACGGGCCCAGCCGCTCCGCGGCATGCGGGATCTTCCCAGACCAGGGCACGAACCCGTGTCCCCTGCATTGGCAGGCGGACTGTCAACCACTGAGCCACCGGGGAAGCCCTGGCAGGCAGATTCTTAACCACTGCACCACCGGGAAAGCCCTATATATGTGTCTTAATTAGAGTAACCTTAGCACCACAGTGTGGTCATTCTTTCCTTCACTGAAATAACTCTGCCACATTCATATACACAACGAGCATTCTTTGAAACAATTTTATATGTGAGTTTTATCATAATATATTACATTCATAATAGTGGTAAACACTTTCTATCGCTCAATTTATATCACCTTTATACACATAAACACTAGTATTCAAAGAAGCATGGTTTTCAAACCTACCTTTACATAATGTTTTCCATGTAGCACCTTGTGGTGAATTATTCGTTCAGTAAAATAACACTATCCTTATTCACATACACAACTAACATTCTGTAAAACATGTACATTTTTCTTTATAGTGAATTCCATGCATCACAGATTACTGAACACAGTCTGTCATTCAAATAACTACAGAAATGCAACAAAATTCTAACTCTTAGGAATGTCTTTTATACATGTTCCTTTACAGGGTATATGATATATTGTACTTGGTGAACACATTCTTTCACTGAAATAACACTGTCCTTTATTTACATATACAACTAGTGTTCTTGAAACATTTTTCATACATGTGACTTTTCATAGTGTATTCAATGCATCACAGTATTGTAATCATATTCTCTCACTAAAATAACAGAAATCTTTTTCACGTATACAACAAGCATTCTATATGTTTCATGAACTTTTTTACATACATTATGCTATGCATTCCAGTATGGTGATTACAATTTTTCACTCTAGTAACACTGTCCTTATTTCAATTACACAACAGCTTTATTAGGAAAAACGCTATACAAGTAACTTCACAAAGTTTTTTCATGCTCCAGAGAATGTTGAACTTGTACTAGAATTACACTGTCATTTTTACAAGTACAACTGGCTTATTTATAATCATCTTCTATACGTGTGTCTTAGAAACTTTTTTTTCCACGTGCCACAGTGTGGTGAACTAATTAATTCACTGAGAGAAGGTAATATTTATTTGCACATACCACTGGCATTCTATTTAACATATTATATATATGTGCCTTTACACAGTGTGCTGTGTCTGGTCTGGGATTTTCCGTTGGGAGGCATTGGGAGGCATTTGATTACTAATTCAATCCCCTTACTCTTTCTTGGTCTGTTCAGACTTGCTATTTCTCCCTGGTTCCATTTGGTAGGTTCCATGACTGTAGGAAATTATCTTTTAGGTTATCTAATTTGTGTTGTATAATTATTGATAGTAGTCTCTTATAATCCTATGTATCCTGTAGTGTTAGTTATGATTTCTCTTCTTTCATTTCTTTTTTTTTTTTTTTTAAGATTTTGGGGGTAGGAGTTTAGTAATTTATTTATTTATTTTTGCTGTGTTGGGTCTTCCCTGTGCGAGGGCTTTCTCTAGTTGTGGCAAGCGGGGGTCACTCTTCATTGTGGTGCGCGAGCCTCTCACTATCGTGGCCTCTCTTGTTGAGGAGCACAGCCTCCAGACGCACAGGCTCAGTAGTTGTGGCTCATGGGCTTAGTTGCTCCGCGGCATGTGGTATCCTCCCAGACCAGGGCTCGAACCCGTGTCCCCTGCATTGGCAGGCAGATTCTCAACCACTGCGCCACCAGGGAAGCCCTCTTCTTTCATTTCTTTAAGAGGGAAGCCCTCTTCTTTCATTTCTTTAAGTCTTCTTTTCTTTTTTCTTAGCCAAGCTAACATTTTTTCTATTTTTAAAATCTCTTTAAAAAATCAGCTCTTAGTTTCATTGATCTTTTCTATTGTTCTCCTGAAGTCTATTTTATTTATTTTTGCTCTGAACTTGATTATGTCCTTCCTTCTGCTACTTTGGTTTGTTTTTCTTTTCTTAACATGTGAAGTTTGGTTGTTTACTTGCAGTCTTTCTAACTTCTTAATGTATGCATTTATTGCTAAAAACTTCCCTCTCAGAACTGCTATAGTAGCTCCCACAAGATTTGGTAAGTTGTGTTCTATTTTTTATTTCAAATATTCTTGGATTTTTCTTTTGAGATATATATTGGTTATTCAGGAGTGTGGTGTTTAATTTTTACAATATGTAGATTCTCCAGCTTTCCTCAAGTTGTTGATTTCTAATTTCATACCACTGTGGTCAGAAAAATATTACTTGGTATTGTTACCGATCCAAACATGGGTCCACTTGCACAATGCACAGTAAAGGCAATCTACTAACACTGAGAGCGTGGTGAAGGAAAGTACACTGTTCACTGCATGGTGCCCAATATGGGGCCAAGCAAGGAGAACGGGCAGTTCATGATCAACAGAGATTCAACTCTACCAGGCCTGGAATGAGCCTGAATTGTTTTGCTAATATATCTGTATGGCAGTGAACTCTGAACAAGTAGTGAAAAATACTAATTAATAGTTTTGCTTGGGGTCCATGCAATATCAGGGTATATTGTACCAACTCATAAACATTGTGTATTGAAAACAGTAGGACAGGTAATTGCACTTGGTTTTGGTTTTGAGCCTCTGCTGTTGAGGCTCAATATGTAGCAGTAATATGCCTCAATGATTAGCAAAATATTAAAATAATACATCTCAGCCAACATTCCATTTGGGGCTCCCTGAGTTCAAGGAGTCTTTGCAAATGTTGGTGGTTTCTGATCTAAGACAAAGTATATTCTGCCACAGCACTTACAGAGGTAGGATAATTAGAGCCAAAATTTGACCTCTACAAACCCCTTGCTATGACACAGGTTTCAATGTGATTCATATCGTTACTTAGATGTGTCACTACATTGTATACTTTTCCTTCAATAAACTGTAGATTTGTAAGTAGAGTCATTGTGTGTCCTGTGTAACTTCTTTAGCAATTGAACCCATGTTACGTGACACATTTAGTGCAGTTACTTATCAAAAACAAAACACAAAACACACACACACAAGGAGAAGAAAAAGAAGCATCAGTCTTTTACATATGATGATAAATTTACCCTCTCTGCTGCTCTTCAATTTCCTCTTGTGGATACAGGTATGCATCTGTTATGACATCACTACAGCCTGAACAAGTATCTTTCTCATTTTTTACCTGGCATAGCTGCTGTAACAAAATATCTCAGTTGTCATTTTTCTAAAAATGTTATTTTATTTCAAACTCATTTTTGCAATATAATTCCCCTGATATAGAATTCTGGGTTATCTTTCTGTGATGAGAAGGATGTCATCCACATGGCTATTTCCAACGTATAATATGTCTTTATATTCCCTCTGAAAACTTCCTTACATTAAAAAATAATCTCTGTTGTAATATGTTGTGTCGACTCAGCCTACTGATACCTTTGTTCTCTGCCAGGAATGCCTGGGCAAGTGCATTTACTGTATTGACTCAAAGTGAACCCCACAGACATTTCCCACCATCACCACTAGGAAAAATGTCATGACTGGGCCAGCCCTTGTGGCTCTTATTATGATTATAGGACACAACTCAACAAGAAACCATCAGGGAATTTTGAAGAACAAGTTATTACTCACAGGTCCTTGAGAGTACATGGCATACATGGGGCCACTCAGTGAAGTTGTGGGGAGAGAGGAAGGGAGGGACAGAGGGAAAGAGTACACACCTGGGGCTCTCTGTTTATTAGGATTAGATGGGTGGGGTGTCTATGGTTTCATTGGTTCACAATTTTTGGGTGAATTTAAAGCATACATGTGAGAATTAGGGTATGGAAAAGAAGAAGTGACCCAAGGGGTTAATTCTAAGGTTACCCAGAACTTTCTAGAAGGGAAATTTTATGAGTGAGGCAGTCTGGTTCCTTCTTTAGTACTTTTGCTAATAGCTATGTCACACAGTTGGCAATACCTTTATTTGAGATGTATGCCTTTGAAATTGATGCCAGGGCAATCAAAAGCTTAACGTCAGGCACTTACACTACAATCCACCCTAATATACCTAGGCATCAGATTTAATGGTGAGGACATTAACAGCCTGGGTAGCAGATGTATTAAAACTCAGGGGTAGGTACCAAGAAAGTATGCATTTGATTTTGGTTATGATAACAAATCCTATAATTACACAAAAAATGGTCTGAAATACAGTCAGTAGCCATTGTCCCAAACTTGAAATGTCCTGCCATGAAAATACGTCAGTGATCTTGGAGGCCTAGGGAATCTGTTCAAAGATTTTGGTAATATTACAAAACATTTTAACATCTTGGGCCATCTGATGTAAGTTTGAACTTGTCCTGAGCTAGTGATGAACATGAAGCACGTGGTCCCTGGGAGGGCACAGGTCCTTGGCCAGAAGATAATCTAGGGCCAGGAGGTTATCTGAAACCACTGGAGCAAGAGACTCATGGGACCGCTGCACAAGGTATAGGGTTTAATGGAGGCTTTGCATTTGTGAAGATGGCCAATAGTTGTATTTTGGCCCCAATTACCCAATTTTGGGTGGCCAGGGCCACTGCACTGGTGCCTGGTTCAGTCAGTTCCAGCAGAATGGACATGCCCAGGACTAAAGAAATGAAAATGGCTTTCTGTCGGTGGTAGGCAAACAGATTAGGAAACTGAGGGATTTTGCATCCCAAGGTTTATACCTCCAGAGGCAGGACAAGGTCTGAGACAATGGTGCACTTAGTATGTAGCCCAGGGGAAGTTGATCAGAGGGCTGGGGAAGAGAGTAATATACTAGGTGAGATTCTTACACTGTGGGCCTACAGTGGAATCAAAAGGTGGCCATTCTTACTGTAAAATATTCATTGGGGCCTTCAGTGAGAAAACCAGGAACTTGTGCCCATTCATGTCTATCTGTGCTATATGAGTCCCAGTGGTGTGGTTAAAAGAGTATGTTGACCAAGATTTGTTTGTGTCTGGGCACAGAATCACCAAGGAGGCTTAAAGCCTACCTCAAAATGATCCTTTGAGGAGCTACTGGAGTAGAAAATGGGTGAGGCATGTAACTGAAGGGTGGCCAGGGAAAGGACATCATTTTTTAAGTGGAGTTGACTGAAATTGAATATGTCAGCAGAGTAAGCATTTAAGGTAGAGTACAAATGATTGGAGGACAAATGACAGGCCTAGCAATTTCTGACTTCAAAGTATGGGCAGCCCTCTCAGCCTATTGGATATAAATGTTGGTGGTGTTTGCTAAGCATCTTGCCAGTGTTGTGGAAAGTATGGGAGGAAGTGTAGTGGACGAGGTTATGCGAGTGTCAGCGGTAGGGGATGGTGGTGGCCCACAGACATCATGGTTGGGAATTCCCATGTAAGCACAGAAAACTGGAAGGTCAAGGGGAGCAGGTGAAGGCAAGGAGTCTAAATGGGTAGTTTTCTTGGCAGGGAAGCTGTCTGCTTCTGAATGCACATTTTCAGCCACCACAATAGGGAAGACAGGAGGCAAGGCTGCCCTGCAGTTGACAGAGGATGTACTCACAGTCTGACAGTCATCTTGGTATAAGGAAGGGTCAGCAGGCAAACACCAGGCAAATTCAGGAAAATAATATTCCGGTGGGTCCCCTGATTCTATTAAGGCAATACAAACACTTAGATTCAATTGCAGTGTTTCAGAGACTTTAGAGCGAGCTCAGGAGTGCAGCCATCTGGGCATGTGTCAAGGTCTCTGACATGGTGATATGCCCCTGGTGTGTCCTCTCTACTGTATGGGGCATAGTCATCTCCAGCAATGAACTCTTGGGCTGGGGCAGTCATCTGAGGTGATGTCCTCTCCAAATCTTTGACCCTCCCATGTGGCTATCTGGTTGGGGCTGGTCAGGGGCTGGGGATAGACTAGCCTGTTACAGGAGGCTTTCCTGATGTCTGCCCTTCATATTTGGTGCCTCCTGCTAGTGGAACAAATTATGAACACCTCTCTGGCATCACTGGGGACACATTTAGGAAACAACAGGTGGCTGCCCTTTCAACCCCAGCAGAGCTCATCCAAGGCACATAAAGATTCTGAGCACATTCACATCCCAGGCTAAGGAAGATCCGGACGTTATTTAGGCATTCTTGGGACTGACACATGAGGGTGCTGGACAAATCATGGGAGCACAGTCCCAGTAACTAGATGAGTTTTGTGTATGGTCACTCACAGGGCCAATTAGTTTGTGACAATACTCGATATATAGAATTGGTGGGTATCACTTAGACATCACCTCCAGAGGGCCCATTTCCTGTGAAGGGATTCAATCCCTTTGCTTCCAGATTTGGTGTCATGCTAGCCTAGGCCCTTCCAACACAGCTCTCCCACATTTCCCATTTTTCCACCTTGTGGTGCAGTTGTGGGCTGGAGCAGGATTATTCCAACATTGCCCTTGTGTGATGGGTAGGCCCAAGGGGATCTACCAGTAACTCAGTTATCAGGACTGCACAAAGCAGTAAGAATAGCTACAGCCATACAGAGCACCACATTTGATGAGCTTCGATAGGGTTCCTTCTGGCTGAGCTACTTGAATATTGATTATCAGTCCACAAGAAAGCCTTGGGTTACCTCTTGTAGCGTGGGAAAGTCACATTCTTCTGTAACATGGAAACGCTTTTGATGCCAAGCTTAGACCTTCTTGAAGATACCATTCCCATTTTGCCAAGGATGCCTCAGTGGTTGTGCTGAGCTCCTGCTGGCAGGCATCTCTAACCCAGGGCATTACAGAAACTTGGGTATGGAGTAGTCCTGGGTGTGGGCCATTTAGGGCCTCGGTTTCTAAAAGAGTCCAGTAGAATGCCAAGAGTTGGCACTCAAGGGCAATGTATCAGGATGCCACTGATATACTAGGTTTTAACTTTTATGCCAAAAACCCAGAAGAAACCAGGTAGACTTAGGTTTGGTGCAGAGGCTCCAGGAGGAATAGTCAGGCATAGCCACGAACTATACTCAGAATGTGGAGTAGGTGGCACTGAAGGTAAGGCTTGTTGGACTTCCTGTTGGGCAGTTTCCAAAACACAGTATTGGGCCTCATCCTAATGGAAGGTGGCAAATTTACACGTGGTTGCATAGATGGGGCAAATAACTAGTGGAGAGATGAGGGATGTGTTGCCGCCAGAACCTGAAAAGGTCTATTATTTGTTGTGCCTGTCTGAGCGTAGTGGGTAATTCAACAGTGAGCAATGGATATTTGGCATTTGGGGGAATTTCTCAGCCCTTAAAGTCCCAGGTGATGCTCAGAAACGTAAAGATAACACTGGGCATTAGATCTCCTGAGGGGCATTTGCCCAGCCACATTGGTTTAGGTGGTGTGTAAGGGTGTGCAACTCTGCCCATATCATTCCCCTCAGAGGGACACCTCAGCATAATGCCATCAAAATAATGCCTCAAAAATACAATTTTCCAATTATAATTTATCTAAATCCCAGGAGCAGAGGTCTGTGGGACTGCAGGGCTGTTTAAATATGCCATTGGTAGGCACATCAATGAATGTTTAACTCCTTCAAAAGTGAAAGCAAATTGGATCTGGGATTCCTTTGAGATGGGAACAGATATATTAGCTAGGTCAGTGACGGCAAAGGACACTCCTTGGGTCACTTGTATCTCCCCAATCTTTCTATACTAGAAATTGGGAAAACTGAGAACTGAGGCTTAGCTAGTCCATGGTGAGGCACCACTCATCAGTGGCTAGCTTAAGTACCAGATAAACACTGCTATTGAAAGGGGAGGCTGGGGGCTTAATGACTCCCATTTCTGTAATAACAGGGCACAGGACTTCAGGGCCCTGTTTAAGTCAGTATTGGGGTGCTCACCATCTTGACCTGAGGAAGAAGAGTCATTTGCAGCCAGCTGGCCACTCCCAGCAGGAAGGCCAGCAAACTGGGCTTCCTCCATGTGGCATAGATTCATGTAAGTGCATCCATGCCAATAAATAAAGAACCAAGGGGGCCACCATAAGAGGAAGCCATTTGATGTGAGTGGTCCCAACAGTTACATCCGAATGGATCTGATGGTTTTACCAGCAATTCCCTGTAAGTAGTAGGGCTCCCACAATGGGAATTTAGAGCGACTGCCTGGAATGACAGTGATATTGGTTCTAACAGGGCCAAAAGAAACCCCTGTATATTTTTATTGTCCCAATTGTCCACCAGAATGGTAACAGGAGCGACTGTCCCCAGCGGATGGGAAAAGCCCTCAGGAGCCACCAATTTTCCAGGATAGGGGCTTAGGTGGCTGGAAGTCCTGGAGGTTAGGGAAGAACACAGAGGGAGCATTAAGGACTGAGGGGGCTTTGTGGCAAGAGGATGGATGGTAGAAAGGGGCTGCAGTGGGAGAATGCTAGTTTTATAAACTGAAATTTAGAGACTGGTTGTTCAGAGATCAAGTGGCCATGATTTCTGAGGTTTCATAACACCCAGTAAAGGTTTGCTGTGTATTTCCCTTGAGGGGTAAAATTAGGATGGGAATTTATTGGGGAGGAAATGGGGAGACTTTCTCATTGAGGGAAGTTTGCTTGAGGGAGGCCCCTCCAGGACAGTAGGGGCAGAGGGGCATAAGCCTGAAGTATTTGGGTGTCTGGGTGCAAATCTCTCCTCCATGGCTAAAAACCAGGTTCATGTCCTCCGGTGCCTTTTGAATGATTTTATCAGTCCTAATAAAATGGAATAGTGCCACTCTGTAATTAGGGGGAGTGCCTTGTAAAATTCCTCTGGACTCAGGGTCAAATGCGCCATCTTCAGGGTTAGGAACAGAGAGGCGTTCATTTGAGTCACTATAGTCATAGAAATGGTACACCCATTGGATCATGCCAATTTTGTGCAGCACAAGATGGGCCTCATCTAATGTTTTCTATTCACTAAGCTTAGCAGTAATCACCATGATGAAAGGTGGGCATGGTGCCAGGCAATAAACACCCAGGTGAGGAGAGGGAGGGTTGGTACGAGTATTAGGGGTTCTTGCCTTCTCTTGTCCTCCCCTCCCCGTCACCAGAGGCCTTAATAACCTTATCAGTTTTTTCCTTGGTGGCAGGGGTATCTCATGAGGGGTGTTTTTTGGCTCTGCCCTCATTCGGGGAAAGCCAAGAGGGCTTAGGTTGTGGTATCTCAGAGGAAATGAGCACACAGCCCAGATGGATCTTTAAGGTCTTTAAGAGGTACTGGCTAGTTGGTACATTTCAGCAGCTGAGAGTAACAATCCAGAGCCCATTCCAAAAACCCGCAACAGTCAATCAGCTCCCTTCTCTCCCCTCTGCTGCACCAAATTTTTAAGTTTTCAATTGAAGATATAATTTCAGATCTCAGTTTTGAGATTTTGAGTTTTTCTCCTGTTACCTGAACCTTAAGTGTTGGTATTGGAAATTTTGTGGAGGACTTCCTGTAAGCCCTCTTAGTAAGTGGCTGACTCCCCTTCCTGGGTGTCCCAGTGAAGCACCCAAGAATTAGGGTCTGCCTCCACTAGTGTCTTACACACAGGGTCTTCGGAAAAAGCCCCGAGGCCTCTGGAGAGTAATAACAAAGCCCTGGCCTCTGGCCTGCTGTGCTCCCAAGCCACGCCCAGGAAGTTCTTATAGGGATTTTACATCTATGGAGGAGTTACTGAATCTCCTCTGGAGTTTCAGAAGGCACTGGCACAAGATGTTCAGAACACTTGCAGTTGTCCATTAAGTTTTTTTGCAACACTGTGTTAGGGACTGGACCCACTGTTTTGTTACAGGGCCCAGCAGTAAGGCCAGGTAATAATCACAAGATTAAGATACATGAAACTAGCCAATATTCAACAAGTCACTTGGTTTATTGCACACAGCACACATCACAGATTAGTCAAAATAGTTAACGTTCAAAGGGGATAACGAACCACACCAAGGAGAAGTCTAAGAAAGAAATGTGTCAGCACCAGCAGCAATCTCTCTGGTCCAGCAACAGGTCTTGAGACAAGCAAGAGTGGGAAGTTGCCTTCTGCTCCCACAGAGGCTCCAGCAGCATCAGTCGGGAACAGCTCTCAGCAGGGTGGAGTTGGTCCTCCAGCAAAGTGCCTTCAAGTTGCTGAGTTCAGTGGTCTCATTTGAAGGAGCCTGCCTGTAGGGCACAGTAGTTACACCCAGGGGGTTGCGTATCTTATGAGTTGCTCCTTCTGTTTCAGTGAAGTCTTTCCTTGGATGTCATCAAATTCCCCATCTCAACTTTTTTTTTTTAATTCAAGTATAGTTGATTTACAATGTTGTATTAGTTTCTGGTGTACAGCAAAGTGATTCAGTTATACATATATATATACACATGTTCTTTTCCATTATGGTTTATTACAGGGTAATGAATATAGTTCCCTGTGCTATACAGTAGGACCTTGCTGTTTATCCATTCTATAGATAATAGTTTGCATCTGCTAATCCCAAACTCCCAATCCATCCCTCCCCCACAGCAACCACATGTCTGTTCTCTATATCTGAGTCAGTGTCTTTTTCATAGATATGTTCATTTGTGTGTATTTTACATTCTATATAGAAGTGATATCACATGGTATTTGTCTTCCTCTTTCTGACTTCACTTAGTATGATAATCTTCAGGTCCATCTATGTTGTTGCAAATGGCATTATTTCATTCTTCTTTATGGCTGAGTAGTATTCATTGTGTAATATATATATATATACACTACATCTTCTGTATCTATTCATCTGTCAATGGATATTTAGGTTGTTTCCATGTCCTAGCTATTATAAATAGTGCTGCTATGAATACAAGGGTACATGTATCTTTTCAAATTAGTTTCATCCCGATATATGCCCACTAGTGGGATTGCTGGCTCATATGGCAAATCTATATTTAGTTTTCCAAGGAACCTCCGTACTGTTTTCCATAGTGGCTGCACCAATTTTCACCCACTGTGTAGGAGGGTTGCACTTTCTCCACACTCCCTCCAGCATTTGTTACTTGCAGACTTTTTAAATGATGGCCATTCTGAGCGGTGTGAGGTGGTATCTCATTTACTTTTAATTTGCATTTCTCTAATAATTAGAGATGATGAGCATCTTTTCATGTGCTTCCTGGCCATCTGTATGTCTTCTTTGGAGAAATGTCTATTTAGGCCTTCTGTCCACTTTTCAATTGGTTTTTTTTTTTTTGTTATTGAGTTGTATGAGCTGTTCGTATATTTTGGAAATTAAACCCCTATCAGTTGCATCATTTGCAAATATTTCCTCCCAGTCCATATGTTGTCTCTTTGTTTTGTTTATGGTTTCCTTTGTTGTGCAAAAGCTTGTAACTTTGATTAGGTCCCATTTGTTTATTTTTCCTTTTATTTCTCTTGCCTTGGTAGACTGACCTAGGAAAACATTGTCATGATTTACATCAGAGAACCTTTTGCCTATGTTCTCTTCCAGGAGTTTTATGGTGTCAAATCTTACAGTTAAGTCTTTAAGCCATTTTGAGTTTATTTTTGTGTACGGTGTAAGGGTGTGTTCTAACTTCACTGATTTACGTGCAGCTGGCCAGCTTTCCCAGCACGACTTGCTAAAGAGACTGTCTTTCCTCCACTGTATATTCTTGCCTCTGTTGTTGAAGATTAATTGACCATATGTGTGTGGGTTTATTTCTAGGCTCTCTTTTCTGTTCCACTGATCCATGTCTGTTTCTGTGCCTAAAGTAACACTCAATTTATCATACCAAGACATCTACAGTCACATACCAAACATTTCAAAACAACTAATATGTAAGTTCACGTTAGCCACTGTGACTCCATTTAAAATTATTTAACGTAGCTTAAGTCCTATAATTTCACACAAGATGGATCATGATACAAAAGAAATCAAATCATAACACATGATATCCCATCAGGTTGGGGGACAAAGAGTGATGGCAGGGGTGAGGCAGCCACTGAGAGAAAGCAAGTCTTGGTCGAATTTCCCTTTTCTTGGTGCTGTTAGTTTCTGTTGCAAGAATATTTCACTCATCTAGGTTAGGACACAATAGTCCTTGCACCACCTACTGCCTCAGTGGATGCAGGGACAAGTTTCCCTCCACCTTACCTATGGGAATATCCTTTCCTTGTGCCTTTGACCAGAAGCTCCACCTTGTGCAGTGATAACAGCCTTATGATTCAATCCACCTTCCTCAGCTCTCCTTGGCGTGAGGTGTGGAGGACTCTTGAGTATATGAACAGTTAATTAGGCCTTTATAATTACTGGTCTAATTGTTTTATTAGATCATACAGCCTTGATCATGCAGCTCTGGGAAAACTGTTGAATTATTATGGCAGTTGTGATACTTGGGGATGGGTACTGCTGGCAACACATGGTACAGATAATACACAAAAACAGCAGTGTCATGGACCTCCAGCAAGTGGCTGCTTCCTTTCCAAAGGGTGTTACCCAGCTAGGTTAGCCAATCTCTAAGCCAGTCACAGCTAAAGGGTATTCCTCTCGGTTACTTGCAAGTGCAATCATGCAATCCTGCTGGCTACACCAGCAGGATGTATTGGTCTCATTCTATTGATAGTGAGGTTACTGAGTAGGAATCCCTGAGGCACTCACCTAGGATGTACTATTGGTACCACAGACATTTCTCCTACCAGAGCCAATGCTATGGCTAGACCAATGCTTGTGGTTATTATGATCACAGGATGCACCTGAGGAAGAAATCATCAGGAAGTTCAGAAGAACAAGAGGTCCTGGAGGGTACAGGGCACACCTGAGGGTCACAGAGTGAGTTAGATATACAGGCAGGGAGCGTGGACATGGAGCTCTGCCTTTATTAGGGTCTGGGGTTGGCTGCATGTCTATGCTTTTGTGTTCACTTTTTCTTGGCAAATTTAAAGTATAAGAGCAGGAATTAGGGTGCAGAAAGGGAGAAGCAGGGTCATTCAAAAGGATAGTTACCTAGGTTACACAGGGCTTTCTAAAAGGGGAACTTCATGGGTTGAGGTTGCCCGGTCCCTCATCTACTTAATTTGCTAATATCTGTGTTACACAGCTGGCAATATGTTTATTTGAAATGGATGTCTCTGAATGGATCCCTCACCAATCAAAAAGTTTTTCCACTCTGTTCTACAAGTTTATTAATTTTGATCCAATTTCTTTATAATATATGGGCATAATCACATCCTTGTGTGAGTTTTGGTAGACTGTCTTATATGAAGTTATATTTCATGAAACTGGTTCATTTCACCTAAGGTATACAAATTGGGGGCATATAGTTGTTCGTAATATTCCTTCATTTTCCTTTTAATTTATATGGATTTAGTAGTGATGGTCCCTCTTTGACTTCTGGTACTAGTAATTTGTGTCTTCTCTCTTTCCTTGCTTAGCCTGGCTCAAGGTTTATTGATTGTCTTATCTCTTCAAACAACCAGCTTTTGGTTTTGTTGATTTTTCTCTACAGTTGTTCTCTACTCAATTTAATTGATATCTGCTCTATTTTTTATTTCTTTTATCCAGTTTGATTTAGGTCTGAATTGTTGTTCTAGGCCTAGTTTCATAAGGTGAAAACACATACCTATTTTTCATACTCCTGATGTGTTTTCAATGAAATTCCTACCTAGAACTGACTGTGCAAATCTTAACTCTGTAATCCATATATTGTCTGACTTTTTAATTAGTATGATGGAGTCCCACATAGCGTACTCTGACTTTTCCAGGTTTGGTAAATGACACAACATTTGAAAACATGGACTTGTTACCAGACTGCATGTGCAGTTGTCTCAGGTCTCCTGTGGGACACTGGGTAGGACACAAACTCTGTAGCACTGTATGTTTATCTGAAAAACGTGTATAATGTATTATCAACCTCATAGGGCTATTATGAAGTATGAAGACGTTAATCTATTGGATTGGCCAACAGGTTCTTTCAGCTCTTCCTGTAAGATGGCTCCAGTAGAACTTAGCTGTCTTTAACTTCATTTGAAACAATTTTGTTAGACTGTATGTGACAGCTGTCATATCACCACCTTGCATTTACAAAAAGATTTATCAAAGTTGGTGAATTTTTATGCAGCCATTTTAATACTGAAAATGGGTTTTAAAAAAGCAACATTTTCAGCATGTTATGCTTTATTATTTTGATAAAGGTAAAAATGCAACTGAAATGCAAAAAAAGATTTGTGCACTGTATGGAGAAGGTGCTGTGACTGATCGACCATATCAAAATTGGTTTGTGAAGTTTTGTGCTGGAGATTTCTCGCAGGAGGATGCTCCACGGTTGGGTAGACCAATTGAAGTTGACAGCGATCAAATAGAGACATTAACTGAGAACAATCAACATTATACCACATGGGAGATAGCTGACATACTCAAAATATCCAAATCAAGCACTGAAAATCATTTGCACCAGCTTGGTATGATCATTGCTTTTCTGTTTGGGTTCCACATAAGTTAAGCGAGAAAAACCTTCTTGACCATATTTCTGCACGCGATTCTCTACTTAAACGTAATGAAAACGTTCTGTTTTTAAAACAAATTGTGATGGACGGGTGATGAAAAGTGGATACTGTACAATAATGTGGAACGGAAGAGATCATGGGGCAAGAGAAATGAACCACCACCAACCACACCAAAGGCCAGTCTTCATCCAAAGAAGTTGATGTGTATTTGGTGGGATTGGAAGGGAGTCCTCTATTATGAGTTCCATCTGGAAAACCAAATGATTAATTCCAACAAGTACTGCTCCCAATTAGACCAACTGAAAGCAGCACTCAACGAAAAGCATCGAGAATTAGCCAACAGAAAACACATAATCTTCCATCAGGATAATGCAAGACCACATGTTTCTTTGATGACCAGGCAAAAGCTGTTACAGCTTGGCTGGGAAGTTCTGATTCATCTTCCGTATTCACCAGACATTGCACCTTTGGATTTCCATTTATTTTAGTCTTTACAAAATTCTCTTAATGGAAAAATTTCAATTCCCTGGAAGACTGTAAAAGGTACCTGGAACAGTTCTTTGCTCAAAAAGATAAAAAGTTTTGAGAAGATGAAATTATGAAGTTGCCTGAAAAATGGCAAAATGTAGTGGAACAAAAGGGTGAATACGTTGTTCAATAAAGTTCTTGGTGAAATGAAAAATGTGTCTTTTACTTTAACTTAAAACCGAAGGCACTTTTTGGCCAACCCAATATATAAAGGGAGTGGAAATACACCATTGTAAGTGTTTTACAAGTGTTAGGTGGTGTTACTATCATCAAATATACACGGAAGATAAGATAGGAAGTTTTAACAGATTCAGTTCATTGGCTGTCCAGGATCCAATCCCTGCTTATTCGTCAGGGGGTGGGGTGGGTGGGGGGTGGGTGGGTGGGGGCAGACAAACATCTGCCCCAGAAGATATAGAGTTAAGGCCTATTAGTTGGATGAACCTGGGAATACACATCAAGCCTGTGGGCATCATAGTTTCTCTCCTGGGTTTACTCCAGCCACCTCCAGATGGTCCACTTGCCTCTAATCTTAGCATCTTTAATCCATTTTCTGCAAAACAGTCACAATGACCTTTTAAAAAATGCAATGTCTTTAGACTTCTCGGCTGCTAGTGACAGAGTACTTAGTACCCAACTGGTACTAATTCAGCCAAAAACAACTGTATAAACGAACAAAATATGTCACACAAGTATTTTCAGTCATGCACAACTAGGCAATTGTTTTTTGTTATGGGGGCACATTCTTGATCCGTAGAAATTACCTAAACTAAAGATCAGATAGAGAAATAGGCTGAGAAACAAGTGAACACTTTATCAGTGATCTGTGAGAAAATACTAGTGATCAAATGTGTGTGGTTAAGACACGGAAAAATGATAAAATATTTGAAGAAATAATTCTTGAAAATTTCCAAAATTTGGTGAAGAAATTATGTTTTGTATCCAAGAATCTCAAAATCAAAGCAACATAAATGTGAAGAAAATATGTAGGTACACAACAGAAAAACTTCAAAACCTAAACATAAAGAGAAAAATTTTAAAGCAGCCAGAGGGTTTTCTGAGGCTAAGCACTGAGGTGTGGTGGATCATCTACTCATATTAAAAAAGAGAAAACAAAACAACAGCAAAATAACTGATTTAACTGGATAAAGCTGTTTTTAAAATATTATTAAGTTTCTGGATATTGCCTGAAGGGCATATCACAAAGTGAAAAACATACATTCAAGAAAATTTAAACTAAGAATGGCCAGAGTCTGAAATACGAATGCACTACTTTCCCCTTCCCTCACCCCACAGATCTTTGCTGTGGGCATGGTAATCTGAGCAAAGTCAAACCAGCAAATGGGCTCCATTACCCCATTTCAGAATTCTGCATTTTTACCTCAGGAGGGGCAGGACACTGAAATTTCTCATTTCTGCCTGCCCGGGGTTGCAGAAGCTACTTCTTACAGACATGACAATGAATATCCCCACCCAGACAGTACACATGGGATGAAAGCTGTACTCCTGGTACATTGTGTCAAGATTATTTGAGTCCAAGCCTAGCAGTATCATCAAAAACTGTGAAGACTGCTCTGGTTTCTACTCCAACATGTAAAAAAGTCAGAAACTGTCAGTCCCATCTATACAACAATGAAGAAAATCTAACAAAGTGAACAACACTTCTAAGACAACAGAGGTCACTGGGAGAACAAATGCCCCAAGAAAGGTGAATACAGAGAAACACAGCTTGCCAAAAGAAGAAGCTGCTAGAGCCAGAAACTGGTAGGTAAATATAATCAAACTGCTGGAGCTTGACTGTGGACTAGCTTGAGATTTAGAAACTCCCGTGAGCCTATTCTTAGGGGAAATGCCACACATTCATGAGTTTTACCTCAAGGAGCCCCACCAAGTTCTCCTGATGATGGTCAGAGAAAAATCCCCTCGTGTTTCCAGCAGGGAGGGGGAAAAGGAGCCATTTTTAATATATCCAGAGCATACTGTTCTGTGCCTGTTCTTAAGAGAAATTACTCTGAGTTAATCTAACTCATGTAGGGGAAGGAAAACACTCAACGCCAAGCCTCCCTGTTTCTCACACCTACAGGAAACAAAAAGCTGAGAAGCACTTGAGAAGGATACATCCCAGGGGCACAGGTCAAGTAAAAGACTGATAGGTAATCATAGACTGCTTCCCCTCCCCCCACACCTATCAACTCATTAACAGGATTCTTGCATAAAAGAGGATTACAGCTGAAAGAACTGCAAGATTTAGACTCTGAGGAGGAAATTCTAGGGAAACTCAAAGACAATCAAGAACAGAAAAACAAGCATATTAGAGGAAATTGATTTAGACACCTACAGGTATAGCAAACAGTGAACATGCAGTGAACATGCCAGCATAAATCTTACCAAGATAAACATTAACCTTCCCACTGAAGTCCTATTTATCTTAGTTTCTGGACCCAATAAATCATGTCTGCCTTTCAACAAAAAATTACAATGTATCAGAAGAGAAGAAAAAAACACAGTATGAAGATACAAAGCAAGCAAGAGAACGAGACTTAGATATGACAGATTTGGGAATTATCAGATGGAATTTAAAAATATGATTAATATGCTAAAACCTCTCTTGCAAAAATGGACAACATGCAAGAACAAATGGACATTAGAAGAACAGAGATTAAAATTCTAGGAAAGAACCTAAGGGAAAAACTAGTAATTAAAAACAGTGCAGCAGAAATGAAGATACCTTTGATGGGCTCCCAAGTAGCCTGGACACAGTAGAGGAACAATAAATGAACTTCAAGACGGAAACATCAGAAATTGAAATGCAAGAGGAAAAAATGGAAGAAAAAAAAGGACAAAACACCTACGGAATGTGAGAACAATTACAAAGGAAGGAACGTACATATAATTAGGATTCCAGAAGGAGAAAAAAGAAACAAATTAGGGGAGTTCCCTGGTGGTCCAGTATTAGGACTCGGCACTTTCTGCCGTGGCCTGGGTTCAATCCCTGGTCAGGGAATTAAGATCCCGCAAGCCGCGTGGATCTTAACAAAAAATAAACAACAAAAAATAATGGCTGAATTTTTCAAAATTAGTGACACACTCCCACCACAGATCCAGGAGGCCAGAGAATACCAGGCCATATATAAATAAAAATATCTAGATATATCCTGTTCAAGCATCCAGCATACGGAGTATTATTTGAAGGCTACTTGAATTACTTTTAAGTGTGTACTGTACTCTGGGGTAACCACTAAAGCTTTAAAAGTTATAACTGATATGCCAAGAAGAAAGAAAATGCAATCATATAAAATACACAGTTAAAATTATATAAGGAAGAAAAAGAGAAGAATGAAAAAGTACAATGAATAGACAATATTTTAAAACATGACAGATATATGTGAATTATCTAAATGTACTAATGAAAAAACAATCTCAGAGTGGATTTAAAAAAGACCCAAAATGCTACCTGTACAAAACCCCTATGAATATAAAAAGAAATATATTAAAGTAAAGGGATGAAGAAAAAAATGTCATACTAACACAAACCAAAAGAAAACTAGAGTAGCTTTATTACTTTCAGACAAAGCCAACTTTAAGAAAGGAAAGTTATCAGGAATAAAGAGGAGCATTACATAACGATAAAGGAGTAAAGACAAGAAGGAGATATAACAGTCCTTAAGAGTGTGTGCCTAAAAACAGATCATCCAAATTGGTGAGGCAAGAACTGATAACAATTATAGTCTGAGATTTCAACAAACTTCCATTTGTACTTCATGGATTCATCAGTCAAAACAAGGACATAGCAGAACTGAGCAGCACCATCAGTCAATGAGATCTAATCAACGTTTATAGAATACTTTATTCTACAACAGCAGAATACACATTTTTAAGCTCAGATAGCACTTTGATTGAGATAGGAAACAGTCTGGGTCAGAAAGCACAATTCAACAAATTTAAGAGCAGAAATCATACAAAACATTTTCACATATGACAAGACAATGAAGCTAGTCATTAATAAATCATGGCTATAAATATCAGAATATTTGCAGATTGAACAACACATTTCTAAATAACGTGTGGGTCAAAAAACTCCCAGATAATTTTAAAATATTTTGAACTAAAAGAGAAGGAAAATACAACTTCTTTTTCTGTTTACAGGGTAAATAGTGAGTACCACTGTTCACAGCAACTCCTCGATTGAATCAGATTTGTTCTCCAAACAACTGTGCTTATGACTTTTGCATAGTGAATCTAATGTTCACACTAAATGCACTGCTGACCTTGAGACAATAAAAGTCTTGCAGAAAACACTGTTTGGCTTCTTTCTTGAAGAGGCAATTCAGTAACAATAGTCTTCCTTATATACGCTGACCAGAAGACAGTAAGAAAAAATAGGAACATATTTTTTTTTTTTTTCTTGTGATAAGCGGGCCTCTCACTGTTGTGGCCTCTCCCGTTGCGGAGCACAGGCTCCGGACGTGCAGGCTCGGTGGCCATGGCTCACGGGCGCAGCTGCTCCGCAGCACGTGGGATCTTCCTGCACCGGGGCATGAACCTGTGTCCCCTGCATCGGCAGGCGGACTGTCAACCACTGCGCCACCAGGGAAGCCCAGAACATACGTATTTTAATTAACCAAATGTATCCTCTAACATATTTACATGATGATGGTTTTTGCATAAAAAGTGCATAATTCCCACAACCCTCATGTTGGATTCCAGTACAATTAAATTGAAGGTAGTCTTTGGGGAGAGAAGTTTTCCTCATCCATTACCTTCACAGGATTTTTTTTCTGTGTAAATTTCTAACACCCATTGAGTAGTCTGGTGGAAAGACTGTTCATAAGTGATTAATTTCAAGGATTTACCACTTGTGTGAGTCCTCTAATGTCCAATGAGGGCTGAAATCTGGTTGAAACACTATCCATACACAATACACATGAGGGATTTCTCTGTGAGTTTTGTTGATTGATGGTTGATTTCTCAAAGGGAAAATTTCCAGGTTTATTATATTCATTGATCTTCCCCTGAGTCCTCTGATGCCGCACTTCCAGTCAAAGTTTCCCCATATCCATTACATTCATAGGGTTTCCCCCACATGGGGACTGACGTACTCTGAGGTTGTTTGTAGATGAAAACGTTCCCACGTTCATTAATAATAGGATTTCTCCCCAGTGTGAGTTCTCTGAAGTGTTTAGGACTGGCATTTGGCTAAAAGCTTTTTCACATTCAACCCATTCACAGGGTTTCTCCCGTGTGAATTCTATGATGCAGAGGTAGATGAGAATTTCTCTTGAAGGACTTTCCACCCTTGTTACACTCCTAAGGTTTCTGTCCTGTGTGAATTCTCTGATGCCAAGTGAAGTGAAACTTCCTAGAGAGAGATATTTCACACGTATTACATTCATAGGGTTTCTCTCATGTGTGGTCCCTCTGATGTAACCTGAGGTTGACTTTATAGGTGAAAACTTTCCGACATTCATTACATCCATAGGGTTTCTCCCCAGTGTGAATTCTCTGATGTCTACTTAGTAATGACTTCCAGTTAAAAGCCTTCCCACATTGAATACATACATAGGGTTTCTCCCCTGTATGATTTCTCTGATGCTCAATGAGGTTAGACTTTCTATAGAAGGACTTTCCACATTTGTTACACTCATAGGGTTTCTCCCCTGTGTGACTTCTCTCATGCTCAGTGAGGTTAGTCTTTCTATAGAAGGACTTTCCACATTTGTTACACTCATAGGGTTTCTCCCCTGTGTGACTTCTCTGATGCTCAGTGAGGTAAGACTTTGTATAGAAGGATTTTCCACATTTGTTACACTCATAGGGTTTCTCCCCTGTGTGACTTCTCTGATGCAGAACGAGGTAAGACTTTCTATAGAAGGATTTTCTACATCTGTTACACTCATAGGGTTTCTCCCCGGTGTGAATTCTGTGATGCTCAGTGAGGTAACTCTTTCTATGGAAGGATTTTCCACATTTATTACAATCATAGGGTTTCTCCCCTGTGTGACTTCTCTGATGATCACTGAGGTAACTTTTTCTATTGAAGGATTTTCCACATTTATTACACTCGTAGGGTTTCTCTCCCGTGTGAGTACGCTGATGTATTTTTAGGGATGACTTATGTCTAAAAGTTTTCCCACATTTATTACAGTCATAGGCTTTCTCCCCTGTGTGAATTCTCTGATGCACAATGAGGTATGACTTCCTACAGACAGATTTTCCACACTCACCACATTCATAGCGTTTCGCCCCTGTGTGACGTCTCTGATGTTTTCTGAGGTATGATATGTGGGTAAAAGCTTTCCCACATTCAGTACATTCATGGCGTTTCTCCCCTGCGTGACTTTTCTGATGCTCAGTGAGGTGAGAATTTCTATAGAAGGCTTTTCCACATTTACTACACTCATAGGGTTTCTCCCCTGTGTGAGTTCTCTGATGTCTTTTTAGGGTTGATTTATGGCCATAAGCTTTCCCACATTCAATACATTCATAGGGTTTCTCCCCTATGCAACTTCTCTGATGTTCTCTGAGGTATGACATGTGGGTAAAAGTTTTCTCACATTCATTGCATGCATAAGGTCTCTCCCCACTATGAGTTCTCTGATGTCCAATGAGGTATGACTTCCTAGAGAAGGATTTTCCACATTCTTCATAGGGTTTCACACTCATTTGAGTTCTCTGATGTACAGTAAAGGTAGTCTGAGGGTATAAGGTTTGCCAAAATATGGTATCATCACAGAAGCTCCTCTTTGTGTCAAGTTTCTGGGATATGGTAAGGGCTGCATTAGGGCTTAAGTTACTTCCAATTTCAAAGGGCTTTATTTCTGAGTGAGTGCTCTGATGTTCTCTGCAGTGTGACTTCTGGCTGAAAGTTTTCTCACCTGTGTCTGTATTCTGAAGTTGAGTAAAAAAGTCTTGCTGCAAATATTTTCCTTGATTTGCCAGGCTTTTCTCTAAGAGGTTATCAAGTTTGCAGTCTTATAAAATAAAGAAAATAAAAATGCCTTATAAGCCTTAAAACACATTTCTTATAGGATGCAGCCTTTACATATATGCCCTATATTGTATTTGACTCTTTTTCTAGCCACCACATCTTCCCAAAATAAATAAATTCCAAATGTATGTTTCCTATACTCCTTGAGAAAAAAGGACACCAAAATTATGATGATTGTCTCTATATAGCTGGCATTTTAAAAATAAGGAAATGAACAGTAAATAGCTAATAGAGGACTCTCAAAAGTGATTCACTTGGGCAACTGGAAAATGAGACACTGGGATGACTGATTATTAGCAGTAAGTAGAACTACAAGAAAAATCAGTCAGTAAGGGTTTTCAAACAATATATCAGAGAAGGGATTGGACTGAGGAAGAATATCAATGTCTAGGTCTTTATACTTCCAACTAAAGATTATGATGGTAGGAACTTATTAGTCTACAAGCTTCCAGCTGGAGTTCCCTCTGTTCTATTCTACACATCAACACTGAAATAAATTCATAATTGAACTGATTTTCTTCTGATTAAAGAAACAATTCTATAGCTCAAGCTCAAATCCTCCTGGAGTTATTCACAGAATTACAAATGTACAAGAAGGGTAAAACCATATATTGACCTGGAATGAATTCACTTCTATATGCTGGCTCTGATGCCTTAGTTTATTATATCAGTGCTGGTAAACAACAAACTTCTCTTGAATATCAAATCACAAGTTTCCCCTTTCATTATGATCACTCACTCTCCTGAAACTAGTTTTTTTGTTTTGTTTTTGTTTTTTGCCACACTGCACTACATGCAGGATCTTAGTTCCCTGATCAGGGATCAAACCTGTGCCCCCTGCAGTCTTAACCACTGGACCACCAAGGAATTCCCCCTAAAACTAGTCCTAACCAGGACTAATCTCTATGTAGGATCTCAGTTCCCTGACCAGGGATCAAACCTGTGCCCCCTGCAGTCTTAACCACTGGACCACCAAGGAATTCCCCCTAAAACTAGTCTTAACCAGGACTAATCTCTATGTAAGCATTCCATCTACTTCTGAACATACAGCTTCTATTAACTGAGATCCTTTAATATCACGTTTCAACCTGTTTCCAAAAGCCTATTTAGAAATGTACAGTTTATTCATTTCTCATAAAAGTTTCTTTCATATATTTGACTGCTCTTACCTAGGTTATTTTCACTTTCTACATAAAATGCCAGCCCTATGCTAAAACCTAAGATGGCACTGAACACACTGCTCTAAATACAACAGATAAAAAGAGTTAAGTGGCATCATTTTGGAAAATAACCTTTTTTACCAACTTCAGGCACATGAGATATTCTAGCTATCATTCCACAACTCCACGATATTTTCCAATCTAACCTGGCCAGGCTATTTGTCTCTCGTCAGTGGTTCCTTAACAACAATAATATTTTTCATTTTCAACAATTATCTTCTACCCACATCCTTTCTCTACATAACCCTACATCCCAACTTAAGGACTAACAATTAATCTAGATATTTTTTAAGGCAATGCTATTCTCTAAACTTGACCAAGAAAATACCTTCTAAGAGGTTCCCACCAGTAATTTACACTCTCACAATACATGCTGCCTATACCATTTATCTTAACAATGAATACCTGGAGAGCACACGTGCACATTGAGGCACACATTTTTAAGTAAATTACCATCATTCAATCAGGATGCATCTTAAAATTTATGGCATGTCCACAGTTTTTTAGCTATCCCTAAAATAATGGTTTGTCTCTCAACTGATACCAGTTTAGATCCTATAAAATATATTTCATGCAGCTTTGTGCTCCTAAATCTGGAACAGAACTCTCATTCTGTGATTATTTTTGCACCCCTCTGTGATATAAAATAAATCAGTTGTCTTTAAAAGTGCAGTATGCTTCAGAGCTACCCAGACCACTCTTGGTTACACTGGCTCAGGTTCAATGCCAATATACAGGATGATTCAGAAGTCAAAGAAATTTGACTGGTGCATCGATAAACATGAAATACCTCTCACCTACCTGGCTCTATTGTCAACCCTAATGTAACTGTACAAAATTAATTATATATTACATCCTAGAGGAGGGAAGAATAGGGAATATTCTTTTTTGGTGCATTACAATACACCAAATTATTTATACACACACACATTAGTTTTACGTATATCTTAATTTGTGTATGTGTGTGTTTTAACATTCTTATTCCAAATAATGAGGCACTATTCAGTTTATTATGTTTCTGACCATTATTTGTATGGCATTTTTCTACCTATAAACATCTTCTGCTTGATTTCATATGCACAATTTTCATTTTAGATTCATAGACCATGATTGCCCTACAGTGTACCATGTTCCGTTTTATTGCTACATCATGATTTAGTTTTAAGTTCACTTGTGAATAAGTATTGAGGTTCTTTGCAGACTTGAGCTTTTTATAAATGTTGTATGAAGAAAGTCTTATTTTTGTCTCCCAGTGAAAAAGTGTAGGAAACTCTAGAAGATAAATCTGGGAGTGAAACTGCTGAGTCATGGGGAACAGGTATGTTAAACTTTTTTTTTTTTTTTAATATTTATTTATTTGGCTGTGCCAGGTCTTAGTTGCAGCATGCGAGATCTTTGTTGCGGCGTGTGGGATCTTCAGTTGTGGCATGCTGGATCTTTTAGTTGTGGCATGTGAACTCTTAGTTGTGGCATGTGGGACCTAGCTCCCCGATCAGGGATTGAACCCAGGTCCCCTGCATTGGGAGCAGAGTCTTAGCCACTAGACCACCAGGGAAGTCCCAGGCATGTTAAACTTTAAAGAAAATGCTAATCTGTTTTCCCAAATACTTACACCAATTAATTCTGCTACCTGCCTTGTAGATGCTTCCCTACATGATATCCTCATACTCTTGGAGTCATAAGACCTCTTCATGTTTGAGAATTGAGTGGGTATAAAATCATACTATTTGAGATCCAATCTGAATTTGTACTTCCCACATTACCCAAATTGAGCACTTTTTCTCATAAATTCCATTTATTCCCTTCTTTGAGAAATACCTGTTTATGGACTTTGACTTTTTTTTTTAATGGGTTGCTTGACTTTTTACTCACAATTTCAGTAGTTTAACACTTAACATACATTTGAGTCCCAAGTTTTTGTCTCAGGTGCCGAATCAGTGAATGAAATATTTTAAATATCTGCTCTCAGAGATCTTATATTCCAGTGGAAAGAGACAGACAGAAAACAAAATACCTGGCAATTGTATATTAGGTGATGAGTGGTTGGGAGAAAAATAAAACAGAAGAAAGGACAGGGGTGACATTTTAAATATAATAGTCACAGAAGGCCATACTAAGAAGATACTTGTCTTGAGATCTGAATTCTTTACCTATTATAGAAACAAATCCTTTCTGAAGTACATTTGTAACAAATATCATCTCTCACTGTATGATCTGTCTCCTCACATTTATAAAAATATGAAATTTAGCATAAATATACATACAACTATTCTGTCCATTATAATAATACCACAGAGTGACCACCCACGGAACTATCATCCTCATCAAGAAATAGAATATGACTGTATCAGGGATACTTCAGGACTTTCTTAAGCACAAGTTTCTGCATCATTACAGGTCACGTCACTCATAAAATTTAGAGTAATTGTTTGCTCTCATTTCTGTACTGTTTTACAACTCTCTTTTAGAAGCCTTAAGAAGTTGGACGTTTAGAAAAAATATATCCAATATGTGGAGGAGGAAGATGTAACAAAAGCGATGAGATATAATCCTGCTGTTTTTCTCATCGTGAAAAACTAGGAACCAAAATATATGTTTTTAAAATCAAGTAATAGTCATTTTTGATATTCAAAAGCTAAAAATTAAGAGATTATAACAGAAACTAAAGTTGGGTGTTAAAATATGAGACAGAAGAGAAAATAAGCATTTTAGTCTCATAACTGGTTTCATATCAGGTGATTATCAGATACTGTCTAAATAAATAGATGATTAAGCCATTACATGAGATTATAATTTTTTTTTGTGGCCACACCACGTGGCACGTGGGACCTTTGTTCCCTGATGAGGGACCAAACCCATGCCCCCTACAGTGGAAGCACGGAGTCTTAACCACTAGACTGCCAGGGAAGTCCTGAGATTACAATTTTTAAGGTCACTACTTAAGCCAAAGTACAACTTAACTAAATTACCGGGAGAAAAATACACTTATTTTAAAAAGCAAAGGAAACAGGCCTATTACCGAAAAGAGTTTCTGTAACATTATACATAAGTTTGCATTATAGAAGTAATGGACAGTCAATCAATATGAATGGGCTAAGGTCAACTATTAAAAGAAAATGCTATTAGACTGTATCAGAGGCATACCTAAAATTAATTTGGAAAATTAGAAATAAAAAATTGTAAATGAAGTAAACATTTAAAAATAATTCAGGATTCACTGATCTTAGTTAAGGTTCAATTCAATTTTTCAAAGTTAAATTCAAGGTTTAGCATAATGCCAAACAAAGCCTCATGAGTATTATTTTCAAATTTGATCAGCTCATTATTAAAACATGTCATAAAGGTGCTATAATCAATATGAAATGGTACTAGGGTAGAGATAATTAAACAGGCTAGAGAAACAATAGAGAAACTAGGAGCAAACACATAATTTACTGACTCTTGATTTCTATCTAAGGTAGCAGTGCATAAAACGGAAGAAAATTACCCACATGAAAGATCAGTAAATTTTATGTTTGAATGGAAATGCTTATATCATTCATATTTAAAGTTACTATCTACGTAGGTGGATTTCTGTCTTCCATTTTACTGTCTGCAAAGTGAGAACATCAATGTGCTTATATTTTATCCCTTTTCTTACACACTCCCTTACTACATCATATTAGGTCTACTCTTTCTAAACTTCAAGATATAAGTCCTCAAAAGGGGAAGCATTTAAACAATTTCCTGGTGTCCACCTCTAAGTGACCACTTTGGATCCTATTTCCCCTGGAGACCTGTCTACTGTACTCAATAACTCACCTGCATGGCTCTTGCTTAGAATCTCTTCCTCTAACAACAATGGATCATCTTGCTCCAACTTGACGATTACATCTGGTTTTGTTAAACAATACCCTGCAAATGGGAAATAATTTAGGATTTGGATCAGCTGCATTGGCTTTAATGCATATGAATGTGAAGGAAGGAATAGTTCTAGGGAGTAGCATAGTTATGGTGCTCATTTGACCTTTCCTTTGGAGAGGAAACTACAATGTTGTTTTTTCTGAATCTAAAAAGAAATTGATCTCCTTAAACCCCTGAATCATAAGGATACATAACATTGAGTCTACATGTACAGAGGTTTAAATAAGGTTCTGCATAGGAACTTCCAGTCATGGCCATGATGGTGTAAGAGGAATAATAGTACATGCCAAACAACTGGAAACCATACAAAATCAATGAAATAATGACCTTTAGGCATTACACACTGGACAATGGTACTGGAAGACAAGGATCTCTGAGAGAAGAGAAGAAATAGAATTTCTAGGTTATGGTACAGGAAGAAGACACCGAATCACAGCCTGCTGATCTCAGTAACTACAGAAGGCAATGCTGGGAGCTCAGGAAAGCCAAAAAAATTAGAATTTCTGGAGTAAAATATTTCAGAGGAAAGAGGTACACTGAGAGAGAAGCAGGAAGCACTAACAGAAAGGTCACCTTGAATAAAATTTGTATATTCATATAAGAAAACTTCCATCAGTGGAGGAAAAGAATCCAAATGCAATAGGTGGAAAAATTCCCAAAGCGTAAACACAGACAGGATGTTTATAAAGAGTGGAAAGATCTTCTAATACATGTGGAATACACGAGGTATTAGACACTGTTCACAAAAGAGTATTATTGTCCCACTACTGTGACCAAATTAGTCCTAAAGAATGCTCTAGACCTCAAATAACAAGCAAACATTGAATTAATTTAGTTAATTTGCTTAATTACAAGCCAGCACTTAATGGATTAAAGTTACTCCCAAGTCATTTACTACCGCCCCCCCAGGAATGCCCTAAAGTATTTAAACAAACACAAGACAATCTAGCAGTCAACAGTGTAAAATTCACAGTATGCATGCAGCACACTATCAAAAGAGACCAAGTATGAAAAGAAGGAAAACATGATTCACGACAAGGAGACAAGTCAATCAATGGGACAGAAGAAGAAATGTAACCTGAGATTAAATTAGCCTCCAAGGACGTTAAAACTGCTATTATTAATACACTCCACATGTTAATGAAGATAGAGAAAACAGGAACATGGTGAGAAAACAAAGTTATAAAAAAAGTCACAAATTGGAAGTAAAGGCAGGAAAATATATCACCTGGGGGAAAAAACACTGAAAGACTCCAAAAGATTTTGTGCTATGGATCACCAATATTTACATTAGAAATAAAAACTGACACAGATCTCTTTAATAAGACATCTAGGTTCTCCCATGCTCCTGCTCTATTCGTTCTATCATGTCCGGCCACGCAGTTACTTGAAAACTCCATCGTTTACTTGTGAATGGTGAAAAAGGCTAATATCTTAGTGTCATCATCACAATTTTTGACCTCAAAGGCACTCTGAAACGTCACTGGCCTCCTAGGTCAAAGGACTAAACGATCTTAATAAACCTGCCACATTCAGTGCCTCCAAGAATTCCTCATAAATTTCAATGGGCACCCGGCCAACTGAGCACTCTATTAAGTTGTTGTTCTGGGATGATATATGAAAGATTGCACTTCTAACCAATTCCAAGATGATTCAAAAGTCTTTAATATTAGAATAGCAGACATTTCTGTTCCCCTTTGATTTATTCTAAATGGCAGCTTAAAAAAAAAAGTCAATATGCCCAAACATAAGATTTTCAAACTGTTTATACTTATCTTACACATTCAGTGTATCATTCACCTTACCAACTTTCTCAGCTAAAAAAAGGATCCAAAATTAAATATTAAGTTTCAATAGCCCCCAAATCAAATGAGGCTCCTCTTCTCTCCCCAAACCAGTTATTTGGAATTTTGAGCGAACTCAAACAGAACTCAGAGCGCTAGTATATATCGAAAAATATAACGACTTATTAAGACAAACAAATAAATAAATAAACCCACTGCCAGCTGACCTGATCTAAAAGAAAAGTTAAAATAAGTCATTTAGATTTAAACAAGTGATACAAAGTGTAAATTTGAATCTACACAAAGAAATAAAGAGAACTGTAAATGCACGATACGTAAATAAAATATTGTTCTCATTTTAAAAACATATTGAAGTGAAAATAACACTATAAGAAGATAATGCATTATGGGGATTACAAGACATGTAGAAATAAAATCAATAACAACAATAACACAAAGGATGAAAGAAAGTGAAAATAGTCTGTTGTAATATTCTTATGACATAGTTGAAGTAACAAGTATTACTTGAAGGTAGACTGATACTTCAGAGATGTATATTTAGCAACCACTAGAAAACAAAAAGTACATTTCATAGAAGCCAAAAGTGGGTAAAAGAGATTCATTAAAAATAAGCACAAGAAATTCCCTGGCAGTCCAGTGGTTAAGACTCTGCGCTTCCACTGCAGAGGACGTGGGTTTGGTTCCTGGTAGGGGAACTAAGATCCTGCATGCCACATGGTGTGGCCAAAAATTAAAAAACAAAAAGCACAGAGAAGCCAGGGAAAAGGAAAGAAAAATAAAGACAGAAAAAAATAGAAGGTATCAACCACAAAGATAACATTAAATATAAGTGACGTGAACATTTCCCTAAAATACAAAAATTGTCAGAGTGAATAAAATCAAGACAACCTTGCTATCTCTTAGAAACCAACTGTGAATATAAAAACAAAGATAGGTTAGAAATAAAAGGACAGAGAAAAGTATATATCATACGAAGCACACAAGAAGCAAATGAAAGTCTGACTGACTATACAGTACCAAACAAAATTCAGAGAAAGAAATATTACCAGGGATATCAATAAAAACTTCAAAACGCTAAAAGAGAAAATCCACCAAGAGGAGGTAATAAGCCTAAGTGGTTTACTACTTAAAAACAGAGTTTCAAAATACACGAAGCAAATCCTATTAAAAAGGAAAGAAGATATAAATAAGTTAGACTTGGATACTCACATTCCTTTCTCAATATTTAATAGAACAAGTAGATAAGATATTAAAAGGATACAGAAGCTTTAAGCAATACAATCAGCCCACTGGAACTAATCCCTATCTAGAAAAAATACCATTTTCAGTCACATATGGAACATTCCCCAGGATCATATGTTAGGCCCTAAGACAAATTTCAATACATTTAATAAGACTGAATCATGCATGAAATATTATCCAGAGTAACACACAAAAAAGGATATAAAAATTGTAACAGTAAGAAATTATGAAACAAATATTTAGAAAGTAAACAAATTCTACAAAACCAATGGATCAAACAGGAAATTACCAGGCATTTAAAGAAATATCTTGGATTAAATGAAAATAAAAACATAACATCAAAACTTGTGTGATGCAGCTAAAGCAGTTTTCAAAGAAAAATATAGCGTCTTATGCTTACATTAAAAAAGTAAAACCAAGTCTCAATTCATGAGCTTAAATTTTATCATAAAACAGCAAAGAAAGGAAGGGCAAGGTAAACCAAATCAGTATAGAAAACCCTGAGGATTCCAAAAATACATAAAGCTCCGAAAGCTAATAACCAGGTTCAACAAGGTTGCAGAATACAAGGAAATATGCAAAACCCAGTTGTATTTCCATGCACTAGCAATGAACAAGCCTAAAATGAAAAATAAAAACAATTTCATTTAAAAGAGCATCAAAAAGAATACAATACTTAAAATAACTTTAACAAAAGTATAAAATTTGACCACTTAAATCTACAGAATATCATTATAATAAATTTTAAAAGTCCTAAATAAATAGAAAGACAGATAATCTCAATGTTCATGGATCAGAAGAGTTAATGTTGTCAAGATGGCAATACTCCAGAAATTGAGCTACAGATTCAATGGAACCACTAACAAAATCACAGCTTTCTTTTACAGAAATTGACAAAGAAAAAAACTGGAGAGCTCATACTTTTCAATTACTCTGTTTACAGAAAACACTACTGTTTCTCATTTATATTATTGTCTCTACTCACAGAATACTTATGTATTCTCAATACTACTTCACTGCTGGTCACTGAGTGTGTAGAGGTTTTTCCCACTACCAAGCAACTCTGCAACACCAGCAAGGTGTTCTACATTCAATTCAGTTCTGACATATCCACTTGGAGTCTGCATCAGATCTCACAGGCTAGGGGTTGAGTCCACAAGACTGCCTCTCCTCACACTTCAGATGCCAATTACAAGCCCAGGTTACTACCTGTGCTACTGACCAACTAGCTATAAATGGGAGGTTCCCACATCCTGGTCCTCAGGTTTAATTTGCTAGAATGGCTCACAGAGCTCAACAGTTTGCTTACTATTAATAGATTGCCAGGTTTATTACAAAGCATACAACTCAGAAACAGCCAGACAAAAAAGCTGCATAGGGCAAAGCTTCCATGCCCTGTCCAGGAGCATCAGCCTCCCACCACCTACAAGTGTTCACCAACAACAAAGCTCTCTGAACCCCACAGTTCAGACATTTTTATGGAGACTTGATTATATAGGAATAATTATTATTAGTAATTAAGTCAATCTCCAGCCCTGCCCCCTCCCTCCCTGCAGGTCAGGGGACGGGCCTGAAAGTCCCAACCCTCTAGTCACTTGATTGGCATTCTTGGCAACAAGCCTATATCCTCAGGGGGTTTCCAAAAGTCACCTCAGTAACATGAACTCAGGCATGGTTGAAAGGGGCTTGCTATGAGTAAGACACCTCGATCTCTCGTATCACTTAAGAAATTGCCAGGGTTTTAGAACTCTGTGCCAGGAACAGGGATTAAGACCAAATATATCTTTCTTATTATAAATCACAATACCATACTATACTATTAAGGTAGTACTGGTGTAAGAATAGACACATTAAGAATAAAAACAGAGAACAATGGAGAATTGAGAGGCCAGAAATAAACCCTTAAATTTACAGACAGTGGTTTCACCAGGAGTAGATTTCATCACAAGAAACCACTTTCTTTGCTTCTTCAAGAAGCAACTCTTCATCCATTAAATTTTTATCATGCGATTGAAGCAATTCAAACATATCTTCAGATTTTACTTCTAATTCTAATTGTTTCTGCCACCACATCTGCAGTTACTTCCTCCACTGAAAATTTGAAACTGTCAAAGTCATCCATAAGGGTTGGAATCGACTTCTTCCAAACTCCTGTTCCGGTGGATATTGTGACCTTTTCCCATGTATCAAAAATGTTCTTAATGGCATCTAGAATGGTCAGTCCTTTCCAGAATGTTCTCAATTGACTTTGCCCAGATCTATAGAGGAATCACTATCTATGGCAGCTATGTTTACAAAATATATTTTTTAAATAATAAGACTTGAAAGTCAAAACAACTCAACACATGGGCTGCAGAATGGATGTTGTGTTAGCAAGCATAAGTATACTAATCACATTGTACATCTCCATCAGAGCTCTTGAGTGACCAGGTGCATAATCAATGAGCATGTTTTGAAAGGAATCTTTTTTCTGAGCAGCAGGTCTAACAACAGGTTAGATACTCAGTAAAGTATTTTGTCAACAGATGTGCTGTCATCCAGGCTTTGCTGTTCCACTTACAGAGCACAGGCAAAAGAGAGTCAGCATAATTTCTAAAGGCCCTAGAATTTCCAGAATGGTAAATGAGCATTGGCTTCAACTTAAAGTCACCAGCTGTACTAACCCCTAACAAGAGAGTCAGTCTGGGCTTTGAAGCTAGGCATTGACTTCTTCTCTCTACCTTTGAAAGTCCTAGATGGCATCTTCTTCCAATGGAAAAGTATTTCATCTACATTGAAACTCTGTTGTGTAGTGTAGCCACTTTCATTAATCATCTTAACTAGAACTTCTGGATAACTTGCTGCATCTTTTCCATCAGCACTTGGTGATACCCCTTGAACATTCATCTTAAGAGAGACAGCTTCTTTCCTTAACCCCCATGAACCAAACTATACTAGATTCAACCTCTTCTTCTGCAGCTTCCTCGCCTTCCTCAGCCTTCACAGAATTGAAGAGTTAGGGCTGTGCCCTGGATTAGTATTTGGCTTAAGGGAATGTTGTGGCTGGTTTGACCTTTTATCCAGGACACTAAAATGTTCTCCATATCAGCAATTGAGCTGTTTCACTTTCTTATCATTCATGTGTTCACTGGAGTTAGCACTTTTATTTTCCTTCAAGAACTTTTCCATTGCATTCACAACTTAGCTGACAGTTTGGTGCAAGGGGCCTAGCTTTCAGCTGATCTCGGCTTTCAAGGTGCCTTCTTCACCAATAACTTCTAGCTTTTAATTTTAAGTAAGAGACATGCAACTCCTCCTTTCACTTGAACACTTACAGGCCACTGTAGGGTTATTAATTGACCTAATTTCAATATTATTGTGTCTCAGGGAATAGGGAGGCCTGAAGAGAGGGAGAGAGATGGGGGAATGGCCAGTTAGTGGAGCAGTGTGAACACACACAATATTTATCAATTAAGTTTGCCATCTCATATGGGTGCAATTCATGATGCCCCAAAACAATTACAGTATAACATCAAAAATCACAGATCACCATAACAAATAAAATAATGAAAGAGTTTGAAACGTTGTGAGAATTACCAAAACATGACACAGAGATAAAGGTGAGCAAATGCTGTTTGAAAACTGGGAGCAATACATGTGGTCAGACCCAAGGGGTTGCCACAGATTTTCCATTTGTAAAAAACGTAACATCTGGGAAGCCTAATAAAGTGAAGCACAATAAAACCAGGTGTTCTTATAGGTACAAATACTTGCCGTGAGACCCAGAAAACCACAACTAGAGTCTTTACACAAGGGAATGAAAACATGGACTTAAATATCTATAACACCTTTACCTATGATAGCACCAAACTGATAAGGACCTCAGTGTCTTATGAACAACTGAAAATACACGGCATAGAACAAAACACTACTCGTCAATAAAAAGAATAAATACAGATACACACAACAAACATCCATAAATCTCAAAAGAATTAAGCTAAATGAAAGAAGCCATACAAAAAAATAGTACACAACCTTGTATGTGAAATTTCAAAAAAGGCAAATGTATTGAAATAAAAAGTGGATCAATAATTATCAGAAAATGGGTGGGAAGAGAGGACTGACTGAGAAAGGAAAATTTTCATGTGATAGAAATAATCTGTATCATGATTTTGTTGGTACAGCTGTACACATTTTTCAAAATTCACTCAATTATAAACAGAAACTTGCTGAATTTTCTTTTCTGTTAATTATACCTCAATATAGGTAATTTTTTTAAAAAAAAAGAAGCAGCAGAGGGGTTTCCCTGGTGGCGCAGTGGTTGAGAGTCCACCTGCCGATGCAGGGGACACGGGTTCATGCCCTGGTCCGGGAAGATCCCACATGCCGCGGAGCGGCTGGACCTGTGAGCCATGGCTGCTGGTCCGGAGCCTGTGCTCCGCAGCGGGAGGGGCCGCGGTGGTGAGAGGCCCGCGTACTGAAAAAAAAAAAAAAAAAAAAAAAAAAAAAAAAGAAGCAGCAGAAAATCACATGTACTCTAGGCAGAGTTGCATAATAAAGTAGGCTCACCTGATGAGACAAGGAGGCTGTAGTTCTCCAGCATCACATCTCTGTACAGGGTCTTCTGAGCAGAGCTCATACACTGCCACTCCTCCAGGGTAAACTCCACAGTCACGTCCCTGAATGACACTGATGTCTGTGAAAGCACATTTCTCATCAATCTGAAGAATTCAAAATTAGGGGACATGGAAAATACCTCTGGAAATAATTCCTATCAAGTTTATGGTTAAAAATGTAAGACAAAAACTGAAAATCTTTTCATATTATCAAAAATATCTGACAGTATACTCTTTATATGCAATGTCCTAGGGAAGCAGGCATTTTCATACATTTGGCTCTGCCTTCAAAATCCATTCAAAATTTGATCATTTCAAAGTACAGCTGCTAACATCATCATTTCTTGAAAGGATTACTGAAAGAGCCTGCTGATTCTTCTGTTTTCACCACTGTCTCACTAGAGTCCATTCTCAGAGTTACATTTTAAATTATAAGTCAGGTGATGCCCTTTCTCACCTCAAAATTCTCTAAAACACCTAGTAAACAGAGATAAATATTGAATTCATAGTTTAGGAGGTTCAATATGGTGGAGGTATCAGTTCTCCACAAAGAGATCTATAGATTCAATGAAATCATAATTAAAAGCTTACCAGGTTTTTTTAGATTCAGAACCTAATTCTAATATTTATGTAAAAAGGCAAACATCCTAGAATATGAAAACCATTTTGAAAAACAATAAAGCTGGAGAGCTGATATTACTTGATTTCAAGTCATACCATACAGCCACCTCTAGATAGTGTGTGATATTAACAAAAGTGAAACACACAGATCAAAAGAAGAGTAAGTCTAAAAATGATATATACAAACATATGTGCACACACACATTTCTTTAATTTAGGTGTCTGGGCAATTCAATGGAGAAAGTATATTCTGACAAAAAATCATGCAAGACTAAAAAACTCCATTAGAAAAAAGTAGTAACAATAACCTTGATTCATTCTTTGAACCACAAAAAAAAATTCAAAATGATCACAGACCTCAATGAGTTTGCTTTCTGCTTAGATTTTAGAGTCAGAGGAATGTATCACCTATCTAAAAAAAGAAACTGACAGCTGGTTTAATGAAGTGGGAACCAGCAAAATGGTTGAGTGTATGCTCCCTCAACTCAGTATTTAGAATACACTACCTGTACAAATTTCCAACGCATCCTCAGACTCTGAAATTCTAGATTTATGACAGGGCCTACCAGCAACACATTTGGTTGCTTTCTGATCAGCATTCCCTGTATTAAGTAAAAAATTTAAATATATGAAAACAGAAATTATAGATATAACAAAACAGATATAAGAGAATACAATCAACAAGGTTATGAAATACATTTAAAAACAGATAAAAATGTACAATTTTCTCTGAAAATGTAGTAATTAAAAAAATAGAAAACCAGACTAGATCTATGATTGTTTAAATAAAGTGATTCAATAATCTACATCTACACAAAAAAGCAGATGTACTCACAAAGCCCAATTTTAGAGGTAAGTTTAAGGAAATATATAGCAGGTGATTTTCTCATATGAAATAGAGAGAGAGAGAGAGAAAAAGAGAGGAAGGGGGATAGGAGAAAGGAAAGGGGAAGGGAGGGGAGGGGAGAAGAGAAAAGAGCAGGAAAATGCCCTGAAAAGACTAGCACAACCGAGATACCACAGTTGGTCAGGTATACAAGAAAACAAAATTATAGGCTAATCTAGTTTGTCAATACAGGAATAAAAATTCAAATATGATATTAGCAAAAAGATGTCAGTTACAAATTTAAAAACAAAAACAAAAAAACACACCCATGAGCAAGCAAATAGGGTCTACACAGGAATTCAAGAGTTAATATTCTAAAATCCATTTTAGCTACATCTAATATTTGTAGATTAAAGAAAACAAGCTATACCTTTACTCCAAAAGATACAAAAAGGTGTTCAATATAATTCAGTGTAGATTCATGACTCAAGTAAAATCTTAAACCGATTATAAAAGAGAAATAACTTACACTGATAAAGGATGTGTAACACAAGCTGAGAGCAATCTGAAATCAAGTTAAATCTATCACAGCACAAAGTAGCTGATGAATAAAGAGCTCACCTTAGATATGTTCATTTTTGGTAGTTTTGGGGACAATGTAGAGGACGGTGAAGATTCAGCTAGGGGGACAAAAAGAGCAAAGGGTCAGGACACCTGGCCTGCCTTACAGTTCCTACACTCACCTCCCAATCACATCAGCAGCCCAGCTGAGAAGCAGCCTCCCTACAGCATCCCTTTAGCCCTTGAAAAGGCAAAGGAAAGACCCTGTGGAAACACCATCTGTCCACCTACCAGTCTGAAATGATCACGGGGCTTAAACTTACCACTCTCATTGGGTAAAAATAATTTTGTCTATTGATGTAAATTGATTTAATTAAATACAAACAAAAAATGAACAACAGATGATTGAAGTACAGCAAAGGATGACACTACTTCGTTAAAATTAACAGTAAGAAAAAGAGACACAGGCTGCGTCCTTTATCTATTTTCCTAGCAAAACTGTTTACCCCTTGAGTTAGAGAATCCACAGAATGCCCAAAAAAAAGGATGCGGTGCTTTAAGGCAAAGTTTTAAAAATTACTGCTTTCTAGTGGGCTGCAGTTTCTCAAAAGGGACTCTTGATAAGTTTCTTCTGATGACTGAACGGTATGAACGACTGTTCGACTCCTGGCTCTGTCACATGCCGGGTGAGCCTGGAGAAGTCACAGGCGCTCTCAAACTCAGGACCACCTCACCACCCTGAGACTCAGATCCGCTTTTTGCTTAACGTGTGTTTAATGCAGATGCTCATACCGCTATCACGAGATAATTGGGAGGCTTATGTAAACCACCCAAGGAAAGAACAAAGTGTCTTCTGAACAACAACATCTACTGTCACTTTTTCGGCGGTTAGTACCTGGCACTTGCCTCTTTTTCCAAATGACACCACATCGAATTCTCAGAACAACGCCATGAAGCAGGCATTATTCATAGCCTCCTTTGCAGACCTGACTCGTCCCCAGGTTACTTCTTCCGCCCACAGTACCAGTGACACTGCTGTAAGTGACCGGGTCTCTCCCGCTCCAGAGCAGGGCTGCCCAGCACACCCTCCTCCCGCGCTTTCTGGCCCGCTCACGGCCAGCGTGACCACCGCGCTTTGCCTCCCACTGTCCGCCCCGGCGTCCCCCCGTCAGATGCAGGCGGGGCCGGGCATTCCGTCCCCACACGCACCGTCCCCGCTCCTAACAGGTCTCAGCTCCACCTGTCCCCGAGACCACGAGGCCAGAACCGGGATCGCCCCACCCACCTTCCCAGGTCCGAGATCCAGGCCAGACCCGGGCACTGCGGCCCCGCCTGGGCCGGAGGGCGGCCCGCGACGTACCACTTCCGACCCCGCCACAAGAACGCAGCTCTCAGCAAAGCTCCAGGCCACGCGAAGTCCCCGTCCCGGCTGCGCAGTTCTCGCACATGAGATCCCGAGAGAAACGCTCCACAATCTTCCCTTCTCCAGACCTGTGAACTCAAAAGGGAAGAGGCGGGGCCTAAGTTGCACTTGCGCAGAGGCAGTCCCTAGAGACCAGGAGGAAGGTGGAGGGGAGAGACTACATTTCCCTTCGCTCTCTGCGCGCTCCCTAAGCTGACTTTGAACAGAGCAATCGGTTTCCTGCTGCAGGGTAGAAATATGGGAGAAATGCTTGTCCAAGGGTCCACGGTGCCCAGAGACGCTGGATCGGGTGTGTCACACTGTGGGTCTTAGGCCATCTTCATACCTGGCGTATGTGGAGGTTCAAGGGCAAAACTGGGAAAGCTCACGGCTGAAATCAGATTGTCCAAATTGCTAAATCCTTATAGTCTTGAGAAAATGTCCTCCTAATGGAATAGAATTTTGTCTGTGCATTAGTTAACCTACTTGCCATCATGTGGGCTTCCTTTGTAAAGGACAAATAGCGTATTTTTTCAAAAGTGAATTCACCAGTTTATTCATAATGGAACAGATATCTTTTTTCATTTTTTGCAATTTTGAAACCAAGCAGGACCCTGCAGGGCCCTGCTAGGAACAAAAAGCTTTCCCTGTCCCCTGCTTTTTTGCAGGCAAAAGGCTTCAGCCTCCCAGGCCATCCCTGAGTTCCAAAGGGCAGATTCAGACAGTTACTAATAGGGGAAAGAATGGAATGTAAAAGAAAGGTGGAGCAGTCAAAAAACCAATAGTGCAACTATAAAGCAAGGACCTCGTTCCTCCTCAAGGGATATACATAACAACATGTATTTCAGTTCCTCTGAAGGAACTAAGGCCACAAACCGGGGCTGCAACCCCGCTGGAGGATGGTAGCTTCAGGTGCAGCACAAGATTCCTGAACACCACCCTGTTAGCTCACCACCAACCACAGTAACACACCCTGTAGCTCTTGCCTGAAATTTTACCTATAAAAACTCTTACCCCCAAATCACCCAGGAGTTTGGGTCTTTTAAGCATGAGCCACCATTTCTCCTTCCTTAGCCTTTTCAATAAAACTTTATCTGCTCCAAACTTCCTTTTGGTTTCTTTGGCTTCACTATGCATCAGGCACACAAACTTGCTTTTGGCAGTGATTTTCTACAAAAAAATCCTTGAACTCCAAGTGTTAAAGCTAAATATGACTATATAATAAACTGATAACCCAACCAAGTATGTTTTATGTAGACTAGATGGCCCTCCTTATGACATAGGCCTAGCAAAATACTCAATATACTTTGCAACTTTTCCTACACCTGAAATTCTGGGCTGAGCAAAGCTGTTGAAAAAGTATTATTCCTTCACACTTTATGGAGCATTTCCTATTTTCTTTACCATATATAAATGTGTATTTCAACATTTTGTATTAAATTATACAAAAACACAGGATCCATTTAATCAAAAGAGTAGTGCTTGATGGGATAACTGGATCAACTTCCCACTCTCCATCTCCTTCCCAAATGTAACCAATGTTAACCGGTGCTTAGCTCTGACTTTATTCAGTGCAGACCACTAGAGGAATGCATTTTTCAAAAAGGAATTATTCTTTTCTCTGACTTATTTACAACTTGTTTTGATCCTCAGTTAGGGTATAATCATGTTAGCAGGTCAAATTATTTAGAATTACATCATGCCATTTCTTGGCTGCATGATATTTATTGGACGGGTATATCTTTTATTTTTAAATAAAAATCTTTTTCATGGATGTTTAGTTTGTTCCAATTTTCACTACTGTAAATGTGCACTATATATTTGTGTCTATACTTCTTTTCATGTTTGCATTATTTCTGCAATAAAATTCTAAAATATAGAATTGCTAAATTAAAATAGATGTGTAAAAGTTGGTAGATGTTAACAACAAGCCATCAAAGAGGCTATGCTGGGCTTCCCTGGTAGCGCAGTGGTTGAGAGTCCGCCTGCCGATGCAGGGGACACGGGTTCGTGCCCCGGTCCGGGAAGATCCCACATGCTGCGGAGTGGCTGGGCCCGTGAGCCATGGCTGCTGAGCCTGCGCGTCCGGAGCCTGTGCTCCGCAATGGGAGAGACCACAGCAGTGAGAGGGCCACGTACCGCCAAAAAAAAAAAAAAAAAAAAAAAGACGCTATGCTAGTTTATGCTCTCACTAGGATTTGTGAAAGAAAAAGCTGTTCTGACACTTAGTAAAACAGTAAGAAAGAATTTATTCAAGAAGATTGCAGTAGGAGAGAGAGATCAGACTCCAAATACAGCAAAGAAAGGTGGGGATTTATAGCTGATGAGCAAAGTGAGGGAATACATGGGTAGAAAATGACTAGAGGGAGATTTTAAAGGTAGAGGGATTCTTACTAAACCCTAACAGGACCTAACAGGATTCTTGCTAAAGAGAGTCCAAGGGCTTAGATGTCAAAGGTGAGGGATGAAGATCAAGGATGAGGATTCTCTCTAAATTGACTTAGCAGGATTCTTGCTAAAACTGGACTATGTACGCTTGTTAAGGATGGGATGGATACAGAATGCCAAGGTCAAGGCCTAGTGAAAAAGAGACCTTAGAGGAGCCTGACTAACGTTTGCTCAAGAAGGGAGTTTAGGTCAAATTACATGAGAGTCCCAGTTCCACCATCCTTATTCCAATGTTGGATTTTGTCATTCACTGATAGTTATTACAGAGGCTAATCAAATTGACCATTCACATCTACGTATTTCCATTGGACATTTTCTTACTGTATGTGTGAGTTACAAGTACCGATTTTTTTACAAATATGTTCTGAAACAACTGTCCTCTTTCTTATTCTGAAAACCAACTTCTATTACATATAAAATTCCATTCGGTACTTGGATCTATTGATAGACTTTTTGTTGTTGCTGTTGTTCTCTTGGTCTATATATTAACGCACCATTTATGCAATATGTTAATTATTTTAGCTTTCTTATAGATTTAACTACCATGTAGTACAAATCATATCTTTGGCTCAATTTTCAGAATTTCTGTAGCCATTCTCAGAAACTATCAGCAAGAGAAACATTAGTATAAGTTTCTAGGGCCAAATCCCTAAAATAATAATGTTGAGGTTCTGATTAGGATTATATTAATACTTATGAATTTAAGTGAGAAATGATATCTTTACAATAGTAAAATAATAACATTATCTGGTTTGTAATAATATAATTCTGGCCACTATATATACTCTCTCTTCTTTAAATCCCTTATGCAGCTTAAGAGCTTTCTATACATGTAGGTATATATAGGTAAACATTTATTAAGTTCTTTCAATTTGAATCTTATAACAGTAAATAAAACACTCTCACATATGGTATAACAAGTAATTATTTGCACATAGAAGAGATGCTGGTTTCGATATATTAACAATGTTTTTCCTTCATTCTCTAATTTATTTTTAAACTAATTTTAATATTAATGATCTTGGACTTTCATGGACATAATGACAAGTTACTCATTTTCAATATTTATCATTATTTGTTCTTCTATTATGGGCTGAGTTGTGCCCCATCCTTCAAATTAATATATTGAAGCCCTAACCCTGAGTACCTTAGTATGTAAGTATTGAGTTGGCCAAAAAGTTTGTTGGGGTTTTTCCACAGGATCTTATGGAAAAACCCAAACAGACTTTTTGGCCAACCAAATATATTCAGTTAGGGCCTTCAGGGAAGTAATTAAGTTAAAGCCAGGCTGTTAAGGTAAGCTCTAATCCAACCTGCCTGGTGTTCTTATAAGAAGCTTTGGATACACAAGGAGACACAAAGAATGCATACATACAGACAAAAGACCATATGAAGATACAATAAGAAGCCAACACTAAGAAAGTCCCGGAGATCTAAAGCACAGTATAGTGAATATAAACAACAGTACTGTATTACAGTCATCAAACTTGCTAAAAGACTAGATCTTGATTATTCCTACCACCAAAAAGAAATAATAATTATGCGACATGATCAAGGTGCTAATTGTCACTACAATGGCAATCATACTACAATACATAAACCTATCAAATCAACATCTTTTACATCTTAAATTTACATTATGTTATATGTCAAATATATTTCAATTCAAATTAGGAGGTGAACATTTGCAAGCCAAGGAGAGAAGCCACAGAAGAAACCAAAATTACTGACACAATGATTATGAATTTCTAGCCCCTCAGACTGTAAGAAAATAAATTTCTGCTGCTTAAACATCCAGTCTGCACTATTTTGTTAAGGCAGATATAGCTAATAACTAATACAATTTCTCTAATGAATTAAAAATAATTAGCACAAAAATGCTGGTGGAGCTATATTAAATAAGCCATAATAGACCATACTGTAAAGATTACCAATAGAGATAAAGTAGAGATAAAGTGTATGTGTATATATATACACACACATACATATATGTTTCCTATATTATACATATTATACGTAAAATATCTTTTATGTCTATTGATAACCCACTGTGTGACAACTATTATTCTAGATGCTGGATTGGCAGTAGGGAAAAAGAAATTAAAATCCCTCTACTCTGCTCTTGGGTTTGTGTTCAGGATTGGTGTGGGGAACCTATTAGTTGGAGTCACAGCAAGAGAGCAAGGGAGTATGACAATAACCTGACAGAAGTGGCTACCAAATTGGTGCTGCTCCCTTAAGTTAAAGTGTTTGGTCACAGTCGGCCCTTCATTCAGGACGAGATAGTCCAAAGATGAGTCTTGCTCTCATCTCACTTAACAAATCTTAATGGCAAAACACAAAGAGATCAAACCATTTACAAACAACATATATACATCTCAGAACCAAGCTGAAGAATAGTTATATGACTGCAAAATATCCACCACCGAACGAGTCTAAAATCTAATTAAAAATGAACAGATTGGGGCTTCCCTGGTGGTGCAGTGGTTAAGAATCTGCCTGCCAATCCAGGGGACATGGGTTCGAGCCCTGGTTCAGGAAGATCCCACATGCTGCAGAGCAACTAAGCCTGTGCGCCACAACTACTGAGCCTGTGCTCTAGAGCCCGTGAGCCACAACTACTGAGTCTGTGTGCCACAACTGCTGAAGCCCACGCGCCTAGAGTCCATGCTCCACAAGAGAAGCCACCGCAATGAGAAGCCCGGGCACCACATCGAAAAGTAGCCCCTGCTCGCTGCAACTACAGAAAGCCCATGCACAGCAACGAAGACCCAATGCAGCCAAAAATAAATGAATAAATAAAATTTATATTAAAAAAATCACCAGATTAGTAAAGACTCAAGAAAATGGGACCCATGAGGAGCAAGATAAATCAATTAAAATGTTGCTAATCATACACATGTGTTAGAATTAGGAGAAAGGTTTTAAAACAGTTATTGTCACTGTATTCTGTACATTCACAAAGTTAAGTAGAGGCATAGGACATAAAAGATTCAAATTGAACTTCTAGATATAGATGAAAACTACAGTGCTTGATGTAAAATATATAATGAATGGGATTAACAGCACATTATGAATTTCTAGAGAAAGGACATAAGGGAATAAAACAGAGAGGAAAAAATTAACAATGAACAGCAAATGGTAGAAAAACTTCAAGTGACCAGATAAATATGTAACTGGAGTCCTTGCAGGAGTGTGAGGGACATGGGAGAGAAAATTTACAGAAATAATGCATGAAAAAATTTCAAACTGTAAATCTATACATCCATGAAGCTTAATGAATCTCAATCATAAGAAACATAAAGCTTCACCAAGGTATATCATAATCAAATTGCTCAAAATCAGTGATAAATATAAAATATTAAAAGCAGCTGGTGAAAAAAAATTTTTACAAGGAAGGCAAGGTAAAGATGACAAATTTCTTGTCAGAATCAACATAAGAAAAAAGAAGGAAAAAGACTAAAATAAAAAGGAATACAAAGAAACAGGAAATACAGGCCATTCAAAGGAAGAAAATAAGGCAGGAGAAAGGATCCCTGAAGAAACACAGGCATTAAAATTAGTATGCAGTCTTTAAACAACTGTTTCTACTATGCTCTAAGAGCTAAAGGGAAACCCAAAAGAGAACTAAAGAAAATCAAGAAAACTATAAACAAAATGAAAATATTAGGAAAGAGATGAAAATTACAAAACACAAAGAACCAAACAGAAATTCTGGAACTGAAGAATTCAATAGCTGAATTGAAAATCCACCAGAAAAGAATGATAGCAGACTTGAGCCAGCAGAAGAATCAGAGAACTTGAAGACAGGTTATTTGATATTATCCTGCCTGAGTGGTAGAAACTAAAAAGAAAAAAGAAAATAAAAAAGTAGAGGGATTAAGGGAACAATGGAGTACCATCAAGTGTACCTATGTACGCATTATATGAGTCCCAGATGAAGAAGAGAGAAAAGAGCAGAGAGATTATTTGAAGGATGAGGGCCAAAAATTTCCCAAATTTGAGAAAACATAAGTATGTACAAATTCAAGAAACTCAATCATCTACAAAGAAGGTAAAACCAAAGAGGCCCACACTGAGATACGTTAAAATTAGACTGCTGAGAGACGAAGGCAAAGAGAGAACTTTGAAAGTAGTAGGAAAAAGTGACTTCTAATGTAAAAGGCATCCATCCTCGTTAAGATTATCAACCAGTTTCTCAGCAGAAATCTTGGAGGCCAGAAGGCAGTGGATGCTATATAGAAAGTGTTGAAAGGAAGGAAAAATTAAACCTTATCAACTGAGAATTTTATATCCAACTGAGAATTTTATACCCAGAAAAAATATCTTTATAAATGAAGATAAGAAGGTATTAACATATTCCCCATTAAACAAAACCTGAGGGAATTCATGATCACTAGACCATCCTAAAAAATGCTGAAGGACTCCTCCAGATTATAATGAAAGGACACTAGTTTGAAGCCATATGAAAGTAAAACGATCTCCAGTAAAGGTACACATGTGGGGAAATATTTAAAAATTATGATTTTTGTTGTAAGTTTACTCTTTATTTTCTACAGGATTTAAAAGAAAAATGCATAAATGTCATTATAAAACTGTGCTGGGCTTCCCTGGTGGCTCAATGGTTGAGAGTCCACCTGCTGATGCAGGGGACACAGGTTTGTGCCCTGGTCCAGGAAGATCCCACATGCTGCGGAGCGGCTGGGCCTGTGAGCCATGGCCGCTGAGCCTGCGGGTCCGGAGCCTGTGCTCCGCAACGAGAGGCCACAACAGTGAGAGGTCCATGTACCGCAAAAAACAAACAAACAAAAAACTGTGCTAATGAGTACAGAGTTTATAAAGATGTAACTTGTGACATCAGCAACACAAAGTGGAGGGAGATGGAACTGTAAAGGAGTAGTTTTGCGTGCAATTAGATTTATATTGTTTCAACTCAAAATACAGTACTGTAACTTTAGGAAGCTATATGTAACCCTTATGGTAACCACAAAGAAAATATCTGTAAAAGGATTTAGAAGGCATTCAGCACACGTGACTACAAAAAATTAAGTAAACACAAAGAAGGTAGTTATAGACAAAATGAGTTACCACAAAAAGCCATAAGAATTACAGAAGACAAATAATTACTTTATTTATGGAAAAATAACAAAAGAATTATTTCTTAACAGTAATTAAATATAAGTGGTTTAAAATTCTGAAGCACAAGGCATAGTTTTGCAGAATTGATGTTTACAAAAAGGATATACTATATACAGCAGACTCACTTTAGTTCTAAGGACACACATAAGTTAAAAGTGAAAGGATAGAAAAGATATCCTATGCAAATAGTAACCAAAAGAGCTGCATGGCTACATATTAACATCAGACAAAATTGACATTAAATCTAAAACTGGTAAAAGAGAAAAATAATGACATTATGTACTGATAAAAGGAATAGGGCTTCCCTGGTGGTACAATGGTTGAGAGTCTGCCTGCTGATGCAGGGGACACGGGTTCGTGCCCTGGTCTGGGAAGATCTCACATGCCGCAGAGCGGCTGGGCCCGTGAGCCATGGTCGCTGAGCCTGCGTGTCCGGAGGTTGTGCTCCACAACGGGAGAGGCCACAACAGTGAGAGGCCCGCGTACTGCAAAAAAAAAAAAAAAAAAAAAAAAAAAAAAGGAATATTTCACCAAGAAGATATAACAATTACAAATATGTACATGCCAAACCTCAGAGCTCCAAACTAAGAGATGCAAATGTTGATAAAATTGAAAGGAGAATTAGATATGTCCACAATTACAGCAGGAGATATCAATACCCCACATTCAATAATAGAACAACCAGACAAAGGATCAATAAGGAAACAGAAAACTTGAACAACACTATAAAACAATTAGACATATATAGAACACTAAAAGACATATATAGAACACGCCACCCTGAAAGTGCAGAGCACACACTTTTTTTCAAGTGTACATTGAACATTTTGTGTAATACACCATAAGTTACCTTACAAAAAGAACAGAATAAAAAAGGAAGAAAGTCTATGTGAACTACAGGATACCATTAAGAGAAATAATCTACACATAATTGTGGTCCCTGAAGGATGAGACAAAGAAAGGGATATAAAGTATAGTTAAGGAAATAATGGCTGAGAACTTTCCATCTCTGCAGAGAGATTTGGACATCCAAGTTGATGAAGCTCATAAGTCCACAAACAGATTCAACCAGAGAGGTCTTCTCCAATGAGCATTGTGGTAAAACTGCCTAAAATCGAAGACAAAGAGAGAGTTTTAAAAGCAATAAGAAATAAAAAAGCATTACATTCAGGGGAAACTCTTTTTTTTTTTTTTTTTTTGAGGTCAGAATTATCCTCTTTCCAAAGCCTGATAAGGACATGACTAGAAACAAAAACCACAGACCAATACTCCTGATGAATATAGATGCAAATCCTCAACAAAATACCAGCAATCCAAAATCAGTCACAATAAAAGGAACATATGCCCTGATAAAGTGGGATTTATCCCTGGAGTGCAAGGAAGATACAAAATATGCAAATTAATAAATGGGATATACCACTTTAATTAATCAAAAGTTAAAAATCATATCATCTCAGTAGATGCAGAAAAAGAACTGTACAAAATTCAAAATTCTTTCATGATAAAAACTCTAAACAATTGGGCATAAAAGGAATATCCCACAAAACAATAAAGGTTGTATATGACAAACCCACTGCTAACCTCATACTCCACAGAGAAAGTTTTAAACCTTTTCCTCTGGAATCAGAAACAAGACAAGGGACCCACTTTCACCCATCCTTTCAACAATGTATTGGTAGTTCTGGCCAGAGCAATTAGGAGAGAAGAAGAAGCAATAGGCATCCAAATTGGAGGGGGAGAAGCAAAATTGTCTTTTGTAGATGACATATTATATGTAGAAAATCCTAAATACTGCCGTGCAAAAACCATTTAGAACTAATAAACAAATTTAATGAAGTAACAAGATACAGAATAAATATACAAAGAAATGCAGTATCGTTTCATTATGCTAGGAAACAACTATCTGGAAAAAAAAATCCCATTAAAATAGCACCAAAAATAATAATACTTAGGAATGAATTTAACCAAGGAGGTGAAATTCTGTACACTGAAAATTATCGGACTTTGACAAAAGAAATTGAAGAAGTCATAAATAAACATAAAGATATATTCCTGGATTGGAAGAATTGTTATTGTTATAATATCCATACTACACAAAGCCATCTATAGATTCAACGCAACCCTATCAAAGAGTCAATGACATTTTTCACAGAAATATAAAATTGCTAAAATTAATCTGGAACCACAACAGACCCCAAATAGCCAAATAAATCCAGAGAATTTTTTTAAGTTGCAGACATGACACTTTCTGATATCAAACTATACTAAACCACTATACTAATCAAAATAGAATGGTACTGGCACAAAAATGGACATACAGATAATGAAACAGAATTGAGAGTCCAGGAAAAAAATCATGTATGTATGGCCAACTAATATCTGAGAAGGGAACTATGAATATACAATAGTGAAAAGATAGTCTCTTCAATACATAGTATTTGAAAAGGTGGATATTCACATGCAAAATAAGGACACTGGACCATTTTCTTAAACCACTCACAAAAATTAACTTGAAATGTATTAAGACTTAAATATGAAACCTGAAATCATAAAACTCCTTAAAGAAAATGTAGGGAAAAGCCTCTTGATTTTGGTCTTGGCCATGATTTTATGTGTACAACACCAAAGCACAAACAACAATAGCCAAAATAAACAAGTGGAACTACATCAAACTTCTGCACAGCTTCTGAATACAGCAAAAGAAATAACAAGAAAATGAAAGGCAACTGACAAAATGGGGGCAAATATTTGCAAACCACATTTGATAAGGGGTTAATTCCAATATATATAAGAAATTCATACAGCTCAATATAAAATAATAAAAATAACAAAAAAATAATCTGGTTAAAACATGGACAAAAGACCTCAATAGACATTTTTTTCCACGAAGAAAACATACAAATAGCCAATAGAAACATGAGAAGTTGCTCAATGTCAGTAATCATCATTGAAGCGAAAATCGAATCCTCAAAGAAATATCACCTCACACCTGTTAGAATGGCTATTATATAAATGATATAAATCACAGCAAGATCCTTTTTGACCCACCTCCTAGAGAAATGGAAATAAAAACAAAAATAAACAAATGGGACCTAATGAAACTTCAAAGCTTTTGCACAGCAAAGGAAACCATAAACAAGACGAAAAGACAACTCTCAGAATGGGAGAAAATATTTGTAAATGAAGCAACTGACAAAGGATTAATCTCCAAAATTTACAAGCAGCTCATGCAGCTCAATAACAAAAAAACAAACAACCCAATCCAAAAATGGGCAGAAGACCTAAGTAGACATTTCTCCAAAGAAGATATACAGATTGCCAACAAACACATGAAAGAATGCTCAACATCATTAATCGTTAGAGAAATGCAAATCAAAACTACAATGAGATATCATCTCACACCAGTCAGAATGGCCATCATCAAAAAATCAAGAAACAATAAATGCTGGAGAGGGTGTGGAGAAAAGAGAACACTTTCACTGCTGGTGGGAATGTAAATTGATACAGCCACTATGGAGAGCAGTATGGAGGTTCCTTAAAAAACTACAAATACAACTACCATACGACCCAGCAATCCCACTACTGGGCATATACCCTGAGAAAACCATAATTCAAAAAGAGTCATGTACCAAAATGTTCATTGCAGCTCTATTTACAATAGCCAGGAGATGGAAGAAACCTAAGTGTCCATCATCGGATGAATGGATAAAGAAGATGTGGCACATATATACAATGGAATATTACTCAGCCATAAAAAGAAACGAAATTAAGTTTTTTTGTAGTGAGGTGGATGGACATAGAGTATGTCATACAGAGTGAAGTAAGTCAGAAAGAGAAAAACAAATACCGTATGCTAACACATATATATGGAATCTAAGGGGAAAAAAAAAAGATGTCATGAAGAACCTAGGGGTAAGATGGGAATGGAGATGCAGACCTACTAGAGAATGGACTTGAGGATGTGGGGAGGGGGAAGGGTAGGCTGTGACAAAGTGAGAGAGTGGCATGGACATATATACACTACCAAACGTAGAATAGATAGCTAGTGGGAAGCAGCCGCATAGCACAGGGAGATCAGCTCGGTGCTTTGTGACCACATAGAAGGGTGGGATAGGGAGGGTGGGAGGGAGGGAGACGCAAGAGGGAAGAGGTATGGGAACATGTGTATATGTATAACTGATTCACTTTGTTATAAAGCAGAAACTAACACACCATTGTAAAGCAATTATACTCCAATAAAGATGTTAAAAAAATGACGGGAGATAACAAGTATTGGCAAGAATGTGGAGAAAAGGGAATTTTTGTACACTGCTGGTTGGAAAGTTAAATTGGTGCAGCCACTGGAAAACAGTATGAAGGTTCTTCTAAAAATTAAAAATAGAATTACCGTATGATCTAGCAGTTCCACTTCTGGGTATCCATTCTTAACAGTAGAATTACTCTCTCAAAGAGATGTCTGCTCCTCCATATTCTTTAAGCATTATTTACAATAGTCAAATCATGGAAATAACCTACATGTTCATTGATTGATAAATGAAAAAAGACAATTATATATATATATATAATACATAACTATATAATTTATACATATATATATAACTGAATATTTTCCAACCATATAAATACGTGCCATTTGTGACAACATGGATGGACCTTGAAGGCATTAGGCTAAGTGAAATAAGTCAGGCAGAGAAAGATGCATACTGTAGGACCTAAATTTATAAAATCTAAAAATCCCTAACTCATAGAAACAGAGAGTAGATGGTATTTGCCAGGGGCAGGTAGAGAAGGTGGGTGGGGTAGGTGAAGGTACAAACTTCCAGTTATTAGATGAATAAGTTCTAGGGGTTAATATACAGCAATGTGACTATGGTTAACAGTACTTTACTATATACTTGAAATTTGCTAAAAGAGTAGATCTTACAAGTTATCACCATGGAAAACAGTGATAATTGTGAAATGATAGATGTGTTAACTAAACTTATTGTGGTAATCATTTCACAATATAGACATATATCAAATCACCACATTGTACACCTTAAAGTACATAATGTTATTTGGCAACTGAATCTCAAATAAGCTGGAAAAAATAGTGAACAATCTTTTCTCAGTGAAGGAATTGTTCACCACACTGCTCTACATGGAAAGAAGATCTGTAAACATATTTATACAAATATTTCTAACAGAGCTCATGTGAGGACTGTATTATTTTAAAGAATAAATGTGTTCATCACCTCACTCAACATGTTGCTGTTTAAATGCATGTATATAAAAATGTTTCAGAGTACTACTTTCATGTGAATTTGAAAACAGTATTTCAGTGAATGATTATGTCCATCCACTTGCCTGCATTTAAATCACTATTAAAGACACGTTTGAACATTTTTCAACTAACTTTACTAGCGTGCACATTTTAGAACACTGTTATTTCAATGAATATTTGCCACATTGGTCTGCATGGTAAACATTAAACACCAACGATATAAACATGTTTCTAAAAGTGCCACTTGCTTGAGAAGGTGAGCAAAAGGGTATTTCAGTGAATGAATGTGTTCCCCATTTGAATGATTATAAAATAGTGTGTTTAAAGAGCCCTGGTGGTGCAGTGGTTGAGAGTCCACCTGCCAATGCAGGGGACACGGGTTCGTGCCCCGGTCCGGGAAGATCCCACATGCCGCGGAGCGGCTGGGCCCGTGAGCCATGGCCGCTGAGCCTGCGCGTCCGGAGCCTGTGCTCCGCAATGGGAGAGGCCACAACAGTGAGAGGCCCGCGTACCGCAAAAAAAAAAAAAAAAAAAAAAAGAGCCAAGTATAAAAGATGTATCTAAGAGTGCTATTTCACCTCTAGTTATTTCAAGCAATAGATGTATTCACCACATGTAATGGAGGTAAAATTATTTTACAGACACAGGTATAGAAGATGTTTCTAAGAGTGCTTCTTGCTTGGGAAGTTGAGAACAGTATTTTATTAAGGAATAGATATGTTCATCACAATGTATTGCTTGCAAAACAGTGTTTAAAGATACAAATTTAAAAGAAATCCTATATTGGCCTCAATGCCAGAGTGCCAGGTCAACAAGCCATCCATTCTGTGCATCCTAGGCATCCTAGATTTGGGCTTGGTGTCAGGCTTCCTGGTCTTCCAGCTGAACATCTTGGGTGTCCTGGGCATCTTGGACTTTGCCTCAGGTGTCGGGCTTTTGGTCAACCAGATGTCCTTCAGTGTGTCCAGGATTTGGCCTCTGGCACCAGGCTGGCACGTTGACCAGCTGTCCATACTGGACATCCCAGACCTGGCCTGAACAACTAATGACCCAAAGAAGAAATCAAAAGGGAAACCTAAAAGTATTTTGAGACAAGCAAAAATAGAAACACAACATATAGAAACCTATGGTGTCTAACAAAAGCAGTTCTAAGAGGGAAGTTTACAGTGATAAATACCTACATTAAGAAAAAAGATCTCAAAACAGAATCTAACCTTACACCCCAAGGAACCAGAAAAAGAAGAATAAATTAAGCCTACAGTTAGAAGAAGAAAGGAAACAACAAAGATGAGAACAAAAAAAAAATGTAATGGAGAGACCCCCCCAGCAAAAAAAAAAAAAAAAAGGAAATAGAAGAAAAGATCAACAAAACTAAGAGCTAGCTTTTTAACAAACTGTACAAAATTAACAAACCTTCAACTAAACTAAGAGAAAAAGAGAGAAGACTCAAATAAAATCTTAAATGTAAGAGGAGACATTACAAATCATATCAAAGAAATACAAGGGATCATAAAAGATTACTATGAACAAACTGGCCAACAAATTGAATAACCTAGAAGAAATGGATAAATTCTTAGAAACATAGAAACTGAATACTAATACTGAAACTAATACTGAACCTAATACTGAATCATGAAGAAGTAGAAAGTCTGAACAGACCAATAACAAGTAGAAGATTCAGCAGTAATCAAAAACTGCTCATAAAGAAATGCCCATTACCAGATAGCTTTATTGATGAATTTGACCAAACCTTTAAAGACTTAATACCAATCCTTCTCAAACTCTTTCAAAAAAGAGGAGAGAACACTTTCAAACTCATATTATGAGGCCAGTATTACCATGATATAAAAACCAGATAAGGACACTACAAGAAAAGAAATTACAGGCCAATATCTCTAATGGACATCATTTCAAAAATCCTCCACAAAATACTAGCAAATCAAATTGAAATGCACTTTAAAAGTTTCACACACCATGATCAAGCTGGATTTATCTCTGGAAGGCAAAAATGATTTAAATACACAAATTAATCAGTATGGTAAACACAAGAACAGATTGAAGGATAAAAAAAAACCATACGATATCTCTATAAGTACAGAAGAAGCATTTGACAAAATTTAACATGATTTCATGATAAACAAAAAACTGCCAACAAATTTGATGCTCAGTGGTGAAAAGCTGAAAGATTTTTCTCCTAATTTCTGGAAGAAGAGAGTGGTGCCCACTTTCACTACTTCTATTCAGCACAGAACTGAAAGTCCTAGACAGAGCAATGAGACAAGAAAAAGAAATAAAAGGCTCCAAATCTGAAAGGAAGAAGTAAAATCGTCTTCGTTTGCAGATGACATGATCTTATATGCAGAAAACCATAGACTTCATAGAAAAGCTGTTAGACCTAGTAAATAAATTTAGTAAACTTGAAGGATACAAATCAACATACAGAAATATTTGTGTTTCTGTACACTAACAACAAACTATCAGAAAGAGAAATTAAGAAAATCATTCCATTTATAACAGCATCAAAAAGAATAAAATGCTTATGAATAAATTCAACCAAGTAAAATCATATGATATGTGTCTTTGTCTGACTTATTTCACTTAGCATAATGCCCTCAAGATCCATCCATGTTGTCACAAATGGCAAAATTTCATGATTTTTTTTTGTTGTTAATTTATTTTATTTCTCTATTTTTGGCTGCATTGGGTCTTCATTGCTGCACATGGTCATTCTCTAAGTTGTGGCAAGCAGGGTCTACTCTTCAATGCGGTGCATGGGCTTCTCATTGCAGTGATTTCTCTTGTTGTGGAGCACGAGATCTTAGGTGCATGGGCTTCAGTAGTTGTGGCATGCAGGCTCAGTAGTTGTGGCTTGTGGTCTCTAGAGCGCAGGCTCAGTAGTTGTGGTGCACAGGCTTAGTCTCTCCGCGATATGTGGGATTTTCCCAGGCCAGGGCTTGAACCTGTGTCCCCTACATTGGTAGGTGGATTCCTAACCACTGTGCCACCAGGGAAGTCCCAAATTTTCATGTTTTTAATGACTGAGTAATATTGCACATATATATATATATATAATATTTATCCATTCATCTATCAATGGACACTTCATTTGCTCCCATATCTTGGTTATTATAATAGTGCTGCAATGAACATAAGAGTGTGTATATATTTTCTCAAATTAAAGCTTTTGTTTTCTTTGGATAAATGCCCAGAATTGGAATTTGATGAAGTAGTCCAGTATGATTTCTTTTATGTGTGGCTGTCCAGTTTCCCAAAACCATTTACTGAACAGGATGTCTTTTCTCCATTATATATTTTTGCTCCTTTGTCATAGATTACTTTACTATATCGGTGTGTGTTCATTTCTGAGCTCTCTATTCTGTTCCATTTATCTATGTGTCTGTTTTTGTGCCTGTACCATACCATTTTGATTGCTGTAGCTTTGTAGTATAGTTTGAAAACATCTTTTGTGCTGTGTTTGGATTCCTTTCTTTTTGTGTGTGTGTGTATGTTACTGATTTTTGGTTTGGGGTTACCATGAGGTTCATATATAACAAGCCATATATATATATATGTACATATAGCTTTATATATATATATAATTATTTAATGTTGATAATCTCTTAAGTTCAAGTGCATTTTATCATCCCTGCATTTTACTACCTCCTCTCCAACACGTTTAATGTTTCTGACATCATATTTTACATCTTTTTGTTTTGTGCATCCCTTAACTTCTTCTTGGGGATACAGACGATTTTACTACCTTTGTCTTTTAAGTTTTGCTTGGAAAAGTTCTTTTAACATTTCTTGTAAAGCCAGTTTAGTGGTACTGATCACTTTTAGCTTTTGCTTGTCTGTGAATTTCTTTATCACTCCTTCAAATCTGAATGATAGCCATGCTGGGTAGAGAATTCTTGGTGGTAGGCGCTTTTTCTTTCCTTACTTTGACTATTGTGCCATTCCCTTCTGGCCTGCCAAGTTACTGCTGAAAGTCAGTTGATGGTCTTATGGCAGTTTCCTTGTACATAACTAGTTGCTTTTCTCTTGGTGCTTTTGACACATTATTGACTGGGGGATTTTTGCAGAAACTAATGTCTGTTGCTGGCGATTTGTTATGTCAATTAATATTGAAACATCTCTGGTCAATAACGTTTGGGTAACAAAAGTTATATTAACACATCTCTGGTTAATAATGAGTTAAGATTCTCTCTTTATCTTTAATTTTTGCCATTTTAGCTTTATGATGTCCTGATGTGGACCTCTTTGGTTTTATCTTGTTTGGTGCACTCTGTGCTTCTAGGACCCAGATATTTGTGACCTTTTCCAGGCTAGGGAACTTTTCAGCTGTTATTTCTTTAAATAATTTATCTGCCCCTTTTTCTCTCTCTTCTCCTTCTGGGATCCCTACAATGCAAATGTTAATAAGCTTGATGTTGTCCCAGAGGACTGCTAAACTATCCTCATTTTTTAAACTTATTATCTTCTTTTTTTCTGTTCAGTTTGGGTGATTTCCACCACTCTGTCTTCCAGTTTGCTGGTCTACTCCTCTGTACCAACTAATCTACTATTGATTCATTCTAGTGTATTATTATTATATAACAATATAATATATAATATTGTTTTTATATAAGTACTTATTATATTATATATAATATTATTGTTATATAATATTATCATTATTTTATTTCAGTTATTGTTTTCTTCAGCTGTGTTTGTTTTTTCTTTACATTGCCTAACTCTTTGTTAAACTTCTCATTGGGTTCATCATTCTTCTCCTGAGTTCATTGAGTATCTTTATGATCGTTACCTTACACTCTTTATGGGTGGATCTCTTATCTCCGTTTCATTTAGTTCATCTTCTGGGGTTTTGTCTTGTTTCTTCATTCAAAACAAAATTATCTTTCTCCTTATTTTGCCTAATTCTCTCTGTTTACTTCTACATATTACATAGGTAAGTTTCCCAATCTTGGAGTATTGGCCTTATGTAAAGATATGACTGATCCTTCACCGGTGTCATGTTTCCTTGATTTTTTGTTTCTTAGTTTTATATTGCTCTCTTCCAGTCTTTATGAAGTGCCTTGGGAGAGTAATACCTTTTATCTGTCCTGCTAGGTATTTTGAGACTTTCTCAGACTGTCTATGAATATACCTGCTCCACATTTCTTGCTATTTCTTGTAATAGAGTTTAAGCACACATGATTTCTCTTGATCCTGCAATACACCAGGCAAATTGTTGACAACATTTTTGTTTTCCTAATGGTGGCACTAGAACTCAAGTTCATGGTCTCTGCCTTGCTGCAGATTCAGGCAGGCTTTCTGCACACGTTCACTAGCCATCTACCAAAGCTTGCTCTTGCCAACACCATGGGGAACGCACACAGGGAGTCAGCCACAGAGTGGGAGTATGTGTGGGTGAGGCACACTGAGCACTGGAGGTGCCCAAGGGTTAGTTGGGAAATCCATGTGTGAGGCATTCTCAGCAGTTCAAGGAAAGGCTTCTTGATGGAGTCCACCATGGGTTTGTACCTTCTGAGAGGCCTATCTGCTCTTCTTTTAGGGTGTTCCTGCGCCTCCCATTAATGCAGCTCACAAATTGGTACTCTGGATGGAATGAGAGAGAAATGAGCCTCTTTGGCTGTGTCCTGCCTTGTTGAGAAACCAGATGCTCACTCACATGCTCTCACTTTCCCTCACAAGAGAAATCATGGGCCTAGAAGATTTCTCTTGGTCCTAAGCTGTGCCACCTTGGGAAAAGGGGATGAGAATAAAGTAATGTTGCTCCTCTTACCCTCTCAAATGCATCCAGACTCATATTTTCCCCCCTCTAATAGTGTCCTGAAACATCCTCTAGACACCGGAACTTCCACAAAGGCTTTTTCACCTGTGGATGATTGTCTAACACAGTGTTTTCCAGGGGATCCTAGATTGTGACCAAGAAGAGCTGAAGCTGATTCATACACTGCTGTAAGGCCCACATCCAGGATTGAGTTTTGTGTTCTGATGCATGGGAGGGTGAGACTCCTTGGAGGTATCTTGGTATATGGTGTTGGATCCCACAGCTCCCCAAAGGCATTTTGTCCATGGATGGATGCCGAATTATTGTTGCTGAAGGAAGGGACAAAAACAAGGTATGTCTTATTCCACCATGATACTGACGTCACTCCTCTGTACATGTTAAGTATATACAATTTTATTTGTTAATTATATCTCAATAATGCTGGGGGGAGCAGAGAAAGAGAATGAGTTAAACCCTTAAAATTCTGGGGGGAATTTTTTTAAACAAATAATTGTATGCCCAGAAAAATATCAATCAAGTGTGTTGGTGGAATAAGTACATACTTATGAGGACTCAAAAAATTCACACCTCATGCCCCTTTCTTAAAATGCTGTTAGACAGTACACTCCAAAGACAAGGAAAACATGGCTCAAAAGAAAGAGATGCCAATTTGAGCAGGCAGTGAGGATTCCCCAAGGGCCACGTCCAGGAAAGATAGAATTGATAAAATATCTGATCTGTGTAAACATTTAGAAATAAACTACTAACAGGAATTGGCATAACCAATGGAAAAAAGGGAAACAAAGCTAACAGAAAATTATACAAATAAAAATAAAGAGGCAATCAAGGAAAAACAAAGAGAATAAGAAAGGTGATAAAGTGCTATTATACCAGGAGACTCATAAGGAAACAGTAATGTAATACCGTAACATCATCATTTAACAATGTAAATCCTGACCTTATGTAACCAAAAATTGCAAAGTAAATATTTAGTATGATGGGAGTAGGGAAGAAGGAAAGCTAAATTGTCACTTATAATAAAATGAAAGCAACAGATAATATCTAAAATGAAGAAATCAAGAGGCACCAGTTTAAAACTATTATCAAAATGAAGTAAAGGGACCTCCCTGGTGGCGCAGTGGTTAAGAATCCACCTGTCAATGCAAGGGACATGGGTTCGATCCCTTGCCTGGGAAGATCCCACATGCCATGGAGCAACTAAGGCCACGAGCCACAACTACTGAGCCCGTGCGCCGCACCTACTAAGCCCACGTGCCACAACTATTGAAGACCGCGCACCTAGAACTCATGCTCTGCAACAAGAGAAGCCACTGCAATGAGAAGCTTGCACACTTCAGTGAAGAGTAGCCCTCTCTCACCGCAACTAGAGGAAGCCCAAGTGAAGCAAGAAAGACCCAGTGCAGCCCCTTCCCCCAAAAAAATGTTGTTTAAAGATGAATACAAGAAAACACACCTAAAAAGATTGAAAGTGCTTAGTTATCTCTGTGGAGCAGGGGGAGGGAAGGGGAGAGAAAGAGCAAGGCTGTAGACTGTGTTTTTTGTTGTGTTATTTAATTACACTGGATTTTAAAAATGTGTGCGAAGCTTCTTAATTTAAAATTTTAAAAGTTATTTTAAAGTTAAAATTTTAAGTTAAAAATTATTTAGAAAAATCATAGTGCTCTTTTTTAAAGAAAGAAAATGAAAGAAAAAGGTTATAAGATTACCAGCAGGTGGCACTATTTTCTATCTCAGTGTGAGACTTTTCTTCCTAAATCCTGCCTCCTCTGCTTTTTCCTCATTCATTTGACTACATTAAATTGTATAGCTTTTTCCTCACAAGAACTGAGAAGCCCAAACTTGTTGATCTTGATGGAGAAAATAGTTTGTTTCTATATTGCTTAGATTGTAGGCAATCACAAGTATTTCCATAGTGGCTACACTAAACTGAAATTATCAATTCTCTAATGCAGTACAATTATCTTTATATTTTTCTTTTGTAAAACAGAGATGAAATAACTAAACTCTTCTCTTTTTCATAAATCTTTGCCTTCCAAGAAAACCAGCAAATTTTCCCAGAACCAGCTTACTTGTTTAGGTACTTAACCTGCAAGTTCATGAAAAACTATCAAATTTTGAAAGTACAAATGCTACTGGTTATGTTAATATAATTTGGAATATAAACACATACTGATTACAAAGAGTAAGATTAGAGATTAAATTGATTTTACTTAACTCCACCGCCTAACTCTATATGACACTAGAACGTAGATCTTGAAGCAACAGAAAAGATTATTTTTTGAGCAGTAGTTCCTGAATTCTACTCACCTATAACTTCCTATCAATGCCCTGTCCTGTCTGGCACCTAAAATTTCTCACTCTTCCACCCTGCCTTCTCCTCACACTTTCTCGCCAACCCTGGCATTCATCTCTCCTCCTCTCACCTGTCAACCTGTCTATCCACCCACCATCTGACAGCTTTGTCTTATTGTCTGCTTTGCACCCACTTACTTCACTCTCTTTGCCTTACCCACTCTTTCCTCCACCTAGCAAACAGTGTTTTTCCAACATTTTGTATTTCTGCTGGGACTCTTGTTGTTTTTTATTCTAGTCCAGTTTTCCCTCTCCGTTGGTAATTATGTGCCTTGGTCTTCCTCCATGGGTTGAGGTTAGGGCAAGATTAGGGTTAGGGTCAGGGTCTTCCATATTTCTTTCCTCTTACTGTCCCTCTGAGCCAGCTCTTTTATCACAAAGTCAAAAACAACATCTTAACTCTGCCATAAAGTTAGATAACGTGTATGGTGTACCGTGAAAATAATTAACTTACCACAGTGTCTAACAGAAACCTGAAACTGGTATTTTTTTCCTGATATTGAATAACTTGGTATTGGTGCAATGGCGGAAGTATTTTTGCCTCAGCTTTTTTTTTTTTTTTACATCTTTATTGGAGTATAATTGCTTTACAATGGTGTGTTAGCTTCTGATTTATAACAAAGTGAATCAGTTATACATATACATATGTTCCCATACCTCTTCCCTCTTGCGTCTCCCTGCCTCCCACCCTCCCTATCCCACCCCTCCAGGTGGTCACAAAGCACCGAGCTGATCTCCCTGTGCTATGCGGCTGCTTCCCACTAGCTATCTACCTTACATTTGGTAGTGTATATATGTCCATGCCTCTCGCTTTGTCACAGCTTACCCTTCCCCCTCCCCATATTCTCAAGTCCATTCTCTAGTAGGTCTGTGTCTTTATTCCTGTCTTACCCCTAGGTTCTAAAGCAATTAGAGAAAGAAGAACAAAAGAACCCCAAAGTTAGCAGAAGGAAAGAAATCATAAAAATCAGATCAGAAATAAATGAAAAAGAAATGAAGGAAATGATAGCAAAGATCAACAAAACTAAAAGCTGGTTCTTTGAGAAGATAAACAAAATTCATAAACCATTAGCCAGACTCATCAAGAAAAAAAGGGAGAAGACTCAAATCAATAGAATTAGAAATGAAAAAGGAGAAGTAACAACTGACACTGCAGAAATACAAAAGATCATGAGAGAGTACTACAAGCAGCTCTAGGCCAATAAAATGGACAACCTGGAAGAAATGGACAAATTCTTAGAAATGCACAACCTGCCAAGACTGAATCAGGAAGAAATAGAAAACATGAACAGACCAATCACAAGCACTGAAATTGAGAGTGTGATTAAAAATCTTCCAACAAACAAAAGCCCAGGATCAGATGGCTTCACAGGCGAATTCTATCAAACATTTAGAGAAGAGCTAACACCTATCCTTCTCAAACTCTTCCAAAATATAGCAGAGGCAGGAACACTCCCAAACTCATTCTACAAGGCCACCGTCACCCTGATACCAAAACCAGACAAGGATGTCACAAAGAAAGAAAACTACAGGCCAATATCACTGATGAACATAGATGCAAAAATCCTCAACAAAATACTAGCAAACAGAATCCAAAGGCACATTAAAAGGATCATACACCATGATCGAGTGGGGTTTATTCCAGGAATGCAAGGATTCTTCAATATACGCAAATCAATCTATGTGATAAACCATATGCCTCAGCTTTAAAATGAGACTTGTAAATGATGAGACCCAGGCTGAAAATGAATGAGCTGTGAGTAGAATGACAAAGAACAGAAAAGTATGGGACAGGTAACCTCACTGCCATCTCTACTCCTCGCAAATGAGTAAGCTGAAACAGGTCTCTTTACCCTCAGTTTCTCAGGACTGTTTCTTAATCTGTAAAAAGGGCATAATAATATTGATAATATACATGCCTGAAGCCACAGCCCCTGGACCTGGAGAATTCTTGATTTCCTGTCCATTTTTAGGATCTGTACACACTGCTTTCGCAATTGCCTTAAATTGGCACACAATTGCCTTAAATTGAAGAGCTTCTGGAAAGAAAGCGACTTAATAAAGACTTTACCCAGTGATTCAAGACTGATCTGAAAATATAAGGGCATTCTTTGTACCAGTAAAGGAAACTGAGGGAATTTGGCTCCATGACATGGTGATAAGAAATAGAACTTTGTACTTTCTAGACAATGATCCTGTCACTGTCTCGGATCTGCACATAAAACTTACCTGCTTCCAATAGTGGGTCTGGTCCATTGAATCATTCAGTTTCTTCCACAGTAATTGGGTGGGATTTCTAAGTCACTTCCTTAACATGTATATATTTATTCATTCAAAAACATACCTGTAGTTCTGCTATGTGCAGATACTTCACTCACTTGTGATTTCTTGAGACATGAAAAAGGGAGATAGTAGGGATTCTCTTTCCATGGGAGTAGGAACATCAGAAAGGGATTTTAGAAAGTGGCATTAAGGGCCTTCAAAACCAGCAATGGGGATAGGAGAACAGTCTGGGTTTTCCACCATAAACATCTAATAAAGCACAGTTTGTCACACTAGCCAGGTCTGCTCAATTAGTATTTCCTTCGTTTTGTATCTTTTGCTCAACAAAATTAAATATTAAAAATAGAACTTGTCTTGGTAATACCAGTATTATAAAGTTAAAATAAAGTTGACAGATATTCTTTCTTTCAACACATGTTTATTGAGCACCTACTATGTGTGAGGTATTGTTCTGTGTTCTAGGAATGCAGCAGTGAAGTAGGCAGGCAGCATGACTCAACAGGAGTTTCTGTTCTGATGATGGGAGGCAATTAATTAATCAACTAATAAATAAGTAAGGTAATAAGAAAATTTCAGATAGTGGTGAGACAGTGGAGATATCTAATGACTGCACAGCTACTTTAGTTTAGATGATTAAGTAGACATTTTGGGTTGAGATCTGAAGGACAGAACGGTAAGCATAATGAGATTGGTGGAAACTGCATTCTGGACGTAGTGAACTGATAGCATACATGCTCTAATGCACAACCAGGCCTGGAACTCAGATAGGCCTCTGTATCTGGAGTAGGCTCACAGACGGTGAGAGTGGCAGGAGAAATTGGCAGGGAAATAGGTAGAAACCAGGCTGTGTGAGATTTAGCGTTTTGGATATCTGTGCACGTGCAGACAAAAACAAGTATATCATAAGTGTTCCTCAGTTCACAGCAATGTAACATAGTCCGAATTTTAGCATTATTAAAACATTTTTTAAAGTGCTCTCAAATCAATAAAATATGGTACTTTAAATGTGTTGCAGAAAGTTCTATATAAATAGAATGTTTTAAGTCATTTTATGGAACTCTAGTTTAGACTGTTCAATTTTTGTGAAGTAAACTATCACTTCCATGTTTTTTTTTGTTATAAATCCAGATACTTAGAATAAAACTCAAATGTAAGGAGAGTGCTTGTAATGTCTGGTGAATAATCTATTTTAAAATTATTGTAATTAGAGCATCTAGAAGACAAAGTCTAACTTTTTGAAACTGAAGTTTAAATCAAATAAAATTAAAAGCTCAGAAAATCTTCTTTCCAAGCTCACTTTAGGGAGCAAAAATAATTCCTTATTAATGACTCAGTAGCTATTTAAATTTGCTCTTGCTCAAAACAAAATATCTATATGCTCAATATTAGGAGAAGTAATAGACTTATTTCTTTAAAAATAGGTGTGAGTTAGGATGACTAATCTGGAACAAGGAGCAAGAATTTGTAAGAAATTTGGGGATCTTACTTCTCTGTCCATTTCTTTCCATGTACACTCCCAGTCCAGAAGCCATAGAGAAAAAAATATGCCATAAATTGAGAAAAGCCAAGTAGTTTCTAGATGAATTTTAGAGAGTTGACAAAGTTGAAAATATAGTAATGAGCTCAATATCAACTTTTACCAGTTACCTGGCATTTAATTCTTTGCCATCAACACTAAGCTGGGTATGATTTTGTTTTGTTAAAGCACTATAACCCTAAAATAGACTTACTACTACAGAGCACTGCATATTTAAGTGTGAAATTAACATAAAGGCTAGAAGTACCTTGTTTTGGAACATAGAAGAAGGAGGCCCACAAGATACATAGGAATTTGATAAGCAGCTTAGGAATTCTTGAATTTATGGGTTTAACATTGTTTCACCTAGAGAGTTGAAGCTCTAGGAACAGTGGAGAGAGGCTGCACTGGAGATCATGGGACTTGAGTTCTCTTTCTGACCTTTCTGAGTTTTCTTTCTGACCTTGCTGTGCAGAGACTTGGCTCCTTTGAGCAAGAGCCCTTTCTTCTCTGAACCTCAGATCTGACACTCTAGGATTTTTTAGTATTTTATTATATTATTTTATTATTTAAACGCTTCTCTCATATCACCTTGGCCGATCTCTATTTTCAGCCACAGCTTTCTAGGAGATTTTGTGTACGTTTAGACCCATTCTACAGAGCCAGCCTTCCACTTAGAGAAGCTTATGTCTTTCTGCATTTTGCTGTAGGGCTTTACCTACTCCACCTTGGGCTCTCTGCTGAAAGCACTGCCTGGAAATGCTGGGTCATTAAGCCTCACTTAACTAAGAAGAAGCTAAACTGAACTGTCAGGTAGTTTTGATGGATAATTCTGGGTGGTATCCTGCCAACTTCTAAGGAGATCACAGGAGAATTGAGACCCCGCTGCCCTCCCCGACTCCCCAAAACAACCTCTCATCAGGTACCCTTACTATTGGCTTTCTCTCTTGCCCTCCTCACTCTCTGCTCCCTTACTCATACTTCCTAAAATCATGTCTTGTACTAGAGTGCTATTGCTGCATACCAAATTACCTGTAATAAACATATTACCTATTCTGTAGGTCAGAGTTCTGGGTGGGATTGCCTGGATTTTCTGCATACAGTCTCACAAGGCTGAAATCAAACTGTTGACTTAGCCAGGTTGGGCACTTATCTGGAAGATCTGGGAAAGAATCTGCTTCTAAGCTTAGTTCCTTGCAGCTGTAGAGCTGAGGTCCCTGTTTCCTGGCTATGAGCCAGGGGTCATTCTCAGCTCCCAGAGGCTAGTCTCAAGTCCTTTCCAGCTGTCTCCTTCCATTTTCACAGCCTATGATAGTGGCATGTCAATTCTTTCTTGTGCTTTTAATCCGTTTGACCTCCACTTCTGCAACCAGCCAGAGAAAACTTTCTGCTTTAAAGGGTTTATGCTATTAGATTAGGCTTACCTGAATAATCTCCTTTTTGTAACTCAAAACCAGCTAATTAGTAACTCAATTAAATCTGCAAAATCTCTTTTGCCGTGTCATATTAATGTAATCCGTTCATGATATTTCATCATATTCACAGTGCCAGGATTTAGGATGGAAAATCTTGGAGGACTATCTTTAGAATTCTGCATACCACACTTTCCAAATAAACTAATTGTGCCCAAATCTTTGCCCCCAGGCTCTGCTTTCAGGGGGACCCAGAGTAAGATAACCCATAAATAACAAATGGCTACTTTTCCAAATTCTAATTGAGCTTTCCAATCGTTCCAATTAAATCAAGATTTTAGAGACGTTTTCTAATTTAGTTGTCATTTTCATGACTGGAAACTTCTAAGAGAAGTAAGTATAAAAATTAAACAATTTCTCAAGTTTCCTTAAGAATGTTTGAACTATTTAAACCTAACTAAGGCTGGCAGCCCCTTGCCTTCTGATCTTCTAATTTTACCGTACATTACACTTTATATTTTTGTATTCTTCTCACCTAGCAGATTTATTGAATTTATTTCATTTACTCTGCACAAGAAGCCTGAGAGCCTTTATGACCCTAATTTTATAAACAGAAACTGGGGCTCAGTTTCAGAAATTTTCTCAAGGCCGCATGGCTAGTCATGGCAAAAGTGGAAAAAACGTCCAGCTCTGACTCCAGGTGCCCACTCCTTCCATTTTACCTTGCCAGCCTCCAAAACTGAGCAAATAAGCAGGTAATCTGGGAGAAGGAGGTATTGCATAGCCCTATATAGAGATACTTTAAGTGACTGAGTTGGAGAAAATAACAATGTTCAGCACAGACTGGCTTTATAGAAATTATAGTGCAGAGTACTGATCTCAGATCATAGTCCTGATTTTCTCTTACAGACTTCCTCCTTCCAGAAAATTTAACAAACCTCAGAGAACTCAAATATAGCCCTATAAGTGTCTCCATGGTTGCATTTCAACAAAACTGTTCATTAAACAGCAATCTATTATCTTATCATCTTCGGACTTATGCTTATGAACAAACATTTTCCCAATATATCTCTTTCTAGAAAACTTTACATGCTGGTCCTTCTGAAGGAAATTTAGAAAGTATTAACTACACCAAAGTCGAACCAAAATTTTTGGAATTTTACTGACTTCAAATAATGCCATGAGGACTTTAGCTAGGAGGGTATTATTTGTGAAAAAGAACTCTAAAAAGCAGAAAATTGAAAATTAATTGTTGCTTTGTAAACTTTCTGTTTAGTAAACTTTTATTTTCTATATGAGACTTATTATCATATCAAGGATCAAGGTTGTCCTTGAGATGAGTGGGTTGTTCTCTAAATCTTAAAAAGTCAGAGAGAGAGAGGGAGAGAGAGAGAGAGAGGGAGAGAGAGAGGGAGATGGAGAGGGAAAGAGAGAGAGAGAGAGAGAGAGAGAGAGAGAGAGGGCGGTGGGAGGGAAGAAGGAAATTCTTGTTTGTAAATAAAGCAGAATGATGGATGACTTACTTTAAAATTTGTGATTGTTTTAATTTTGTCATTATTGTTGTTTTTGGATAGGTATGTACATATACAGGAAGACAATAGACATATACAGTGCTTTCAGATGCAAAATATTATGGTAGAATGGAACACCTTGATGTATTATCCTCATTTATCCTCACAGGGAAGCAGAATGTGAACGATGCAGTTCTAGCTTATGGTTAAATTTGACTGTAATTTGCCTGGTGAACATTTCAGGGTCTTGAGGCTCAGGAGCTGGCATGTTCACACAAAGAGCAGAGCAGGGACCAACGTGGGGAGCACAAGTCTATGTCTCTAATTTTTCTTTAGCTCTGACAGTTTTTGAGTACTTCTTTCTTCTGGGGTCCCTTACACCCATACAAATCCACTGCACATGGAATCAGGTGTAGCCCATCTTTAGTGCTCGCTGCTTTCAATGTCTTTGCTTCTCCCTCACATTAGCTCTACAGCTTTCCTTCCTGACCCCTACCCCTGCCAGTGGGCCTACCTGCCGCTATCTTTCCCAAGTAAGCATGTTTTAAATACACTTGCCAAAATAATAAAGACTTGCATATTAAATGTCTCAGGAGTTGCAATGGATTCCATGTTTGTGTCCCCACCCAATTCATTTGTCGAAATCCTAACCCTCAATAAGGTGGTATTAGAAGGTAGGGCTCTTAGGAGATAATTAGGTCATGAGGGTGGTATCTTCATGAATGTGATTATTGTCCTTACACAAGGATTCCCAGAGCTTTCTGCCATGTGAACAAGCAGTAAGAAGGTGGCAGTCTATGAACCAGAAAGTAGGCCCTCACTAGATACCTAGTCTGCCAGCACCTTGATCCTGGACTTCCCCAGGCTCCAGAAATGTATGAAATAAGTGTTTGTTGTTTAAACCACCCAGTCTATAGCATTCTGTAATGGCATCCTGGACTAAGACAGGAGTGTCTGATTGAAAAGAAGTCCTCAGTAAGAAAGCCACTCATAATGAGAAAGAATATACTGCTAATGAGAAATTAGGAATTGATGATGGTAAGAGAGAGTATCTATTAGATTCAAGGGAGCTCATCTTTTATGGTCACAATCTTTTGACATCAGTTGGAAGAAAGTCTCAGGGCAGGATCTTCCCAACATTCTTAATTTTGGTCACTCAAGGACTTCCTACTGAACCTCGCCCCTGTAGCCAGGTTTCTTCTACTCCTGTCACTTGTTCCCTTTCTCCCTAGTTCCTTTTTCCCCTCTGTTGACGACTCCATAATTTTATCCTACTTGTAAGCATTTCATGACCCAGCTCCCTCTTCAGTTCCAGTACCATCTCTCTCTGAGTGTTTTCCAAACACATCTTTTATGAGAAGCAGCATGGTGACCTGAAAAGTCATGGGCTTGATTCTGGAGTCTCAGCACTGCTATTACTCACTAGGGATGGGCCTTGGGGAAAGATAGTTCTCTATGTTTCCATATTTTTGGATGTTCTCTATGTCCCTTTAGCAAGAACATTGTGGAGTTCAGCATTTGCTTAGTTTTATAACTATCTATTCCCTTTCCTCTCAAGGTTTCCCATCGATTCAACCAGAGTCAAAATAATCTAAAACATTGCTATTCAAAGAGTTGCCCATAAGCAGTCAGTATGGGCCTCACCAAGGAGCTTATTCAAAATCTCAGGCCCACCTCAGAACTGCTGAGTGGGAATCTGTATTTCAGTGAGGTCCCAATGATTGATTGAACATTGAAGTTTAGAAGTACTTACCTAAACATATACTTAGGCATTGAGGTCAGAGTGTGGGAGCAACAATTCTTGGCAGTCTGAGGGAACAAGTCCAGCTGGGCCACATGAGCAGAGTGTCCAGAGATTCAAGGAAGCTTATTTTTTTATGGTTAGAGTTTTTATCATTGACATCAGTGACCTCAGAGCTTCCTCCTGGTGCTATACTTGGAATGGTGCCACTGTGCAAGATTCAGGAGCATGTCTTACTTATTTTTAATTAAAAAAAATATTTTTAAGTCTTTATTGAATTTGTTACAATATTGCTTCTGTTTTATATTTTGTTTTTTTGGCCGTGAGGCATGTGGGATCTTAGTTCCCCGACCAGGGATCGAACCCACACCCCCTGCATTGGAAGGCGAAGTCTTAACCACCGGACCACTAGGGAAGTCCTAGGATCTTGTCTTTTAGCAGCAATAAAGACCCCCCAAAATTATGCCTCCAAAAGAAAGGGAAAACCAGTGACAAATGAGCTCAAAGAAAAATCATCCTAGTTCTTCCTGACTCTTGGAGATTTTATCCTCCTATAAACATCTTTCTGTCTTTCTCTGGCCTCTGATTTCTCTACTCCACTTCCAAGTGGGGATATTGTTCAGATAGGCTCTCTCCTCTGCTTCCTTTCTGACTTCTTTGAATCTAGCACTCAACATTTTTCCTTGAAATAATACTCACTAAATAAGATAATTATCAAAAACTAGTAAAAGTTGCCAAGATATCTGGCTTAGAATCAGACTCTGGCCTGGCTCCTCTCTTGAGACCAAAAGAATGCTGCTCTACAACTACCTGCTGGGTTCCCCTCAAAGATGGCATATGTTGCTGTAGATGCAGCTGCCATTGCTAATCTCAAATGTGAAGGTGAGAGATTGAATTTAGCTAATAATAGAGCAATAAATTCTAGATTTCACATAATCTCAGGTAACTCACAGCTTCAGCCCTTCTCTTCACAATACAAGAGAGAAACAGAATTTTTTAAAGTACTCTGAGCTGCAAAAATAAACATTATATAAGTACCATACATGGGAGAGTTGATGCATTTTATACCTAGTGTCTCACTCAGAATTTATGTACCCTTGCTTGACACTTTATTCTAATAAGATTATATATCTGATTTCTAAACCATGATAAATTAGAAAAGAGATAAATATTGCTCTAGATAAGTGTGTTATTACAGCTATTGGGGATTAAGGATGTAGTAAAAGGCAGAAACCCTGCACACACACACACACACACACACACACACACACACACACACACACACACCCCAAAAGTAGTATGAGACTATTTTATGTAGGGGCAAAGATCCATCCTTACCCTTGTCCTCTAGCCCTGAAAGCTTTATTGTATTACAACTCAATACCCCAATTAATATTCTTAATAACAGAGCTGATTTTATGCAGGAAATACTCTCCAGTAAACTGAAAAATAAAAAGACACATAAGCATATGTTATGGTTTAACTATAAAAACTGTAACCATAGCAGAAATAGAATTTAGACAATTTTTTCATTAAAAATAGTTTAAATAAAATTTTGTGAGGCTATTCAAGGGTTATGACTAGATAAAACTTCACAGCGTCTTTTTTTTTTTTTTTTTTTTTTGAGGTACGCGGGCCTCTCACTGCTGTGGCCTCTCCCATTGTGGAGCACAGGCTCCGGACGCGCAGGCTCAGCGGCCATGGCTCACGGGCCCAGCCACTCCGTGGCATGTGGGATCTTCCCAGACCGGGCCACGAACCCATGTCCCCTGCATCGGCAGGCAGACTCTCAACCACTGCCCCACCAGGGAAACCCCACAGCATCTTTTATTTTGTATAATCCTTAAAGTTTTTCAAGAGGTTCTCATATACATTATTTTCTCTCATTCAAATGAGATTAATGAAAACTTGAGATGCATTTAAGTAAACCAATGAAGGAAAATAAATGTATTTTTAAACACAAAGTAGAAGGCAAAGTCTCTATGGAGGCAGAATGATTCCTATGACTCTCTCTAAAATTACAGATAAAATGTTTTAGAGAAATGGGAAAAAACGTGTGTAGAATCATACCTCTCTGGCTAGAAGAAGTTTAGTAATTACTTGGTCCAACCATCCTTATAATATTCAAGACCTTTCTACAACATCTCTGATAAGTGATTCTTCAATCAGGATTTAAACATCTTAAGAGACAGAGGAATACTTACCTCTATTTCCACTTCTTTTATCTTTAAGTAACTCCCTTAGCATATTCCTTTTTATACTGAGTCATAATCTACCTCCTTGTAGTCTCTACCAGTAATATCTAGCTTAATCTGTTTTGGTCTTTGTTCATAGGGAAAAGACTCAGGAATAAAAATAAAGAGAGGTGAGGGTGTTCTCTTCAAAGACCCATTATGTGAAAGAGAAATTGGACTTAACGTTTTAAGGTCATGGTGATCTATTTGTAGAAGTTATGAAAAGGCAAAAACAAACATAAACCATTTAAGCAGTCATTACTGTCCACCAATGTGATGAACTTCCTTGAGAAATCCTTAGTTTCCCATTAGCAGAAGCGTTCTAATTGAGGCTTGATGACCAATTATCAGGATACTATAGAAAATCCTGCTATATTACATGGGACACTGTGTTTTACAAACCCTTAGTTTTACTTACTACACTGTTATGATTTCTAGATTACAACTTAACACTCCACATTTTAAACATCACCATCATCATCATCATCATCATCATCGTCATCATCAGTAACATTTATTTTGTGCTCTTAATGTACCAGGCATTGTGCCAAGTATTTCATATATATTATCTTATTTAATCCTTTTAACAATCCCAGGAAACAGGTGATATTATTAATATTTCCTTTGATGAATGAGAAAACCAAGGCTTACAAAGATTGAGAATCCTGTCTTTGAACGAGAGAGACTGAGAACATATCAGTTGTTGCTGAGGACTATTAGTGAGAGGAAAGGTTGATTACAAAAGAGCACAAAAAAATTGGGGGAGGTGGTGGAATTGCTCTGTAACATGATGGTAGTTACCACATGGCTGAATGCATTCATCAAAACTCATAGACTTGTACAGGAAAGAGAGTAAATTTTACGACATAAACTATACCTTAATAAACCTGACTTTAAAAATCTTGCCTTTGATTGTACAGTTGGTTAGTACTCTTCTGTGGGCTGAGGTAGTTGTAAGTTTGGATTCTGTGGTTATTCTGTGCTCCTCAACTGAGGTCTCTAATTTGGATAAGGTGCCACATTTGCAACTTTGGTGCTTGGCCTAGGCCCAAAGTCTATGTGGATAGTATCCTATGGGAATGCGTATGTCTTAGTAAGTTCTATCACTTTTTAACTATATTTGTCACTGTATTCACCTCTGTAATTCACTTCTCAATTCATGGTTTCCAAACTTGCTACATTCTGATTATCTTGAAAGACGAGACAGTTTGTTTACTTCTATAATTGTCTCTAAAATTCTAGTATCTTTCACAGTACCGTATTCAGACACAAGGAGTATTTTCCTCAATAAAAAACACTAGGAAAACTGAGATTTGGGTTCAGCATAAGGAAGCATTTCAGATAGTCACTGCTACTCAGAGATGGACCAGGTGCCCACTAGGACATGGGTGTCTTACATCAGAGAACAAAGTATTTCTAAAACCACCTTTAACTGAATTTATCAAAGCTCACAAATAAAAAATGCTCAATGATTTCTCTAAAGGCATGAGGACTACTGATTTCGTAGATTTATAAATGCAGAACATTATGAGAGATAAAAGGAGGAGAACCTTGCTTTGGTTCTACTCCCACTCAGCTTTCCTTCTGTGCCTGCTTTGTGTGTGTGTGTGTGTGTGTGTGTGTGTGTGTGTGTGTGTGTGTCTGAGAACATGTGTCCTACTGAGGGTAAATTAAGGGCAAGATTTTGAGGCAACTGATGAATGAAATCACTATGAGTAATCAATTTGATAAGAGAAAAATGTTTTTTTTTAATTTTATTTATTTATACAACAGGTTCTTATTAGTTATTTATTTTATACATATTTGTGTGTATATATGTCTATAAAAATCTCCCAATTCATCCCACAACAACCACCCCTTCCCTGCTTTCCTGCCTTGGTGTTCATACATTTGTTCTGTACATGTGTATTTCTATTTCTGCCTTGCAAACTGGTTCATCTGTACCATTTTTCTAGAGTCCACATATATGCGTTAATATACAATATTCGTTTTTCTTGTTCTGACATTTCACTCAGTAGGACAGTCTCTAGGTCCATCCATGTCTCTACAAATTACCCAATTTCATTCTTTTTTATGGCTGAGTAATATTCCATTCTATATATCTTCTTTATCCATTTGTTTGTCAGTGGACATTTAGGTTGCTTCCATGATCTGGCTATTGTAAATAGTGCTGCAATGAACACTGGGGTGCATGTGTCTTTTTGAATTATGGTTTTCTCTGGGTATATGCGCAGTAGTGGGATTGCTGGGTCATATGGTAATTCTATTTTTACTTTTTTAAGGAACCTCCATACTGTTCTCCATAGTGGCTGTCTCAATTTACATTCCCACCAACAGTGCAAGAGGGTTCCCTTTTCTCCACACCCTCTCCAGCATTTGTTGTTTGTAGATTTTCTGGTGATGCCCAATCTAACTGGTGTGAGGTGATACCTCACTGTAGTTTTGATTTGCATTTCTCTAATAATTAGTGATGTTGAGCAGCTTTTCATGTGCCTCTTGGCCATCTCTATGTCTTCTTTGGAGAAATGTCTATTTAGGTCTTCTGCCCATTTTTGGATTGCATTGTTTGTTTCTTTAATATGGAGCTGCATGAGCTGTTTATATATTTTGGAGATTAATCCTTTGTCCATTGATTCACTTGCAAATATTTTCTCCCATTTTGAGGGTTGTCTTTTCATCTTGTTTTTAGTTTCTTTTGCTTTGCAAAAGCTTTTAGGTTCCTTTTGTTTATTTTTGTTTTTATTTCCATTACTCTAGGAGGTGGCTCAAAAAAGCTCTTGCTGTAATTTATGTCAAAGAGGGTTCTTCCTATGTTTACCTCTAAGAGTTTTATAGTGTCCAGTTTTACATTTAGGTCTCTAATCCATTTTGAGTTTATTTTTGTGTATGGTGTTAGGGAGTGTTCTAATTTCATTCTTTTACATGTAGCTGTCCAGTTTTCCCAGCACCACTTATTGAAGAGACTGTTTTTTCTCCATTGTATATCCTTGCCTCCTTTGTCATAGATTAGTTGACCATAGGTGCATGGGTTTATCTCTGGGCTTTCTATCCTCTTCCATCAATCTATATTTCTGGTTTTGTGCCAGTACCGTATTGTCTTGGTTACCGTAGCTTTGTAGTAATGTCTGAAGTCAGGGACTCTGATTCCTCCAGCTCTGTTTATTTTTCTCTCAAGATTGCTTTCACCATTTGGGGTCTTTTTTGTCTCCATACAAATTTTAATATTTTTTCTAGTTCTGTAAAAAATGCCATTGGTAATTTGATAGAGATTGCATTGAATCTGTAGATTGCTTTGGGTAGTAGAGTCATTTTCACAGTATTGATTCTTCCAATCCAAGAACATGGAATATCTCTCCATCTGTGTCATCTTTGATTTCTTTCATCAGTGTCTTATAGTTCTCTGAGCACAGGTCTTTTACCTCCTTAGGTAGGTTTATTTGAGATATTTTATTCTTTTTGTTGCCATGGTGAATGAGATTGTGTCCTTAATTTCTATTTCTGATCTTTCATTGTTAGTGTATAGGAATGCAAGAGATTTCTGTGCATTAATTTTGTATCCTGGAACTTTACCAAATTCATTGATTAGCTCTAGTAGTTTTCTGGTGACATATTTAGGATTATCTATGTATAGTATCATGTCATCTACAAACAGTGACAGTTTTACTTCTTCTTTTCCAATTTGAATTCCTTTTATTCCTTTTTCTTCTCTGATTGCCATGGCTAGGATTTCCAAAAATATGTTGAATAACAGTGGTGAGAGTGGGCAACCTTGTCTTGTTCCTGATCTTAGAGGAAATGGTTTCAGTTTTTCACCATTGAGAATGATGTTGGCTGTGGGTTTGTCATATATGGCCTTTATTATGTTGAGGTAAGTCCCCTCTATGACTACTTTCTGGAGAGTTTTTAATCATAAATGGGTGTTGAATTATGTCAAAAGCTTTTTCTGCATCTATTGAGCTGATAATATGGTTTTTATTCTTCAATTTGTTAATATGGTGCATCACATTGATTGATTTGCATATATTGAAGAATCCTTGCATCCGGGATACATACCATTTGATTATGGTGTATGATTCTTTTAATCTGTTGCTGGATTCTGTTTGCTAGTATTTTGTTGAGGATTTTTGCATCTATATTCATCAGTGATATTGGTCTGTAGTTTTCTTTTTTTGTAGTATCTTTGTCTGGTTTTGGTATCAGTGTGATGGTGGCCTCGTAGAATCAGTTTGGGAGTATTCCTTCCTCTGCAATTTTCTGTAAGAGTTTGAGAAGGATGGGTGTTAGCTCTTCTCTAAATGTTTGATAGAATTTGCCTGTGAAGCCATTTGGTCCTGGACTTTTGTTTGTTGGAAGATTTTTTTTCACAGTTTCAATTTCATTACTTGTGATTGGTCTGTTCATGTTTTCTATTTCTTCCTGATTCAGTCTTGGAAGGTTATACCTTTCTAAGAATTTTTACATTTCTTCCAGGTTGTCCATTTTTTGGCATATAGATGCTTGTAGTAGTCTCTCATGATCCTTTGTATTTCTGCCATGTCAATTGTAACTTCTCCTCTTTCTTTTCTAATTTTATTGATTTGAGTCCTCTCTCTATTGATGAGTCTGGCTTTAAGTTTATCAATTTTGTTTATCTTTTGTTTATCTTCTCAAAGAATCAACTTTTAGTTTTTTTGATCTTTGCTATAGTTTTCTTTGTTTCTATTTCATTTATTTCTGCTCTGATCTTTATGATTTCTTTCCTTCTACTAACTTTGGGTTTTGTTTGTTCTTCTTTCTCTAGTTCCTTTAGGTGTAAGTTTAGAATGTTTATTTGAGATTTTTCTTGTTTCTTTAGGCGAGATTGTATTGCTATAGACTTCCCTCTTTGAACTGCTTTTGCTGCATCCCATAGGTTTTAGATTGTCGTGTTTTCATTGTCATTTTTCTCTAGGTATTTTTTATTTCCTCCTTGATTTCTTCAGTGATCTCTTGGTTATTTAGTAATGTGTTGTTTAGCCTCCTTGTGTTTGTGTTTTTTAAGTTTTTTTCCCCTGTATTTTATTTCTAATCTCATAGCATTGTGGTTGGAAAAGATGCTTGATATGATTTCACTTTTCTTAAATTTACCAAGGCTTGATTTGTGTCCCAAGATGTGATCTATCCTAGAGAATGTTCTGTGTGTGCTTGAGAAAAAAGTGTGATCTGCTCTTTTCAGATGGAATATCCTATAAGTATCAATTAAATCTATCTGGTCTATTTTGTCATTTAAAGCTTGTTTTGTTATTAATTTTCTGTCTGGATGATCTGTCCACTGGTGTAAGTGAGGTGTTAAAGTCCCCCACTATTATTGTGTTACTGTCCATTTCCTCTTTTATAGCTGTTAGCTTTTGCCTTATGTATTGAGGTGCTCTTATGTTGGGTGCATATATATTTATAACTGTTATATCTTCTTCCTAGCTTGATCCCTTTATCATTATGTAGTGTCCTTGTCTCTTGCAATAGTCTTAAAGTCTATTTATTCTTATATGAGAATTGCTACTGCAGCTTTCTTTTGATTTCCATTTGCATGGAGTATCTTTTTCCATCCCCTCACTTTCAGTCTGTATGTGTCCCTAGGCCTGAAGTGGGTCTCTTGTAGACATGATATGTATGGGTCTTGTTTTTGTATCCATTCAACCAGTCTATGTCTTTTTGTTGGAGCATTTAACCTATTTACATTTAAAGTAATTATCAATATGTATGTTCCTATTACCATTTTCTTAATTGTTTGGGGTTTGTTTTTGTAGGTCCTTTTCTTCTCTTGTGTTTCTCACTTAGAGAAGTTCCTTTAACATTTGTTGTAAAGCTGGTTTGGTGGTGCTGAATTCTCTTAGCTTTTGCTTTTCTGTAAAGTTTTGATTTCTCCATCAAATCTGAATGAGATCCTTGCTGGGTAGAGTAAACTTGGTTGTAGGTTTTTCCCTTGGTTGTAGGTTTTTCCCTTTCATCCCTTTTAATATATCATGCCACTTCCTTCTGGCTTGTAGAGTTTCTGCTGGGAAATCAGCTGTTAACCTTATGGGAGTTCCCTTGTATGTTATTTGTCATTTTTCCCTTGTTGCTTTTAATAATTTTTCTTTGTCTTTAATTTTTGTCAATTTGATTACTATGTGTCTTGGTGTGTTTCTCCTTGGGTTTATCCTCATGGGATTCTCTGCACTTCCTGGACTTGGGTGGCTGTTTCCTTTCCCACGTTAGGGAAGATTTCAACTATAATTTCTTCAAATATTTTCTTGGGTCCTTTCTCTCTTTTCCTTCTGGGACCCCTATAATGCGAATGCTTCATGTTGTCTCAGAGGTCTCTTAGGCTGTTTTCATTTCTTTTCATACTTTTTTCTTTATTCTGTTCTGCAATAGTGAATTCCACCATTCTGTCTTCCAGATCACTTATCCATTCTTCTGCCTCAGTTATTCTGCTATTGATTCTTTCTAGTGTATTTTTCATTTCAGTTATTGTATTGTTCATGTCTGTTTGTTTTTTATTTAATTCTTCTAGGTGTTTCTTCTTTAATTCTAGGTCTTTGTTAAACATTTCTTGCATCTTCTCAACATTTGCCTCCATTCCTTTTCTGAGCCTCTGGATCATCTTCACTATCTTTATTCTGAATTATTTTTCTTATCTCCACTTCATTTAGTTGTTTTTTTGGGGCTTTATCTTGTTCTTTCATCTGGTACATAGTCCTCTGCCTTTTCATTTTGTCTATCTTTCTGTGAATGTGGTTTTTGCTCCACAGGATGCAGGACTGTATTTCTTCTTGCTTCTGCTGTGTGCCCTCTGGTGGGTGAGGCTATCTAAGAGGTTTGTGCAAGCTGCCTGATGATAGGGACTGGTGGTGGGCAGAGCTGGGTGTTGCTCTGGTGAGCAGAGCTAAGTAAAACTTTAATCCAGTTGTCTGCTGATGGGTAGGGCTGCATTCTCTCCCTGCTCATTGTTTGGCCTGAGGTGACCCAGCACTGGAGCCTACAGGCTCTTTGATGCAGTTAATGGTGGACTCCAGGAAGGTTCACACCAAGGAGTACTTCTCAGAACTTCTGCTGCCAGTGTCTTTGTCCCCATGGTGAACCACAGCTGCCCCCCGCCTCTGTAGGAGACCCTCCAACACTAGCAGGCAGGTCTGGTTCAGTCTCCTATGGGGTCACTGCTCCTTCCCCCTGGGTCCTGGTGCACACACTGCTTTGTGTGTGCCCTCCAAGAGTGGAGTCTCTGTTTCCCCCAGTCCTGTCAGAGTCCTGCTATCAAATACCACTAGCCTTCAAATTCTGATTCTCTGGGAATTCCTCCTCCCATTTCCAGACCCCCAGTTTGGAAAGCCTGATGTGGGGCTCAGAACCTTCACTCCAGTGGGTGGACTTCTGTGGTATAATTGTTCTCCAGTTTGTGAGTCACCCTTCCAGTGGTTATGGGATTTGATTTTATTCTGATTGCGCCCCTTTACCATCTGTGTCTTCTCCTTTGTCTTTGGATGTGGGATATCTTTTTTGGTGTGTTCCAGTGTCTTCCTGTCAATGATTGTTCAGCAGTTAGTTGTGATTCTGGTGCTCTCACAAGAGGGAGTCAAGAAAAATACTTTTATAATTATCATGTCTAAAAGTATTTTTCAGATCATTCATTTTATTGCAACTGAAAATTGTTACAAGTCAAAATAATCTAAAGTGATGTGTGTCCTTTTTTAGTAATAATAAGAAAAATTCATAAGTGGTTGTATCCACCTAAGTTGTAAACGTTTTTGAAAAGCAAATAATATAATTTGTATTTTCTTCACATGTATCTCAGATACCCATGTCAGATCTGTGAACACCACACTAGTCTCTGAAATTTTGTAGCACCAACAGGACCATAGACTAACCATGGCCATGAATGCAGGATGCTGAAATCCACACAGCACCAAATCCCCTGAGAGAGCTTGATTAGATACATACTCAAGGATGGAGTCCTATAGCAAATGAGCTTGGCAGCTCTCTGCAACAAAAGGGGTGCAAAGCAGTTGACATGACAAAGGGAAAGTCAAGCGGTGCTCCAGTGCTCTCCTCCTACCTAAGTACATGACCTTAAACAAGTCACTACATGTTGGGCTTTTGTTTTTCACCTACAACATGAGGAGTACACAATTGCTTTCATAGATTTCAGGACAAAACTGTTATCATCTCAATAGCTAATGTAGTAAACATTTTAAATAAAATTCTTATCTGACATTGGGAGCACTTGGAAAATTCTTAGTTTTCAATATTTGCATGGATTTTGAAATGCCAAGCCATTGTGAAAATGTCTTTTACAACTTTCGCATGTCTGGCCAATCAGGGCAAACAGCAACTCATGTGAATTGAGTAAGATGAAGACTTATTTTAGAATAGAAAAATCTTGCCCCATAGAACTTGTGTCACTATGAACACTGAGAAATATCGAAGAACAATTTCTTGTAGTTGCTCAACAGTGTTAGAAAAGGTTATATAAAAGGGACAAATTGCCCAATATGCACTCCTTCTCCAAACCATAAAACAAAATTAGCAGCCACATGAGGCAACTATATAAAGCCAGGAAGACCTAAAATGGAAGAGTAAAGAAGTAAATGTCTACTGGAATAAAAATACTACAAAACATGAAAATATGCAGATTAAATTCTATAGGAGACAAGGAAATAAAAGACTTTTGTAGCCCAGTGTGTAGCAAGATTTGATAGCACATACTTAATTCACAATGTGAGTAGTGACAGCATGGGATCGTAAAGATCAATTAACCTAATAATTTATTTAGCATATTTATGTATATGCTTTTTTGTATAATGTTTTACAATTTATTTATTTATGTTTTCCCAGTGCAATTTATTCCACCAAAAGTTCACAGTCACATTCTAGGGATGGCATTCAGGACAACCAGAAATATGAACAGGTCTATGCAGCGTATGAAAAAGTTTAAAGCTGTGGTGGCATAGGCATGAACTGGTTAAGAAATGTAGTGTTACTGACCCACAGGACTGAAGAAAAGGAGGTTGGAGAGAAAGTATAGTGGAGTGGTTTGAAGAAAGGTTTTTCATGTCTAAAGGGTTTGGACATTAGCTCTGCCACTTACTTACTCTGTGACCTTGGAGAAAATCCTCACCTAAGATCAGTGAACTCTTCTGTAAAATGGACTCCTGGGAGGAATGAGACACTTCATGCAACATGCATGACACATATAGAGTAAGTACTTAAAAAACATTCACTCTTTTGATGATGATGATAATGACAATGACATGGACTGTTTTCTGAAGGGGGTAAAAACACCTACAAAAAGGTCAGATAGTTCTAGGGTAAATAATAAGATGGACAATCTAGAAGAAATGGACAAATTCTTAGAGAGATACAAACTTCCAAGGCTGAACCAGGAAGAAATAGAAAATATGGACAGACCAATCACAAGTAATGAAATTGAAACTGTGATTAAAAATCTTCCAACAAACAAAAGTCCAGGACCATATGGCTTCGCAGGTGAATTCTATCAAACATTTAGAGAAGAGTTAACACCTACACTTCTGAAACTCTTTCAAAAAATTGCAGAGGAAGGAACACTTCCAAGCTCATTCTACAAGGCCACCATCACCCTGATACCAAAACCAGACAAAGATATCACAAAGAAAAGAAAATTAGAGGCCAATATCACTGATAAACATAGACATAAAATACTCAGCAAAATACTAGCAAACTGAATCCAACAACACATTAAAAGGATCACCCTGATCAAGTGAGATTTATTCCAGGGATGCAAGAATTCTTCGATATAGGCAAATCGATCGATGTGATACACCATATTAACAAATTGAAGAGTAAAAACCATATAATCATCTCAATTTAAAAATAGTTTTCACACATTATCCTAATTCAAAACTCAACAAAACTCTGAGGGAAATAGAGTAGCCTAGTCCCATTTAGACACCTGTCCCTACCTCCCACCCAGGGGCCAAAGGGAATGGCTTACATAAACCTAAAAGCAAATCCTAGAGATCAAGTATCCTTATGTACATTGTGAGACAGGCTGATGGCCACATTTTTTACTTGCATTCCTGGGTTGGAAAGAAGTAACACACAATCTCCAAATCAAAAGCTGTCACTTGCAGATAACTACAGGTTAATACAAAAACTAAGCCTCAATCAACAGAAAGCTGCACTTCTAAGCCTGGGACATAGCAGATCCCAGCTATTTAGAGGCTATGCACTTAAGTAAAATATTGGTAGAATAATACTACCACTAAGGGTTGTTGTAAGAACTGCATCTATTCATTCAATCAACATTTATTGAGGCCAGAGTGACATCACCAAGATGGCAGCATAGGATACACCAGCCTCTATCCCCCAACAAAGACCAACAATTAGATAGCTATCCATGAACAAAAACAGTTCTGGGAGAGCTTGGTGTCCATTTAAGAAACTTCAGCAACCCAGTGGAATAAAAAAAGAAAAACCTGAAACTGCACAAGAAGAGAAAAGAGGACAGCTTAATTTTCCCTGAATCATCCCTTCCCCCAAACTGGCATTGCTCATTGCCAAAATGGAACTCCCCAGCTAGAAAGCATTCCCCTCAACAGGAAAGGAAGAGTGAGATGAGTGACCAGTTTTCCCAGTCTTTTGGGTACCACATGAAGGTCCAGCTTCAATTTCACCTACCCAGACCAGCAAAGCTGAGACTTACAGAGTTGGCTAGAAACAATGAAGAAAACCAGGGGCTACCAATAGCAGCCATGCATGGAAGTGACTGATGTTCACAGTAACCTGCTTTTACAGGCAAAACCAGCAGCTTTTGACAATGAGGGAACAAAAAACCAATGGCTGGTACAGCTGGCAGATTTCCCCAGCTTTTCCCACAGGTTTTTACATTCACTGACTTCCGCCACCTGAGTCCTCCCTGCTCCCTTCCTTTACCCACCAGAGTCCAGGAATTGCATCAGCAGCCAGCCCAGGCCTCTGCAGGTGTAAAATGCAAGTCTAGACCCCTGTGGCTGCCCACCCCCATCAGTTGTGCATGTGCCTGTGTCTAGCCCCTCTGGTTGTGCCCCTGCACACTGCTGCCTGACACCCATCACCAACCTCCACTGTGTGCACACACCCAGGAAAGACTATCAGGAAAACATCTGGCAGCCATGGCCACCACAGCTGCTTATGGGCCCAGACAAGACCTTGTCTTCTGTCACTGGCCTCCACCACGGTGATCACCTGCAGCCAGCCCCTATAGCTGAGCACCTGCATGCTGTCAGCCCAACTACTTCATCATGCTGTGCTGCCACGTGCATGGAGCAAGACCCAGCAGCCAGTGTAGTACATGCCAACAGCCAGGGCCTCTGAACTCTCAGTGCACCAGCAGTTGCCTATCGTACCCCAACAACTACATGTGTGCCTGTAACTGATCCCTGTCACTACATAGGCACTTACAGTTGGCCTCCAGAGCCAAATGTGTGTACACTACTACCAGCTCTGGTCACCACCACTGTCTGCAGTGGTCCCTAACTGTTGGACCTGGAAGCATAGCTGAGAAACGCAAGAGCCTTTGCAGCCACCATGGGCACCCAGTGACACTCACCAAGAACCACACAATTATCAATGCCATGGACCCAATGGCCTGAGTTTAAGAGACATCATGCCTCCTGAGACCCAGTGCCACCCCCCACTCTCACTTGGCACCTGCAACACTAGACCCAGGGCCACAGCATGCTCCAGTGTGTCCCCACTTTCAGGTGAAAATCTTTCTTACTGAAGTCATTTCATGAAGTCTGAAAGAGGTGACTGCTTCTTTAAATGTGCAGACAACTACACAGAACTACAGGGATCAGGGAAAATCAGGGAAACACTGACTCCACCAAAGGAATGCTGTAAACCTCTAGTAACTGGCCACAAAAAAATGGAGATACAGGAATTACCTGACGAATAATTCAAAATAATTATTCTCTAGATGCTCAGAGATCTACAAGAGGACACAGACAAACAATTAACAATCAGGAAGGCAATACAAGAACAATATAAGAATTTCAAAAAAGAGATAGAAAACATAAAAAAGAACCAAACAAATTTTGGAAATGAAGAATACAACGGCTGAACTGAAGAATTCAATAGAAAACTTCAAGAGCAGACTTGACTAAGCAGAAGAAAGAAGTAGTGAGCACAAAGACTAAAATAAATAAAATTGTAAATGAAAGAGAACACATTACAACTAATACCACCGATACACAAAGAATCAGAGAGACTACTATGAACAGGAACACACAATATGGAAAGGATAGTCTCTGAAACTACTGTTGCTGAGAGAACAAGATTGCCACATGCAGAAGAAAAGAAATTGGACCCTTATCATACACCAATCACAAAAACTAACTCAAAATGGATTAAAGACTTAAACATAAGACCTGAAACCACAAAACTTCTAGAAGAAAGCATAGAGAAAAAGCTGCTAGTACTGGTCTTGGCAATGATTTTTTTTTTTGGTGGGGGGATGTGACATCAAAAGTACAAGCAATAAAAACGAAAATTAACAAGTGAGACTACAGCAAACTAAAGAGCTTCTGCACAGGAAAAGAAACATTCCAAAAATGAAAAGGCAACCTATGGAATGGAAGAAAATATTTTCAAGTCATATATCTGTTAAGGAGTTGATATCCCCAAATATGTAGATAACCCATACAATTCAATTGCAAACAAACAAAAAACAATGAAAAAAATGGGCAGAGAAACTGAATAGAAAATTTTCCAAAGAAGACATCTGAATGGACAACAGGTACAATGAAAAGTGCTCTACATCACTAATCATTAGGGAAATAAAAATAAAACCACAATGGGATATCACCTCACACCTGTTAGAATGGCTATCATTAACAAGACAAGAGATATCAAGTGTAAAGATGTGAAAAAAGACCCCTTGTACACTGTTAGTGGGAATATAAATTGGTACAGACACTATGGAAAACAGTATGGAGGTTACTCAAAAAGTTAAAAATAGAACTACTGTACAATCCAGTAATTCTCCTTCTGGGTATATACCCAAAGGAATTTCAAATAGGAGTTCAGAGAGATATATGCACTCCCATGTTTATTGCAGCACTATTCACAATAGCCAAGATTTGGAAACAACCTAAGTGTCCATTGATTGATAAAGGGATAAAGGAGATGTGGTATATATACATATATATATTTTATATATATAAATATGTATTATATTTAATACATAAATATATATAAATTTATATATTATATATATATATTATAGATATATATATGTAATTATTCAGCTGTAAGCAAAAAGGAAATTCAGTCGTTTGCGTCAACATGGATTGACCTTGAGGACATTATGCTATGTGAAATAAGTCAAACAGAAAAAGGCAACTATTGTATTATATCACTTATATGTGGAATCTACAAAAGCAAAAGCATAGAAACAGAGTATAAAGTTGGTTACCAGGGGCAGGGGGTGGGAGAATATTTGTCAAAGCGTGTAAACTTCCAGTTATGAGTAAGTTCTGGGGATCAAATATCCCCAGATATAATCTTCTGGGGAATATAGTTAATAATAGTGTATTATATATATGAAAGTTGGTAAGAGAGCAGATCTTAAATGTTCTCACCACAAAAAAGAAATTGTAATCATGTGACATGATAATGGTATTAGTTATGGCTCTGCTGGGAATCATTTTGTAATATATAAGTATATCAAATCAACACACTGCACATGTTAAATTCACATAATAGTATATTCAATTATATCTCAATAAAACTGAAAAATAATAAAAAGTAAATTTTGTGCCTTAAAAAAACTAAAAAAACAAATTTACTTAGCCCCTACTGTGTGCAGGAATAGGCCTGCACACAGTAGATAAATACAAGAATATGTTTGTAGTCTAGAAGAAGAGAACTTTGTAGTCTAGAAGAAGAGAAAGAAAAATAGGAAAGGTGCTTTGTGAACTGTAATGACAATTGTACTTACTTAAAGGAGGTGAGAAAGATGACCTAATTCAAACGCAAAAGTGATGAAAAAGGAAGTGGGTTTCTAAAGGCTCCTGTCTTGGGGTCCTGGCTAAGCTTCCTGTGTATAGTGGCCCCTTGAGTCCTAACTGGGACTTTATGTGTAAAATGTCTGCAGAATTGGACTAACGATTACAAGCATGTTATGTAAGAGAGACATTTATGTAAGTGCAGCCAAAGTGTTTTCACACTTCAGTCCTGTGAATGCTGGGGCAAGGCTCTCTGTGGTCCAAGGAATGAAGCCAAGTCAGTTACTCACCACCCACAACCCCATTCTCTCAGCTCTCCACGCAGGCTTTAGTTGAAATGACAACATGGGAAGCAGAACACTTGTTGAAAATGCGGTATGCTGAAATGAAGACAAAGCTGGTCTGTATTTTCCTCCAGAATGTCAAGTCCTCACAACACTCATCATACACAATCAGACCTTCACAAATTCATGAACGTAGAAATGGGTGAAGTGGAAGGAAGAAAAGAAGAGAAAGGTGTTGGGGTAAGATAGGTAGAGTTAGCTGTAAAGGTGGGAGCAGTAAAACAAGAGCTAAACCAGATAAAAGAGCTGGAATGCCTGCTTCCTTCCATGACAGGGGTAACTGCTGCATTTCTGGATTCCAGGCAAGACCTTGGATTGTGAAGCTGCTGCTTTACTTACTTGGTCACAGCATTAGGTACCTCTATAGTTTCTCCACAGTCTGCTATGATATAGTGGATATGATCTCAGGTGGCCTCAGCCTGCAGCAGCTTGAAGGAGGATTTTGGTTCCCTGGCCAGAGATTGAAGTCAGGCTGCAGCAGTGAGAGCACTCAGTCCTAGCCACCAGACCACCAGGGACCAGTGGCCAGTGACAAGGCCCTGGCCCATCAACTTTGTAGAAATAAATTTCCACAAAGATTCAGAAAGTAGTGAAACAAGTAGAGTGTTTATTAGAAGGAAAAGTAGTACCTGTGAATAGACACACAGGTGGGCTCAGAGAGAGTCGCACCCTTGTGGTAGTTTGAATCACTTATGTGGGGCATTTCTTCTGGGTTTCCTTTGGCCAATCATCTTGCTTTGCCCGGTCCTCCCATGTGTGCATGCACATCTCTTAGTCAAGATGGAGTCTAGCGAAGAGGCCTATGGATAGGTTGACATCACTCCCTTTATGACTTCCAGGGATCCTCTCTGTGCATGTATAGTTGGGAAAGTCTCCTTGACCTTGAAAATGAGAAATATGTGGTCACTATCTCAGGGCTCAGCCTCTCTTATTATCCTCCTGCTATTATCTTCATCTTGGAGTATCTGCCCACAGGGGACAAACTCCAGCTGCTCAGCCTGAGGCCCATCTATCTCCTGCCTCAAAAAGGGTAGCAGAGTGAGAATCAAAAGGCACAATGTTTAGCACCATACAGTCACTACCTAGGCAAGTGTGTATCATACTTGGGGCTCCATTTCCAGATGTGTAAAATGAGGTACTTGGAGCAGACAATATTCAAGAGGCATTCTGGCCACATAAGTTGTGATTTCATCAGGATGGTATACTTCAATCAACAGAGACGTTTTGTAATGAATAAACCACCATTTCCTAGTTGTGTGGTTTTGTACAAGTTACTAAACTTTTCTGAGCCCTAGTTTCTTCAGAGTAAAATGTGATTAATGGTGCCTGTCCGGGTGTTGGAAGGATTACATGAGATAATGCATATACTGCACTAGCATAGCACTAGTAGCATAAAAGAGGATAGTTCCCTTCCCCTCATTGGGGTTCTTTGGTGGATGCCCCTATGAGAGTTGCTATTCAATCCTATCAGAACTTTCATAGGGGGCATTGCACAGAGGAGCCACAGTGAAAGAAGGAATGAGGTTCTAGTCCAGCTGCCCAACATGACCTCAAGCAGGTCCTGAGCATCAGTGAGCTTCATTTTCCTCTTGTGCAAGATGAAGGTATGACTACTTGTCCTGCCTACCTCTTGAGGCTATTGTGAGATCAAAGAGGATAAATATGGAATGTTTTATGAGCTCTGAAACACCATTCCAATGTCAGTGTGAGAGGAGAGCAGGCGATAAGAATCTGCACCACCAAATGCCTCTTGCTCACTCCTGGACAGTGGCTATCAGCTCTCCTAG